>NC_136836.1:5139869-5450882 GCF_951394365.1 Tetrao urogallus | reverse complement strand
ACATTCTCCTAATAGCAGGTTTTTCTGTGCTGATGAATGGCAGGTTCAGGAGACCTCATCCTGGCACAGGACCCCTTTTCTGACACTTGCTTTCTGTCTTAGGCTGATTCACCCAGCAAGTGGCCGCTCTTATCACGAGGAGTTCAGACCCCCGAAAGAGCACATGAAGGACGATGTATGTGAGCTCCGAGGCTGCAGCTTACCTTGCTTTGGGTTTAGCTGGTGCTTTGCAGCATCTCTGGAAAAAACTTGTTTCCTTTTCTCCCACCTTCTGTCCTGCCTTTCTGGGGAGCGTGGGGATCTGCTTGGGCAGCCGAGGCCAACAGTACTGCAGGGAGCAAGGCCTAGAGGGATGAGCGAAGGGTTTGGCTGTTGTGTGGAGCCCGGGCTCTGCCACGTCACAGCTTGGTGGCCTCTGTCCATAGCTGAAGTTGCAGTGGGTCCCACATGCTTTCCTTCCTGGGGAGCAGCTGTAGCTGACATTTGGTCTTGGGGCTCCTTTTAGCAAGCAGAATGGTGTGTGAGGGAAAGACCATCGTGCTGAATCCTTCTCTTCAGTGACGGCTCTGGGACTTGGTTTGGCTGCTTTGGGTTCACGCCGCTCTCCCACGCTGACCCGGGGACTCAGCTCTGCAGCGCTGCATTGCGGCCCAGCCTGGAGCAGGGGAGCAGGGGTTGTAGCTGCGCAGAGAAGGGGGGAGCGCAGCAGGCTGCAGCTGGCTGGAGACTGTCCCCTTGCTTCTCCCAGGTCACCGGAGAGCCCCTGATCCGCCGTTCAGATGATAATGAAACAGCCTTGAAAACCCGCCTGAAGGCCTACCACACACAGACCTCCCCCCTGGTCTCCTACTACAGCAAGCGAGGGATCCATACTGCGGTGGATGCCTCCCAGTCTCCTGATGTGGTGTTTGCTAGCATCCTGGCAGCCTTCTCGAGAGCGACATGTAAAGATCTGGTTATGTTCATTTAGGGCTCCGTCCCTGATGGAGCTCACCCTTGTCTGTCTTTCTCCATCTCTGTCTCTCTTTCTGTCTCTCTCTGTCTCCTCGGGGCCAGGGAGAGTGAAGAACTAAATAGAGTAGATGAGGAGGGGTGATGCAGCCCGAGGCAGGACTCTGCTAATTCTCTATTAAACGAGCTGAACGGTTTCCATCTCAGTGTTCTGAACGTCGGTCTGTCCGCAGGTGCGGGCGGCTCGGCCCCTAGAGGTCGCAGCGCGCCTGAGCGCAGCTGTCAGAACTCAGCTCTGCACCCTTGTGCTCTGGCTTCGTTGTGGAGCTGCAGCTCCCCAGGAGAAGCAGCTGTACTTCCAGCTATTCCTGGCTGCTCCCCAGAGGATGAGCAGCTGTGGGAGGCAGAGCTTGGCTGTGCGTGCGGCCTGCTGCTGCTCAGGGCTGGGTGAGGACTTGTTTCCATTGAATGCACGTTACCCTGTGGGACGGCAGGTTCCCCAAGAGCGTGGTTTTCTCTCTGTTCTGATGCTGTTTGTGGCATAAAAATAGGGTGAAAGACAGTGGGGGTTTTCAGTTTCTCATCTGTGGACTCAAAACTTCTCCCAGTTCAGGTGTGGTGAGGCATGGACTCCAACATGAGCAAGTATTAGTGAGAGGCTTTTTAAAAACAAACAAACAACGTGAAGTCTCTGGTCAGGCTGCAGTCACTGCAGTGATTTGATTTCTGGAGGACAAGAAAAGGACTGGGATATCGGTTCTATTCTTGCATCCCTCCCTTGGCTTTGGCCAAGGAGATGAAGGTGCGTTGAGTTTCCCCTGATCCCAACGTCTAAATAAAGCCTTACTGCAAAACATGATTTTTTCAAAGCCCGGGGGACAGAGTTGTTGCCCGCTGGCCTCTCGCGCCCTTCAGCCAGTGACCATTTTTATGAGCTCATGTTTCTCGAGCAAAGTCAAACAGCTCGTCCTGGCTGTCCAGCTCTGCTTACTGCTTGGACATTTCGGTGCCATTACGCCACCACAAACAACCTTGCAAGGCTGGGGACAACCTTTGTCCATGCGTGCACCCAGCCCTGCCTAGAAGCTCTCACTGCAATGCAGACTGGCCCAGATAAAACTTTGTCCTTTGGCCTGACGTGTTCACTGATTTCATGTTCCTGAGTCCTCCCTTTCACGGAAGATGGCGCGTCTCCCTCGCCTCCCCTGTGCTGGGCTGTGTCCAGAACAGGTGCTCAGTCCTCTGAAATCCCTTGGTTTTTCCTGATAATTACTCTTTTGTCTGGAAATGACTCTGTCCTCCTATGTTCTTTCCAGGAAAACGGCCCTCTTCCTTTTCAGCAAACTGGAAATAATGCTAGAAACTGAAAGCAGTTGATTTCTTGCTCCTGAAAGCGTGAGTGTGCAGAGAGGGGATTTGAAAGTAACCAAGGGTGCTGGTTTCATCAGCTGCCTGAGTTTCCCCGGATGGCTGTTACCGCAGCACTGGTGTTCTCCCAAGAAAAGGCCTCAGTGTGCAGGAAGGTGGGCTGAGCACTCGGCACAGGACTGCTGTGCTCTGGGGCAGAAAAGATGTGTTCGAGCTGCCTCTGCCTCTCAGTGATGTAAAGAAACTGACTGGAAGCAGCTTTTATCTTGGCTTCTTGAGAGAACCAGAGCCACAGTCCCCTAATGCTGTCATAATGCAGGGTTCCTGGCCAGCTGGCATTCCTGAATCTGGTTGAGGTTTCCAGAACAGCGTGCTCTTCCACTCTCCATTTCTTTTTCTCCCTTGTGTTTGCTTTGCATCCAGCTCGACAGCCTTTTATGCCATAAACCATTTTGTTTTTTCCCTAAATGTATTTTTTTCTTTGTTCCCATTTGTTCCAGCTGAGTGACTCCGTGAACCAGATGAGACCTCACCAAACGCTGCACACTGCTACGTCAGCCATTGCAGCCTTCCCCTGGTGCAGGGGAGGCAGGGAGGGCAGCTGGGAGGGGGGATGGATGGGAAGAAAAAAGGAGGTGGTAAACAAGGGGATTATTGGTTGGCTTGGTTGTTTTTTGTTTGTATTTCTTATTCAGCGGAATCATTCTGAAGAGGAGGTGGCCTTCTGCTTAGAAACCAGTGTTTAGGAAAGCAAAACTATTCGAAGCAGCATCTCTAGCAGTGACCAGACCCAGGTCACTGATGCTGGCAGGCAGGGCTAGGTACCATTCCAGGCTTCTCCAGGGTATTCAGGACTCATCTCACTGGTTCTTAGAAGCTGGAGGCTATCGAAGGTTTGCTGTGATTTCTAAAGCTGCTTCCTGTCAGCGAGGACCAAAATGAACAAAAGACTTTTCTGAAGTAGAAAAGGAGGGGAAAAAAAAAAAAGAAAAAAGAAAAAAAAAAAAAAGGCTGCTGTGGTGTTTTCCTGAAAGTTTTGATGTTCTTGTTCTGCTGCATTCCTCCACCCCAGCACAGACTTCCCCAGGTTCTGCTGCTGCTGAGCTGAGGGGCTGTGGTGCTCTGCGAGCTGCCGGCCTTGGCAATCAGGTGGCTTTTCTGTGATCTCGACCAAGCTGGAATTCACAAAATGCTGAAGAAATGCAAAAGAACCTTTCTTAATCGACTGCACAAATAACATTTAATTGGGTTCTTTGCATTTCTTTTAGATCAAATGGTGCCTTGTCTAACCTCTGAGTCAACAATAAAATAACCCCTTTGCATTTTGTATCTCTTGCTGTGTCCTTTTTGACCTGCAGACGTGGAAGAAGGGAAGCAGGCGACATACTAACAGGTGAGGGGGGTGAACCTCTGCCCTGGTGCCATCTCAAGGACGTTTCTGTGCAGCTAAAAACACGGCCGAAATCCCTTCTGCTCTCTAATGAGCGTTTCAATGCTTTGTATCACCATAGCAATGCCTCTTGCTGACTTTGTGCCTCTTGTTTCTTCGTGCATGGCGCTGGAAGCACAGCCCTGTGCATGCTGACCATCTGTGGTCAGAGCTCCTCTCAGGTATTTTTACAACTGAAGTCATACCCAGCCTTTCCTCCCTCTTCCTTTCTAATTGCTGTGGGGGGAGGAGTTGCCGTGATTTCCTCTCTTGCAGTAACTGCGAGCCAGATGCTGCCTTCTGTTTCCTCTTGTGCCTTTCATACCTTGCTGCTCACCTCCCTCCTGACCAGCGTCTGTCAAATACACAGGACAAAATCTGCTGGGATGAAGGGTCTGCAGGCATTTCTCCCGTTATCCTGCCTCCATAGCATCCCAGGCCCTGCCATGGGTTCTCAGGAATCCCAGAGGAAGGTGGTGCTGATGAGAAGTCGTTTTTTCTCCAGTGCCTTTGGTCCCAGGCAGCAGCTGCTTGCAGCTGAGGCTTTGATTCAGGCCGTGTGACATCACAGCCATCACGGGGTCAGGCTGCCTGTGCCTGCTTCCTCCAGAAAGGACTGGTTCCTTCGGCACCATTGGGTGCCCTCGCTCCTCAGCCATGCAGTCTCTCTGTGCTTTGATGGTTTTATTACCTTTCTGTACTTCTGATCAGCACTTTCCATCTTTTGAAGGCAAGCTTGTTTCTTCGGCATCTGTGGTGTTCTTCCCTTATTTCTTTTGATGATGGATGTTAAATTATGCTCTTCCTCATCGTTTGGGAGTCTGTCCTTTTGCTGCTTGCCTACTGCTGTTCTCAGAACCTGTTCTGCCTGCTCCTCCTGTGTGTGGGATGGCAGCTCCTGGCTCTCTGAGCTGGACTTCTTCCAGCTGATCACCAGTTTGCCCAAATGCAGAGCACAGAATGAATTGTTGTGAGGAGGTCGCGCAGCTCACGCGAGGTTCTGTCCCCTGCAGTTGGATCTGTTCTGTGACCCGCCTCCATCACTGTGACCTTGAATGTTTTCCATAGCATGTGATGCTCTGCAGGTGCTGTAAATTCCTTCTGTTCAATGATTTCTCTCCAGCAAGCTGCTTATCAGGCACTCCTTTGAAAACTGTGTTCATATTTCATTTAGAAAATTATTCAGCAACTATAAAAGGGGAAAATTCCTATTTATAGCTCAAGAACTAGCATCAAATAGGACACTGAATTCTCGCTGATAGAGGAAGTGACCTGTTCTCTAATGCAGCAATACTTCTGAAAAGAAACAGCATCTCGGATGGGGGGAAGGGATCAAAAAGCCTTGGGCCATTTCTTTCCATTGAAGACGTGCCGCAGACCTAAAAATGTAGGATCTGGCCTTCTCCCTTCCTGCTGAAACCATCTGTGAATGATACTGCAGAAACCCTTTCCCTGCGGATCTGTGGTTAGCAGTAATGAGTCTGATGGCTCCTGACAGTCTGTTCTGGAGTCCACCTTAAGTTTCTGATCGATATCTGCTCTCCGACCTTCACCTGGAGCAAAGGAAGTCCCCGCAAAGCGTGCGTGCTGTGCACAAGAAGCACAAATCCCTGGCTTGGGTAGAGCTTGTGTGAGGGTGAGCGTGGCATCGCATTTGTAGAGCCCCAATGTAAAAAGCACGTGGGACTGAGGAACAGAGAACTGGCAATGCAAGGCAAGGTGGGAAGAGCACAGCGCTGGTGCCCTGCAGGCCACACGGAGGCTGTGGAGGTGCTGTGGAGGTGACCGTGCTTCATCTCAGCCCGCCGCCCTGACTGCAACTCCGCTCTGCTCTCCCTTCCCCCGGGTGCGGCGATTCCCCCCAGGTCACGCTGCTGCTGCCGGCCTCTGCCTGCTGCCGTTCCCTGCCGTCTCCTTCATCCTTCCTACGGTCTTCAGGCTCCTTAGCAAGAGCTGCAGTGGGCGATACCAAGCGAGGCCCCGAGAGGTGGAGGAGCAGAGGATGGGATTCCCCTCGTGTTGCTGTGGAAACCGTTGGAAGGGAAGCAGCAAAACCGGGGCTGGCAGGGAGCGCTGGGCGGCGTGCGGAGGCAGGGCTGTGCTGACATCACGAGGCGAGGCGGCGTGGGGAAGGGAGAGCGAGGGAGGCTGCGGAGGGGAGAGAGCTGCACCGAGTGGGCTCCGGGCAAGGTAAGAAGCCGGGGGAACTGGGCAGGGCGGTTCTACGAGCGGCTGCAGGCTCAGGACCTGCCTCGGCAGCCTTCGGGCTGATGCGGGGGTGTTCCTGGCAGCGGCGGCTTTGCACAATGCTCTGAGCACCTGGCACAGCAGGGCTGGGCTCTTGGGACCCGGTCAGAGCCTGGATGCCCGATGCAAAGCTGCAAACGCGTCCCCCCAGGATGTCAGTGCGTGTCGCTCACTGCTGGGAAGAGCCAGGCACACCTAAACCTCCAGGAGTGTGCAGCAGCCCCAGTCCCTCTGGAGAAGGGGACCGGAGTTCCCTCTTTGGATAAGAGTACAAACCTTTAAACCTTCAGCACAAGTTTGGAGACCCAGCCTCCCTGGGCTACACCGAGCTGATAGGAAGCTGTAAGCAGAGTTTGTGCTTTGGAGCCGAGCCCAGCAGTGTGCATTTGGGATGGGTATCCTAAGCTACACGTCTCAAGCAGTCACAAGACTTACCCAGCCTGTGCAGGAAGCAGTCATCCTGGGGAAGGCAGCCTGGTACAAATTTATTGCTGGGAGTTCTCCAGATGTGGATCCTGCGAATCTGCAGACCTTGGAGGCAGAAAGCAAAGCCCTTGAAACGTTTTGCATGTCATGTTGTCCTTTAGCGTAACGGTTGCAAAAAGGGGATCCAATTTGTTAGCAGAGAGAACAAGGAGCGATGGTCACCTCTGTGTCCTGCAGCATCCTAGTGGAACCCATGTATTCAGCTGGCCCAGGGGGAATTTCATCTCCTTCTACTCCAAAAGCTGGGCTTGTTCATTAATGCTGGAACAGCTGGTGCTGTAACAGCTCCCATTCTGTGGCAGAGGGGTGAATGGACTTCACAGCAACAAAGAGGACGGGCTGGGCACTCCTCTGCCCATTGAGACCCACAGTATGTATCCGACTAAGCACAAAACTTCTAGGGTTAAAGCCCATTGCTGGCAAGCCCTGCAGGTATCACAAACCATTACTGGGGAGGAGAGAGAAGAGGCACAGAACAGAACTTCAGGTGGAGCTGAAGAAACTTTTTTTTTTTTTAACATCAAAAACACGAAGAGCCAATGCCTCTGTCACAACCATTCTGTTGAAAAAAGTTTCATGTTTGCTACGTTTGTGGAATCACAAAACGTCACTTAAGGAGCTGGGGAGAGCAGTGGGGCCATGGAGCAGTCAGGAACGCCCAAGCATACCTAAGAAAGCAGAATTGTAGCAAGGAGCAGAAATATACCTTAATTAGGGAAGGCTATTGCTGCAAGACGCGTGATCTTCCCGCACACAGCTGCTGGGTCTATACGGAGCACTTGGGAGCGGCCCAAGTTGGCCATACTGCTGCTTATTTTACGGTAACTCTGCAAAAAGCAACAGCTTGTGCTGCTGCGTGGGACTTCTGCAGCAGTGCTGTGCTGGAGGCCCCCCCACAGCGGCTTTTAGCAGAGGGGAGGCTGAGGAGAGGTGGCAGCGCTGTCACCCAGGTGGCTGCGCAGTCAGCTGTGCTGCGTGCCTCTGACGTGGGCATGGAGAGGGGAGAGGCTCTGGCAGCAGCTCCTGCCAGCTTGCAGAGCTGCACGGAGCAGCTGGGGTGGAAGGGAGGCCCCAAGAGCTCCCAAATGGGAATCTGCCTGTGCTGGCTGCAGCTCGGGAAGGGTTAACTCTGCTTTTCTGCAGTTCCAGTCCCTGAGGCAGCTGCTGGCCATGCGGAACTGCACACACAGCTCGGGCTGCTTCTAGATTGTGTTTCATCTTGATTTTATTCAAAATGTAGCAGGGGAGCAGCGCCAGAACTGCCTACAAGCAGAAAGCCCCAGTCGCCCCTCCAAGTCCTTGACCTTCCCCACTGTTCCTTTTGTTCACCCTATAACTTGCCTACGCTGCAGAGGGGATGATCATGTGAACATTACACAGCCCGGCATCTGCGCATCAGCTGAAGCAGCTGAGTGTCCCCAGCGAGCCCTGAGTGCCTTCACGCGATCTCTCTTCCACAGCTGTGCTGTATTTCGTGGGTGTTTGTCCCTGCCGTGGGCCGTCACTGCTCGGCACGAGAGCTGTTTGTGGCACTTCTTGTGGTCTTTGTGAGCGAGGTAGAAGGGCAGATATTTCCACCTCTCCAGAATGCAATAGGTGATGCGCTGGGAGCTTGTGCTCTGCTGGCTGTTGGCACCCAGCCCGCAACAAACGCCCTGTGAGAAATAGGGCTGTGGACCTGCAAGGCTCTGCAGAGGGCTGGGGCACCATGGGGAGCTGCCCTTGTGCCAGGGTCCAACAAGGGCCCTGGGAGCTGAGCCAGGTCCTGCTGGACATTCTAACCCTTCCTGTTCCAGTCTCTCTTGGCCACGGCTCCGCTGCAGAGAATGTTTCCCAGTTCCTTTGGCAGAGGCACACACAGGCGCCCGCCCTGTTTGCCTTCACCCTTCCCCGGTGCCTGAGTGCAGCAGGGCAGTTGTGCACCCAGGAGTGCAGGTCACTGCGTTCCCAGTGCTGCCCTGGGGTCCCCTCTGTCATCTCCCCAAACCTAGGCTGGAATTTCCCTCTGCTGAGGCTCCCATTTGTTTAATAGCTGAGGTTACTTGAGTAATCAATAGTTCCCTGTTCCTTAATGAAAATATTATCCCTTTAGCTAAACCAGCATTTCTAACTAAACCTGGCCTTCACTGTCATCTCTGGGGGAAAATTTAGGCGCACTCTTACCCAACTTACTTACATAGGACTTCGCTCCTTTTTTAGCTACTGCCAGCATCTTTTCTTTTTCTTTCTGAAACTATCTGGGAAAGGCTGGAAGCACACGGAGGAGCTGCCGAAGTCATCTGACTCCTGTCAGCCTCAGCCCCTCTTGGTTCTGCTCCAAGAGCTCATTCTCTCTGCTTGCTTCTTCAAAGAAGGTGATGAGGATGGAGTCGATGGGATTCATGTGGCCAAGCACACTGCTGACATAAATCCCAGCCCACAGGCTCCAGAACTTGGCTGGGCTGCTACCAAGAGAAGAAAAGCTTCCTGTCATACAGCAGGCCCAGTGCAGGGCAAGACCAGGGCTGCAAGACAAGGTGCCCATAGCAAGGCACCACGACTGTGAGCAGCACTTCCTCGCAAACACTCAAAAGGCATCGGCTCCCTGGAGCTGGATTTCCACTGGCTCCGTCCCAGGTGGTGAATGGCTGGACAGCAGTTCTGGGCTCCTCTGACTGAAGGAGATCTCCGTTAGTTCTGCCCCTGGGACAACAGAAACACCCTCACTGCGTACTGCCAGCATCTCTTCTCGCTTCCAGTATTTCCAAACCAAACAAGATCACAAAGAGACTCAAGAGAAACCCGCTTCCCCTCTTCACAGGAATCCTCTTTCTGCCTCACGTATGCCTTTGTTGCCATCTCTCGCACGCCAAATGCAGGAGCAAACACTGGGCTTTGGCAGGGCTCAAAGCCTTGGCTGCTCAGGTGGGAAAGAGGCGTTCCTGGTCCACAGCCCAGAGACAGGGTTCTGCTCCCCGTCCACTGCCAGGTTCACCAGCTGCAGTTTTGGTGCTCATCCTATGCTGAGAGCACTGATCCTGCATGTTGGGACTGGGCAGCACCCCTGGGTGCTGGTTGTGAAGCCAGGGGAAGCAGGTCAGAACAGCTGGGGCAGAAAGCAGAGCTACGTGAACCCTGTACGCTGCTGCGGCCGAGCTGCGCGTCCCAGCAGGAAGCCCAGGAGTCAGCACTGCCCTGAGAGGCTTTTCCCCAAATATGCCTGACTGCAGGGGGCAGGGAAATGCAAAGGGAGGCTGTGTAAAGCCAGAATGCCTCTGGTTCATGAAAATAGGGCTGTTATCGCCAACAGTTCCCTGGGTTGGCCCTGCCTTCCCACCAGGTGCTCCATCACTGCCTCAGGCCGTGATTCAGCATTTACTCTACACTGCTGCAGCTTCCCTCTTCTCTGCTCATCTTGTTCTGCTCCAGGGCCACAGCAGAGGATGCTACACAGGACTGTTGGAAGAGCAGCTCCAGTCTGAGCCAGGCCAAGGGCAGGGGCTTGGCAGCCAAGTATCAGGCTGAGAGACGATCACATCTGAGACAAGAGAACTTTGACTGAGCCAGTTTTCAGCCAGAAGCTCATACATTTCCCACCTGGTCAGTGTTGGCTCAGCCCTCTGGAAAATGACACACATTTTCCTTGCTGCTGCGCCAGAAATCTGGCAGCACCACGCTGCTCTCCCCATCCTGGCTGCTGGAGGGACCAGAATCACTCCTTTCCCCTTTTCACAGCTGTTGCTGGTTATGAAAATGGGAACATTCCCCAGCCAGTTCTCAGCAGGAACTGCCCCTTCCAGGGCTGACCGCACGGGCTGCTTCTTCCTCTTCCCTCCTGCTGTCACAGATCTGGGTACATTCTAGTCCTGGTGAAGCACTGCCCTTCCTAGCTCCCTTTCCTCACACAGCACATGAGAGGCCCATGGCTCTGGCCTGTGAAGGGGGGGGGGGGATGTTTATTTTTTTGCCCCAGATCTAGAAAATTCTTGAGCCAATTATCCTCCCAAAATGCTGGGAAAGAAATAAGAAGCCCTGGGATCTGTCTTGCTGGAGGGATTTACTCTGCAAGCTGTCAGACTGCAAGGAAAGTGTTCCTGACAGCAGCTACCATCCCAACAGCACACGAGGAAGATCACACCTAGCGGCAGAGCAGAGGGACGCCGTCATGGCATCTCACAAGGCAGTCGTTATTTCTTGTCACATCAGACCCAGAGCCCACGCAATTGCCTGTGGTACAGAGCTCAGGGAAGACAGGAAGGAGACAGCAGGAGTCACTGCTGCTGGGAGCTGTGGGGATCCAAAGCTTGGCCAGATTCACAAAGGGCCGCCCTGCCCAGCAAGCTGAGCGTTTCTGGGAAATCCCAAATGGTGCAGCTGAGCTAATTCAGAAAGCAATTGTCTGCTAGTGCCAAGGTCAGGCTGAGTAACTCCTTCCCTCCGTCTTCCACTTCTGCTGGGTGAGGCAGGAAGCTGAAAACTCCCAGCCTGCTTCTGGGACCCCGCTATGCGACAGCAAGCGGCTGGGTAGCAAATACATGTCAGCACCAAACCCCACTGTGCTCAGTTCCCTTCTTGACTCCCAGCAGCACAGAGACAAAATTTCCTCACTCTTCATTTCACATCTCGGGGAAAATTTCTGCCACTGGTGTTGACTTAAATGAAAAGTTGGTAAATTCAGAAGGAAATGCGGCTTCATTAAGTCAGATGCTAACCTTTGGAACTGCTTTGAGAATTCTTGAGTTAAGTACAATAACTGGCTTGGAAATATCCTGGTGGTTTTGTAACCTTTAATAGCATCTGTACTTCTGCACCCAGACAAGGGTCATCAGACTGCTCCAAGATGTGATAAGATCTCCACAGAGAAACCAGGGAAGAATTCTCTTCCTGTCTTTCCTCATCCTGTTGTGATTGCCACTGCTCAGCTTCCATAAAGCAAAGGAATTACCCAAGCCCAGCGTGGCACGGCCTGGTGTATGGAGTACAGCAAGGGGCCTGTTCCCCCGAATCTGACTTCAGTTTGAAAGCTCTACGGTGACACTTCTGGAGGTGGTGAATGCTTTGGGAGCGTTGCCTCTGAGACAGAGCAGTGAGACACAGCGTTGCTGAAGGGGCTCCACATAAGGACTGCTTTTGCTGACAGGAGTTGTGTTCTTGTCATCAGAAGTCACCCACAAACTTTTCTCTTCCCAGATGTCATCTGGTGCTTTGTGGCATCAGGGCTAAAACTCCTTTGAAGCCAAGCAGCCCCAGAGACAAACCCCAGTCACCACCTGCCCATGACAGCAGGTCCCTGGCACTCAATTCGCTGGGCCTTCTCCCATTAGCAGGTCACTGAAAGCTCTGGATTATACCCAGGCAGCATGGACGCTGTAATATGCAAGCCCTGAAACTGCAGCGCCTGCTCCACTACACAGCAAAATAGGTCGTGCATCAGCAAATGAAAAAGGACAGATGGTGTCTGCTAATACAGCTTAGTTTATGGCCTGCAGGATTAACTCACTAGCTGTCATGCCTGCAGAAGATAGGAAGTGGGTGGGTTGGGTGGAGGAAACACAGTGTGCCCAACCCTACCTGTCTGCAAGGTGCACAAGCTGGAAAGGATGTCAGAGATGCTGTGAGGTTTTAAGATGCTGCCGAAGGACGGCCAGCATAGCATCTCTTCTGGGGCACCAACGCTACTGCCTCACACCAAGCTCTTCTATCCAGCTCCAGCTCCCACACTACTACTGCGAAGGTCAGCTCTGTAAAAAGATGCTGAGCCATGCAGGCATCCCCAGCAGAGACAGGGACACCACCTCTGTGCACCAACAACCGCTCTGCAGGAGAGAAGCCACAGCTTCCTGCCCTGTGCCACGTAGGGGACAGTCTCCAGTTCAGCCTTTTGAACTCCCGAGCAGCCATGTGTCTGCAGGAGTGAGACAGAAAGCTGAGGCAGAAGCTTCAGGTCTTTTCAATGCTTTCTATGTGACACACTGTTCTCCTTTCCTGGAAATCAGGCCAGTGCCTCACTCTGCACTCATTGCAGAAGACAAGCTCTGTGCCAGCATGTCACTTCTCTGCATCTGCTGTCTGAGGGCAAAACGAACCCTTCCCCACTTCCCCACAAATGTTCCTCCTGAAGGTTTCACCTCGATCTTTGCTATCCCTGCTGTGGCCAGGTTTGTTCAAACCCTGCAGGATGCTGAGCTCTCCAAAACATCGCTGTCATCACAAGGAGAGGCTCCTGAGGCAGCGCTGGGCTCCAGCCTCGCTGTGTCTCTTGCTCTCCCCGAGTGTCACAGACAGGTGGCTGCCAGAGGTGTTTGTCACCCCCACTGTCTCTTAACCACAGCTAGCTGTCACAGGCACTGGGGGTTTTCTCCAGTGACTAATTTGCCTGTGTTTATGCCAACACCAAACACGTAATTGTCTGCTTAACAGCTCGGGTGAGGAGGCAGTCTGGCTGCCTCTTTGTATTGTAGGGATCAAACCAGCACTCCTGATGGTAGCACCCTGCTGGCTAAACCTTCTCAGATATAAATCCTGTGTCATTAGGGACGGCTGGTCACCAGGAAGAGTGAATTGAGAGCAGCGATCGTTGTCACTTTTATCACCAAAGCTGTACAGAGAGTGTGCAGGACAGCCGATACATAAGCAAATCAGAACAGCCTGTGCTTTTATAACAAAAGGAAATGCTTCTGTGGAGGTGAAAAGCGTATCAGATTACTATTATAAGCACTTGCTTAATGCTCCCTACCTTTACGTCATCACTGAAGCAGACAGCATTTATCTCTACGTCCTTGCTCGGGGTCTCCTTTTGGCACGCGTGTATCCGCAGCAGGGCCAGGCCCATGGCCCATCTGGCTGAGACCTGGGGAGACAGGATGCTGAGCCACATGGGCACTGAACCCCCAAGTTGTTCCCCCTCAGATCTCCCCACCTCCCACCTCTTTTGTCAGCTGCTGACAAGCCTTGCCATGTGCGTAGGTGGCTCCCAAGCTTACAAGATGATTCCCCGCAACCCCCACCCCTCCTCATAAGTGTTCAGGATTTCGAGGAGGGGGAGCACAGCATTCCTCCATCTGCAAGCCTGCTCTGCAGGAGATGTGCGATGCTTTCACAGTGCTCCATGTGGCAACTCCCTCCCGGGATTTCACATGACAGCATCTTCCATGGAAAGTCACAGCAGGGAGTGGAAGATTGTCTGCAGTACGTGTGGGTGTTACGGGAGAGCAGAGTGGGATGAGGAGATGGAGGGGAGAGGGGATGCAACCACAGAGCAAACCAGAATCCGATGGAAAGAGCCTTGAATTCCTGAGCCCAAGGCTCCCTTCTCCTGTCTTTTGCTCTTCATTTAAAAGAATGCCAGTCCCTGTCAGTCCTGCAGAGAAAAAGGGAATCAAGCAGAATCATCTCTTTGTTCCCTGAACACGTCTCATGGGACCGCAGGAGGCAAACAGGACACGAACTAACGAGATCAGTCCAGAGAGTTGGCACACTGGGGAGAGCCCTCCCCAGCCACTGTTGTCTTCCCTGGAGAGAAATAAACGTCTGCTAATGGCATCTCCATCTGAGAAATGATCAGAGTGCACTGTCATTACAAACCAGCGGCTCCCCAGGGCTGCATAGAAAATGACCCCAGTGAACTTCAGCTCTTGGATACGCAGCTGCTGCCTCACGTATACAAAGGATCCCTCGCTGCTCATCTCAGAGCTCTCAGGGTGAGAACCTCTCGCAGCCCACAGCTGCCAATCCTGCTCTGCTGGGACGCTTGGAGGAACGCCAGAGGCCCACACGCTCCTGAGCAATGGGGCAAGGAGCCAAGATAGGGTCAACACTGAGCTTAAAACTCCGCTTGTGCTGCATGGTCCGACTCCCTCACACCTCTTTCTTGACGCTGAGCCTCTCAGGGTTGTTTGCATGGTGCACCTCATTGCACCTAGAACCCTTCAGGAGCCCTGGCTGTGACACCAAAGCAGGGCCAAAGGTCTCAGCCTGCCCAGAAACCAGAGCTGAGTCATTCCAGAGTGTTCCTGCTCAGCAACAAGGAAGAACTCCGCAGTTTGAGCTCCTGGTGTAAAGCCACTCCCCTCCTGTCCCATTTCACCCCAGATGTGGCCATTTCGGAAGGCAGCAACATGAGCTGGATTTCCTCTGAACTCCATCTGCTCTGAAGCACAGCCGGTGACCCATGAATAACTGCATGTTCATTTGGGGAAAGAGGGAGAAACCCTGAGAAGAACCTGTGTACTTCCAGGGACGTTTGAGGGAGGGACTCGCAATCAGTGCCAAAACAACCAGGAAGCTTCGGGCAGATTGAACTCTGTCTGTCCTGCAGACCAGTGACAGGAGGAGGATATTCCCCAGATATCTGAGTAACCAGGAAAGGGGGGAGGGGGCAGGCGAAGGGGACGCGGTAGAAGTGGGAGTTTCTGTTTCCTCAGCAGCAAACCAAAGCTGGTGCTCGTCTGCCAGGGCCCCACTGCAGCAACATTCCCAGCCACAGCACAGCCCTGCCCTCCATGCAAATACTCCCAGTCTGAGAGCAGTTTCACAAGCCCTTCTCGGCAGCCAGCCTCTGCTTTCACTCTCTGAATTACAGAGGGGAGTTTTCATTACATCACCACGGTTCTTCCTCCCCGAAGCCTGTGTCAGAGCAGCCACTTTCCTTCGTAGGGACTTTCAGGGTGCGGGCAGCCGAGGCAGTTCCTGGAAGGCAGCCCTGTGCCCCTGAGCTGGGCTCCACGCACATCAGCTCCCGTCGCCCCAGCCGGGCAGAGCAGCGCCCATTGGCAGCAACCGGTGCTGAGAGGCAGCATTCCCTGTGCTGCTGCTGGGAGCCTCCCTGGGAGATCCAGCATTTCAGGCAGCTGTAAAAGCTGCCCGTGACAAATCCTCTGCTCTGCTGAGGCTCCTCTGCTCTGACTGAAGCAGCAGCATTCCAGCTTTCTGCCAGCGTAAGCAAGAGCAAATTTGCCTATCGGGGCTGAGTTTCGTTCTCTGAAGCGTTTGAATTCTCTTTTTTTTTGTTTTGTTTTGTTTGTTTGTTCATATTTGAAAATGTCCCTGAGTTAAACAGTCAGGCTTGTGCCAGCTTCCCCACAGCCCCAGGTCACAGCTAACCTCACCTCCCTCCCAGCCGATGCCGTTCCCATCAGTGCCGTCCCCATCATTTCCTCTCCCAGCAGCCTCCTTCCGTGTGCTCTCTGTCCCAGCCCCGCACGCCGTGTTTTGATTTAAATCTCAATTTGAATCAAAACAAACCACCGGCTTCAAACTGCTCCCTCCTGAGGAACGCGCTCCTGGCCAGGGCTATGGAAACTCCACGCTGGAGCATCTCAGCCACACAGAACTTGTTTTCAGGCAGCTGGTCCATCCAGACCGTGGCAGTTAGAAGCCCACATCCACCAGAATGCTAAAAGCACTGAATCCTCTCAGCGGTGTGAGGACTGGCAAAAGATCTGCACAGCACAGGAGCAGGGGAGGCAGAGGACGATGCTAAAGTCAGCACGAGCCCCTCTGATCTCCCCCTCCACCTCCCAGCCCCACTTGTATCACAATACTTCATATGAGGGAGTGAGGAATAATTTCTGCCCTGTCAGCACATCACGAGCTGATGCCTTTCCCAGGGACTCCAGATGGTTTTGCTCTCTGTGGCTGCATTAGTGGTAATTCAGGCCTGCCTCACATGAGCTTTAGAGATGAAACCTTCCCATAATTAGTTACAGTCTGCTCTTGTGCTGCAGCGGACGCAGGGCTGAGCTGTCGGTGCTGTCTGGGAGCCCCGTCCCACACTCAGGCCCTGCCCAGGTTTCTCTATTTTGGTCAGCAATGTGATTTTTCAAGTGAAATCATCAGACCAAGACAATCTCAGCTGCAGACGGGTAGCGACAGCCATTTGGAAGCGTCTCATACCCAACCCATCTCAGCTAGGAACAGCTGATTTCAACATCATCTGGATTTACACTGATGTAACACCTCTTCTCTCCTTTTCCAGCCTTCCTTTCCCACCAGTGAAAGGGGAGAGGATCCTTTCACACATCAGGGCTCTGCATCAGAAGCATCCCAGCATCGCCATTCCTCCACACAAGGTGGTAACAGGAGTTGGCAGCACAGCAGGGATGGAGCTCAGTAACTCACATTGCTTCGGGGCAAAGCGCTTCCAGGCCTCCCTATGATGTCACTGGCCTCTTTTGGAGAGCTGCTTTGCTCTCTTGCTGAATTAGCTTGCTAGTAACAGGGTTCTCAATCCCCATTTAGCAGAGTTTAACACTGAGGCCAATCCCAAGCACGGTCCAAAGCTTGCAGCTGGGCCAAAGGCACATGCATTGCGGCTGGAACAGCAGAGCGTAGCAGAGGTGAGGGAGAGCTGACAGACAGGCTCTGGGGAATGACTTGGATGCAGCAGGCAGAACTACAAGGGAGGGGGTATGGCAGGCACAGAATTAACAAAAACATCACAGAAAGAAAGAGGAGAGCTGACGGAGTAGTAGGAGGGAAGGAAGCTTCACGTGTGCGCTCATGCAGGTGATTTACTCCCTCTGTGCCTACATTCATCCTTCTTTCAAGCATAGAAGCGCCACTGTTATCTCTGCTGCACAGAAAGGCTCAGGCTCTGAGCCTGCAGCACAGCACAGCACCCAGGTGCCTCCAGCAGCGCGGGCTGGGCTCGCTCAGCCTCGTTCTGCCGCCAGGAGCAATGAAAGGCAGGGAGGGAGCGCAAACCGTGATAACTGCGCGCAAACGGACTTTGCTGAGAGAAGCGGCGGACATCCCAGAGAGCGCTGAAGCCGCGCTCGCCTCGTCACAGAACGACTGCAGAGCGCCCGGTGCGAAGCAGGCAGCCTGCAGGGAAAGCGGCCGTTCTGCGCCGGTTCAACACACGCTGCAGACCTCCGTGCTTCACCTCCCACCGCAACCACAGGCAGCGCCCAGCGGGGCTGTTCGTTGGTCTCTGCGGGCTCACAGGAGCCCCGCGAGGGGACGGGAAGCTGAGCCGCGCGGGCAGAGTGGGTTGCAGCCCCGCGGGGGGGAACGCAGAGCCCGGGCGGCGGGAGGCGCGGAGCGGCTCTGCGGGCTGCGATCCTTCGTCCGGACCCTCGGCACCGCAGCTCGGCCTCACCGCCCGCCCAGGCAGCCCGAGGTCACGGAAGCTCCAGCCGGGCCCCAGAGCTCCACCGATGTCGCAGGAAGAGCACCGGACCGGTGCCGGTAACGGCGGGGCTCCAGAACCGCCGGCGGCAGCAGCACACACGCAGCCGCCGCCGCGCCGCCGCCCCGCACCTCCAGCCCGCGCTCCTTGCGCCCCTCAGGGCGCTGCCCGCAACTAAAATGGCGGCGGCGGCTTCGCCTCGTGATTGGCAGGGCGGGTGGGGGGCGGGGCGAACCACGGGGGTGGGGGTGCGGCTCGGTGGGCGGGGCGGGGCCTGGCGGGGCGGGGCGCGGCGCGCTCACGGCTCCGGTGCCGCTGTCGTTGCAGCGCCCATCGGGACGCGGTGTCCGGCGCCCGGCGCTCCCGGATCGCCCGCGGCTCGTCGATACCGTCGCCTGGCAACCGCCGCCCCGTCGCCATGGGCTCCGAGCGGGACTCCGAATCGCCGCGCTCCTCCTCCATCCACTCGGCCGCCGCCAAGTGCCCGAAGCCCGGCCGCCGCCGCCGCCTCTCCTTCCAGAGCGTCTTCTCCGCCGCCGCCGCCTCCGCCGCTGGCGGCCGCCGCCGTGCTAAAGCCGATCCGCCGCCCGCCGCCCCGCCGCCGCCTCCCGCCGCTCCCCCGGCCCCACCGCCCCCTCCGCCGCCCCCTCCGCCGCCGCCCCCCGAGGAGGCTCCGGCGGCGGCGGCGGCGGCGGCGGCGGCGGAGGGGAGCGGCGAAGAGGAGCTGGAGTGCCCGCTGTGCCTGGTGCGGCAGCCGGCCGAGAACGCGCCGCGCCTGCTGTCGTGTCCGCACCGCTCGTGCGGGGCCTGCCTGCGGCAGTACCTGCGGATCGAGATCACCGAGTCCCGCGTCAACATCTGCTGCCCCGAGTGCAGCGAGCGCCTCAACCCCGCCGACATCCGCCGGCTGCTCCGCGACTCCCCGCACCTCGTGGCCAAATACGAGGAGTTCATGCTGCGCCGCTGCCTCGCTGCGGACCCCGACTGCCGCTGGTGCCCGGCGCCCGACTGCGGGTGAGTGCGGGGAGGGGACGCGGCCCCGTGGGGGACCGCTTCTGGGACGGCTCGGGACGGGTCCCCTGTTCCTATAGGGGCTGCTGCTGCGACAGCTCGGGGAGGGGTCCCCCGTCCCTTCCCAACCCGAGGCCCGGCACAGCCTGCAGCAATGGGACCTGCTGCCCCGGTTGGGTGCCGGCTCCCCAGGCAGCTCTGGCCCCGTGCTGTGCTGTCACTAATGCACGTTTCTGTTCATGTAGATTGCTGTGGAAAGCCCACATTGCAGGCTCTCTTTGCATGGCAGGCAGCGGCCCGTGCAGGGGAGCTGATAGGCCTGGGGTACCAATATATCACACCAGGATCTGGCCTTGAGAACTGTGGAAATGCAGACTAGGGGGGACCTCGTAGTGGAACTTGGAAGGGGCTTTAGTTGAGCTATCATTTCCTTCATCTAAAAGAAAGCTTGCTTTTTCTGCACAAATGGGAAGCACAGAATTTCCCCTCCGCGTGTATTGCAGCAGCGTGTGCACAGGGGCATGCTGCACCTTCCTGGGGAGGGAGGAGCTGTAAACGGTCCCTATTTCCCAGCAAGGATGCCTGCATGGCACAGAGCAGTGATGTTGACTCATTATCCGTTGCCCAAGTGAGAAAATATCTGTCTGTCCAGAAGTCAGCCCGCCCAGCCTGGGTGACTGCACTTATCAGTGCACTGCTTTCATTTTCTCTTCTCTTTTCCTTTGAACGAACTCTGCTGAGTTTCTATTTACGCTTAAGGCAAAGCTGCCCGGAAAAGGCCTTTGTTCAGGGAACTCAGAGAAGTGCTGCAAAGTTCAGCCAGGCCGCCGTGAGAGGTGCAGCTCCAGGCAGTGTGAACATGAAAGGAAAGTCTGACCTGGCAGCGGGGGATGGAAAGCGTGGTGGGAGGGCTGTGAAGATGTAATCACAGCGTTGTCTTCTTCGCTGTCCCATGCAAACCGGTTAACCTGTCCCAGGTCCCCCGTTGCAGGTCCTCTGAGCAGCACTACACAAGGGCTGTTTCTTCAGAGAGCAGCCAGCAGCTGTGCTGGCATCTGCAGGAAACCCAGGCTCCGGGTGTTTGGTGATGTCGGGGCAGGGCAGGCCGTGCAGGCTGAGCACCAGGGGCTGCCCCCCCTCTCAGTGCTGGAGCAAACCTGGTGCTGTCAGCTCTGTGAAGGGGCCCAGCTGCAGCCTGGCTGTGGGTTGGGGCAGATGGGTGTCACGCAGCTCGACCCGCGAGCCCCTTAGTGAGGGGAGCAGTGCTGGGCATCCTCCTCCAAACCGCTTTGGACGTGGGCTCTCTGCACTCAAACAAAGGCTGCTGGAATCAGCCCTCCGGCAGCAGGAGGAGTTAATCACTCGATCCATTCTCCCCACCCAGCGCCTTCCCTTGTGCTTATGTAGAGTGGGCTATGAATTATTTACTGTGGGCTTTCCCTCCATAGTGGTGGCACTGCACCATGCCCAGCAGGAACGTGGCACACAGCGCTGCTGGGCAGGACGCTGCTGCTGGGAGCTGCACTGTGGGACGGTGGAAGCTGCCAGCCTGGTGCGCGGCGCAGCATCCTGTGCTGCACACCTACTGCAGTCTTTCGTAAACGGAAGAGCTGTGCTGTGCAGGAGGAGGAGTGCCGACACAACACAGCGCGTGTTGCCATGGGAACGCTGGGCAGTGGATGCACCGTCACTCACAATACACATAATTTTCTGTGTTTGCAGCGTTTTCACCCCTCCCTGCTACAATCAGCCGGCTGTGGAGAACAACAGAACCTTTAAGCCCGCTGCGCTGTGTGGGCTGAGCAATGTGAATGGGGCTGAGCGTGCGGCGGGGCTCAGGCTTCCCAGGAGCAGAGCGTGGCCGTGGCTGTCTGGGCAGCCCTGGCTGCTGGGGTCTCAGAAAGGCACTCGGTGTCAGTTTCCCCTTTCACCTCCATTGGGCTGAGCCAAAAAGTGTCCATTTAACGGAGGGAGGTCAGGTGGGGATGGATGTGTCGGCTGCCGCATCCTGCGTGAGAGCTCCTTTCTCGCTGACCTTGACTTTGGAGCCATTCTTCCTTTCTCTCATAGAGAAAGCTGTGTAGGTTTCAGGCTTGTGGGCTCGTTCTTGCTGTTTGTTGTTTCAGTTCCAGGAATGAAATGTAAACGAGGAGGATTTCATTTCTCATGGGAGTATGTAGAAAAACCCTAAATCTCTTACGAGGGGTCAACCCAGAGCATGAAGCTGCTGCACGCATTGTGGGCTGCTCACAGGCAGTGCTGTGTGGTGGTGGCACAGTGAGGATGCTCAGCGAGATTCTCCCCAAGTCACACAGGAGGGCCCAGGGCTGTCGCCCCGCACCGCCCTCATCCCACCTCCCCCAGGATGGGCTGATGCAAACCCACCGCCGTGCCTCCAGCCCCACGCTCTGCCCAGCAGTGTTTCTTTGGCAATTATTTCGTACCCCAGCATGAAGAAGTTGCTCCAACTCCCACGGGATGTGAATCATTGTGGTATGACACATTCGGCGGTTCTCACGCTGCAGCCTCCGAGAAGAGGCAACACAACTTGAGCTGTACGAGCTCTAAATATAAAACCCTAAATGGGAGTTGTTCTCTCTCTGACCACTGACCAAAACGCTGAGGATGGTTGGCACCCTGTGCTGGAAGCCCTCAGCCCATGGGGTGGAGGTCAGCGCCGTGCAGTGTTCTGTGTGCACCCTTCCTTGAGGAACGCTGCGGTGCTGTCAGGAGGGGCTGATGCTCCAGCTCCCTGCCCTCATTCTGTTGGTTTTACACCAGTTTGGGCTTAATCCAGAAGCAGGATCATTAGTGTCTGTGCAGTCCTGTGCAGGATCGTTGTGCCTGGCACAACTTCAGCCCTCCTAACCCCTCCGGCCATGCACCCACCCTCACACCTGGCTGTCCTACAGCTGCTGAGCTGCAGAAGGGAGCATCAGAGCCTGGATCAGCAGAGAGGGCAGGCAGGGTGAGCATCGATCAGGGGAAATCGACAGTGAGAGCTGCCAGTGCTTATCAAGGAGAGAACTCAATATTGCAAACTGTCTGTATAAAGGAAGCTGCCCCAAGTAACCCAATTAGCAGCTCTTAATTTCAGGCCCTGCGGTGCGAGGCACAGGACTGGACAGCGGGAACGTGTCAGAGCACAGGGTGGTGCAGCACCCTGCAGTGAGAGCCCTGCGGCACCCGGGCAGCACCGACGGCCGCAGGGCCGTGCTGGGCACTGCTGCTGTTCTCTGACTCTCCACATCTTTCTCCCCAGCTATGCTGTTATTGCCTACGGCTGCGCCAGCTGCCCCAAGCTGACCTGTGAGCGGGACGGCTGCCAGACGGAGTTCTGCTACCACTGCAAGCAGATATGGCACCCCAACCAGACGTGCGACATGGCCCGGCAGCAGCGCGCCCAGACGCTCCGCGTGCGTACCAAGCACACGTCAGGGCTCAGCTACGGGCAGGAGTCCGGGCCAGGTAGGGCTTCATGGAGCTGGGGTCGGTGTGTGCTGCGAGGTGTGGGTAGGGCTGGGGCTGGGATGTGGTGGAAAGCACAGCAAAGAGAGCAGAGCAGCAAGGTCCTGGGCTGCAGCAAGCGAGGACTTCATTCAAATGCAGCAGCCACAGAAACAAAGGAAAGAAGCTGCTTGCCTTCAGCAGGCCTCAGGGAGGCAGAGATCTCCAAAGAGATCCTCATCACCTCCACTGCCAACCCTTAAAGGAGGGCTGGGAAGGGCTGCATCCTGGGCCCTTCATCGCTCAGCAGCACTGCATGTACCTGAGCTGCCCTGGGTTGGCCCTGCCTTCCCACCAGGTGCTCCATCACTGCCTCAGGCCGTGACTCAGCATTTCCACTTCAGGGGCACAGCTGAGGGTCTCCAGCTGTGCAGCTGGGAGGCGTTGCCCAGAACAAATCTGGTGGGCTGCTATAGAAATCAGGATGCAAAATGGGACAGGAGAGGTGACGTGCTCGGGTCCTTCCTCCTCAGCTCTCCTCATCCGCCCCAGCAATGCTTGTGGCTGCTTTGATCTTGAATGCTTCTTACTGAGCTAGATGTTGAACAAATAGGTGCTTCTTACAGCTGCGAGTTCCAGTTTGCAGAAAATGTAGTATTAATGCCTGTCCATGTTTGGGGAGGCTCCCATGAGGTGTTCATAATGTCAAGCACAGAAAACGTGCCAACCCACAGCCTCCAGCACTGCCTGGTGGGGGCTGCTGTGTCCACAGAGCTTGTTAAAAATAGCTGTGGTGACTCTGGGAGTGGGCACTGAGGCCATTTCTCCCCATTCCTCCCTATCCCCAGACACAGCACACTGCAGTGCACATCGTGTCGGTTCCTGTGCTCAGAGTGGGGCTGCCCAGAGGTGGCTCAGCCCTGTGCTGTGGTTGTAGAGCCCTGATGAGGGACAGTGTGGTTGCTGAGGTACAAAGCAGTGAATGCAAAGCAGTTCCTGAGCTTTTTCACCCTCCTAAAGGAGATCCCAGCCAGGAGGAATTGAGCCACTGAACAGGAGATTCTTTGGTTTTTCCCACCCCATTCCTTCTGATTTCGGTGCAGTGATTAATGAGGTGTGAGCCAGGCTCTCAGCAGCTGGATCTCGTGTTGCTGAGGGTTGGAGGCTGCCAATCTGCACTGTAGCACAGACAGCCATTGCGTAACCTGACCAGATGGTGCCCGAATGAAGGGGGAGGTGGAGGACCCCCACCCTGTCAGGGCACCACAGCACCCGGCTCTGCAGCCCCAGCCCCAACGGCTGCTTCCAAACGCAGGGCAGAGGCCTCCATGCCTTGCTGCCCCAGTTGCTCTGCTGCTCCTGGCCCATGAATCACCTTTGTGAAGCAATTTAATAATGATTCTGACCTACCCTGTTGTCCTGGCTAGCACAGAGCAGGAATGACTTGTTCCCAGCACTGAAGCATGCCCTGAAACACATCCCATCAAGGCCAGAGAGAGCTTTTACAAGGGCTGTTGCTTCCAGACCTTTCTATCCAAGCAAATCGCTTTGGTGGGTGCTGTCTCATCGCTGTTACCTTCTCAGAGTAAAGAAAAACCAAGGGCACAACCAACTGGTTGTACCATCCCCACCCTCTGTGCTAGCAAAGGTGATCCAAAGCAAAGGCTCCGGGCGTAACAAGGAAACCCCCCGTGCTCACACACCTCCAACCCCATGCCCTCTTCCCCCGCAGCAGACGACATCAAGCCGTGCCCGCGCTGCAGTGCCTACATCATCAAGATGAACGACGGGAGCTGCAACCACATGACGTGTGCGGTGTGCGGCTGTGAGTTCTGCTGGCTGTGCATGAAGGAGATCTCCGACCTGCACTACCTCAGGTGCTTTGCTTCCCGTCCTCGCGCCTCTCCAAGAATCCGTTGGCAAAACTCTCTTCTTTCTGACCCAAAGTTTTGGGCTTCCTTCCCACCTTGCGGTAGAGTGGAGGCTCTTCTGCCCCTCCTGATACGATGGCATTTGAGAGCTTTGTGGCGTGCTGGGTTATAAATTCAGCATGGCTGAGGTTGGAAGGGACTTCAAAGGCCGTGTCACTGAACACAGTCCTGGTGGTGTGATAATCACCTCGAGGGCCAGATTAATCATAATGGGGGAGAAACCTTTTTTGTGTTGTTCACCTACTCCTTAAGCTCTGGGTTTGTTCCTGTGGAACTTGGCTTAGGGCTTCTCAGGGATTGCTCAAGTTTTAATGTCGTTTCTTCCTTCCATTAAGCCCATCTGGCTGTACATTTTGGGGCAAAAAGCCATGGAGTCGTAAGAAGAAGATTCTCTGGCAGCTGGGCACGCTGATCGGCGCTCCTGTAGGCATTTCCCTCATTGCTGGCATTGCCATTCCTGCTATGGTCATTGGCATCCCTGTCTATGTCGGGAGAAAGGTAAAGGTGGCAAAGCACGCGGTGGGAGCAGAGAGATCCAAGCTCGGGGCATTCTGTGTGCTCCAGGCATCTGAGCAGCAATTGGGCTCATGGGGAGGGTGGGTCTCTTCGTAGAACCCGAATTCGGTTGCATTTTCTAAGCCCTGTCTTATCTCCTGGGCTTTGTATGGGGAGAGGAGGCGGTGGCCGGTGGTTGAATCCCCTTGGATGTCACATTGTGCCCAAACCTTGAGCTGGGAGGAGGAGCCCTCTTGGCACACCCCTTGGTGGGGGCTCATAGTGTCTCCCGGTGTCTGCGTTCTCACCCAGTGCCTGTCCTTCCCTCAGATCCACAGCAGGTATGAGGGGAAGAAAACCTCCAAGCACAAGAGGAATTTGGCCATTACTGGAGGGGTCACCTTGTCTGTCATCGCCTCTCCGGTCATCGCTGCTGTCAGTGTTGGTAAGCAGGCACTGCGTGGTTCCCTTCCAGCGTGAGCAGGGCTGGAAGTCCCAACCCAGAGAGTCTGCCCAGCAGAGCTCGGCCTTCAGCTCCTCTTCACTCTGCAGGTATCGGGGTGCCCATCATGCTGGCTTACGTCTACGGCGTTGTGCCCATCTCGCTGTGCCGCGGCGGGGGCTGCGGGGTCAGCACTGCCAATGGGAAGGGTGTGAAGATCGAGTTTGATGAAGACGACGGGCCGATCACAGGTAGTGTGATGGGGAGGGCGAAGCAGGACCCTCTCACTGCCTGTTGTGTTGAGCTGAGGGGGGCCTGCATAGCTCCCAGATCTGAACATAAGCTTACTTCAGTTTAACTAGGAGGAGATAGAATTATAGAATCATAGCGTGGCTTGGAAGGAACCTTAAATATCATCCAGTCCCAACCCCTGCTGTGGGCTGGCTGCCCGTAGCTCAGGCTGCCCAGGGCCCATCCGTGGCCTTGGGCACCTCCAGGGATGGGGCACCCACCCTGGGCCAGTGCCTCATTGCCCTCTGAGTGAAGAATTTCCCTGACTCCCCGCTGTCCCTTCCCCACAGTGGCCGACGCCTGGCGAGCCCTGAAGAACCCCAGCATTGGTGAAAGCAGCATCGAGGGGCTGACCAGTGTGCTGAGCACCAGTGGGAGCCCCACGGATGGGCTCAGCGTCATGCAGAGCAACTACAGTGAGACAGCCAGCTTTGCAGCGCTGTCGGGCGGCACGCTGAGCGGCGGCGTGCTCTCAGGAGGCAAGGGGAAATACAGCAGGTGAATGGGGCAGGAGAAGGGGTTGGGGTTCCCAGTGCTGTGCTGGCCAAGCAGCTTCATGGAGGGCTCTGCTTTCCAAGTCGGGAGGTTGCACTACAGTTTTACACCATGGTTTCCTTCTCAGCTTGGCTGCTGGGTAATTGGAGACGTGTTGAAACGGCAGCCAAGACAGAGCCACGGCTCCATGCTGCTTCTGTGGAAAGCTGTTCTTCTCAGGAATTGCATGAGTCATGGATACAAACACTGTTTCAACTTTGACATGGAAAACAAAATGAGTTTACCTAAATGGAGCCAAAAATTAAAAGAAACAAGGGGAGCCATTGGTGTCGAACACTGCTATGCCAAGCTGGGCCATCACTGAGGCTTTTGCTGTCCATAGAACCATAGAATGGTTTGGGTTGGAGGGGACCTTAACGACCATCCTGCTCCAGCCCCTGCGTGGTCTGGGTGGCCCACAGCAGCTCCGGCTGTGCAGGTCTCCATCCAGCCTGGCCTTGAACACCTCCAGGATGGGGCAACCACATCCTTCATCCACCCCGTGGCACACAGGGACCGTTTGGTGCCCCCTGAGGACCACCTGAGGCATTTCTGAGCAGCCCTCTCCCTTCCCGCAGGCTGGAGGTGCAGGCAGACGTCCAGAAGGAGATTTTCCCCAAGGACTCCGTCAGCCTGGGGGCCATCAGCGACAACGCCAGCACGCGGGCCATGGCCGGTTCCATCATCAGCTCCTACAACCCGCAGGACAGGTGTGTGGTGTGGGCATCCTGGAAATGTCTGCGCTGCGGTGGGTGGTGGGGTGCAGCAGGCTGCTCCCTGGTGGCTGCTGGCTGCGTTGGTGCTGCGCCGGCACAGGAGTGGAAGCACGAACCTCCTGCGCTGCGCTGCGGCGCCCATGGGTGCCCCAGGCTGCAGCCAAGTCACACAGGGGTGCTTCTTTGTGCAGGGAGTGCAATAACATGGAGATCCAGGTGGACATCGAGGCCAAACCGAGCCACTACCAGCTGGCCAGCGGCAGCAGCACGGAGGATTCGCTGCACGTCCACACCCAAATGGCAGAGAATGAGGAAGAGGAGGAGGAGGAGGGAGAGGAGGAGGAGGAAGAGGAGGACGGTGAGCAGGAGCCGACGTGCAAACACCAAAGCTGTGAGCAAAAGGACTGCGTTGCCAGTAAAACCTGGGACATCACCCTGGCACAGCCTGAGAGCATACGGAGCGACCTGGAGAGCTCGGACAGCCAGTCTGACGACGTGCCCGACCTCACCTCGGACGACTGCGGCTCCCCCCGCTCCCGCAGCGCGGCCCCCTGCCCGCAGACCCCCAGCGCCAGAGGTGCTGAGAGCCCAAGTGCCCACCTGAGCCACTGTGCCCATGCCGAGGGCCGCAGGCTGGACGAGATGCTCACGCTGGAGTGCATCGAAGCCCGGGTGTGAGGTGCCCTCCTGCCCAAAATGCGCTGCTGTCATCGCATCTGCCGGGGCAGGGCTGTGGCTGTGGCTTCTCCTTGCAGCCCCCACCTCGCCTTGGGGAGCTGCTGTTTCTTACGTGACAAAAAACGATAAAGGAAAACATGCCCCCCACCCTCTTTTTGTTTTAATTTATTGGTTCAAGCTCTGTGAGGTGCGTACGAGTGTAAATATGTATGTGTGTCTGTACGTCTGCAACCGTCCTAAGGACTGTTTGAATAAAGACTCTGGTTGTCCTTCACGTCGCATCCAGCCCATCCTTCATGCAGACGCACGGCGCAATCCTCCCCATGGTGCCTTTGGGGGTCTGTAAGCACCGCCACAGACCAGAGGGAAGGGGCACATCTCAGCCTGCAGCATCTCCTCGAGGAAGAGGGGCAGTGGTTTGCGTGCTGGGCTGCCCTGCACTGCCTTGTCCCCTCCAGCATGGTGCATCCCCAGGGTGTCCCTGCATTATGCAGCCGCAGTGCCCAGCCCCTCTCCTTCCCGGACCACAATGATCCCAGCAGCAACCAAAGGATCTTCATCTTCCCCATCACCGGTCTCCTCATCTTCATCACCAGAGCTCCCACCACGGCCCCATGCTCTGCTCTGCAGTGTTCTGCCCTCACCCCACACTACTCCTCTGCTCCCACCTGCATTTCTATGAGTCGCCATCCCACTCCGTGCCCCCCTGCTGGGTGGGGGGCAGGGTTTGTCCACCCAAAGCTCTCCATTTCCAGGTCTCCTTGCAGCCCTCTCCCACTGGCGCTGGGCTGTGTGAGCTCGCTGATCCCGGACAGCACAGAAACATCTCCAGCCCTGAGCGGGGCACAGGACCCGTCCCCATCCCAGTCCCACCCCACAACACAGCGCAGCCATGGAGCAGCACTGAGCGCCAGATGCTGCTCGCTGCTGGCCAGGACGTGAGTCTGTCATTACTGCCCTGGTACTGCTGCAAAGATGGTTGGATTCAGAGCTTACAGGAGAGCCTTTTCCCTCTGCTGACTGCACTGACACGCACTTTATTTTGCAGGTATTAAAAGACCGAAAGCACAGCCCCTGCCCATGGCCCCACGTACACTCTGGCTGTGGGGAGGGGGCTGGTGTGGCAGTGTCTGCATGCTGGGGGGTGCTGGGGTGGCCGCGAGCAACCGTGGTTCATCCCTTTGGCCGCGTCCCTGTGCCCATCAGAGGAGCAGCAGTGGCTCTGTCATGCTGCCCCGCACTCCTGGTGCTCTCCCCATGGGGACATGGAGGTGGGGATGGCAGGGACGAGTGGTGGTGGTGGCAGGAGGGGGCGGTGGGGGCTGTGGGGACCGTGGGGGGGCTCAGAGCTGCCCGGCACCGCTGGGGTCACACTGCAGCAGGCGCACGATGGACGGATCGCTCTTGGCACCTTTGATGAACTCCTCCAGGGACAGTTTGCCTGCAGGGAGACACGGCTCAGTGCAGCAGCCACCAGCCCACCCAGGCACACGGGGGCACCTGGGGACACCCCCCACCCACCGGCTGCCCCCCATGTGCGATCAGCACCCCGAGCCCCTCACTGCCAGAGCTCCCCCCGACCGTGCAGCATTTAATCAGTGAGCACACAGCTCCCTCTAAGACCCCCGGATTTAACCATGAGACCTTTCCCTTAATCCTCTCCTTCCCCTCTCATTTACCATCGTTATTAGTATCCATCTGTCGGAAGATTTTTTCCGTTCTTTTCTCCGGAGTCGATTCATCTTCGGGCATATTCATGACAGAGGAGACCATTTTGTAGATGGCCTGAGAAAGGGATGCGGGGATGGGGACAACGCCGATGGGGACAGTGCCCACTGCCACCGACCCGAGGATGGGGACAGAGGGCTCCCCACACCAGGGCCGGATCCCAGACCGTGCAGGGATTCAGCTCCCAGCAGAGCCGGGGCAGATGGTGGGCAGCCGCCGTCTCGCAGGAGATGGATGGGAGCTGCTCCCACAGCGCCCAGTGAGGTGCCACCAAATCAGCCTCAGCGCTTCCCCTCTGACACTGCAGCCACCGGGCTGCGGTCCGGGCAAGAGGCGTGCGTGGGGATGGCCACCCGGCCCCCAGGACCACCGCGGGCACCGCGTACCTGCACGATCTCCAGCATCTCCTCCCGGCTGATGTAGCCGTTGCCATCCAGGTCGTACATGCTGAAGGCCCACATGAGCTTCTGCTCCAGCTTCCCGCGGGAGGTGACGCTCAGCGCAATGATGAACTCTCGGAAGTCGATGGTGCCGTCGCCGTTGGTGTCGAAGGTGCGGAAGACGTGCTCAGCGAACTTGGAGGCGTCGCCGTAGGGGAAGAAGTTGGCGTAGATCTTCTTGAACTCCTCCACGTTGAGGATGCCCGAGGGACAGTCCTTCAGGAAGCCCTTGTACCAGCCCTGCAGCTCCAGGTCGGAGAACTCGGTGTTTTCCCGCAGGTCCTGGAGCATCTCGGGGCGCAGTTTGCTGTTCTGCTTCCCCATGCTGCTGGGCACGCCGACCCCAAGGGAGGAGCGCCTGGCCCTGCGCGGGTCCCTGAGAGCTACAGGAGGGGAGAGGGATGGGGCAGCGCTCCTCGGCAGCCCCCGGGCACCCGCACAGAGATGTGCACCGATGCTGATCCCTCCATGCCGCCGTCCCCCTCTGAGCCGCTGGTGGCAGCCCCAGGGACAACGCAGCGCGGCGCCAGCCCCCCCCCTTTGGGTAATATGCCCTGATGGGTCATTTGCATAATATACTGGGTGATATATAGGTGGCATCAGGAGGGCACAGCAATGGGGAGGAGGGGATTCGGCCCCGGCGGAGGGCTCTGGGTGCAGATCTGAATGGATCTGGGTCAGCTCCCTCAGGGGGGGTTATTTTTGGTGCCTCCGACCTCTCCGTTTGTGTTTGGTGCCTCTGGACGGCTCTGGAGCTCCGGGGAGAGCCGGGAGACGCAGTGTCCCCTTTCAGCCACGGCCCCCTCCCTGCACCTGGGTGCCCAGTGGGGACCCCAGTGAGGGGTGGGAGGGGTGGGGGTGTCTGCGGTGCCCAGAGTACCACTGCCCCAACCCCCCAGACCCCAACCCCCCTTCCTTTGAGATAAAGGTGCACAGGATTCCCCATGACAAAGAACCCCGTAGGGACTCCCTCCAGAGACTGTGGGACCCACAACCGCTCTCCATCTCCCTCACTGTGGAGCGTTGCAGCTCAGCGTCAGGGCTTTGTGCAGTCTCTGATAATGGGCACAGCTGGGGGGGGGGAGGAAGGACGGAGGGGACCCCCAGGGAAGATGCATCTGGGGCAGGAGGGATCCACAGGGAAACCCCCCCAGGGAGGGGGCTGCAGGGACCCCCCCTCCAAGGGATGGTGCCCCCGCGGTGGGAGGCATCGGGGGACCTCCGCAGGAAGGTGCTGCGGGGTACGGGCGGACCGGGAACCCCCCCGGGGCGGGGGCTCTGCAGCCACCGGCAAAGAGGGACGCACCCGCAAGGCTGAGCCTGATGCTGTCCCCGTTCCCCCCATCTCCCCCCGGTTCCCCCCGGTCCCGCCGCCCCCTACCTGCCCGGGAAGAGCCTCCAACGCCGCCGCTGTGCGCCAACGGGGAGCGCCCTCCGGCTGTGCCCGCCGCAGCGCGGGGCTACGGGGCGGCACCGGCACCGGGGGGAGCACGGGGGGGCACGGCGGGCACCGGCTGCAGTCAGCCCCCGCCCGCCCCGGGCTGCCCCACCCGCCGCGAAGCCCCGCACCCCCCCCTCGGGCACTGCCGAACCCACAGCTTCGGGCTGCTCTTGCGAGGGCTGGCACAGCGCTGGACCGGTACTGGGAGCGCTGGGACTCCTGCGAGCCCATCGGTGGCTCAGGTGCCTGCAGCCCCAGGCGGGCGCTTTCATGTGGCCCTGGAGAGGTTTTCAAAGGCACTTTTGTAAAAATCACTCGGCTGTCACACAGGGTGCGATTCTGCTCCATGGTGGATGGGATGGGGCTGCAGCAAGAGCACAAACAGCCTCTGTGCACGGCCCTCTCCTTGGGGCACCGCTCTCTCCACCACCCCTCCCAGCTCATCCGCCAACCCCCCCATCCCCTCAGAAGGAGCCACAGCCCCAGAACCCCACAGCGATGGAGGAATTGGAGGCCATGGGCAGCTCCTATTGCGCATCGCCAGCTCCTGGGCACGGGCTTCTCCATCACCGCCCTGCTGGCCCAAGTGGTGCCCAGCCAGGTGCTTTGGAGTAAAAAGGGGACATTTGGGGTGGGATCTGGGAGGTGGGCACATCTCAGGGGTCACCGCTCAGGCGATGGAGCAAAGCAGCTGCCCCTGCACCAGGAAAAGGCGCCCGCAGAGCCAACTGCTGCCCAGACGGAGCGACAGCCCCACAGGTTTTCCTGCCTTTCTGCACCTCTCCGTCAACTGGCAAAGCCTGGGATTGTTCCGAAACACCAGGGGGAGCAGATGGTAAGGGCAGATGGGAGGAAGAGGCACTCTTCTCCGAATTCCACAAATAAATATGCATAAAGTGATTAAATCCACAGCCCTGGCTCCGTTTTGGGAGTTTGAGAAGGGACCAGGCAGGGAGCTGGGGCTCCATTTCCCTGGATCTGTGAGGGACAGCCCAACCCGTGGCTGGGGACACCTCTACCACCACATGGGGACCTTGCAGGAAGAAGCAATTGCTGATATTAAAAGCAAGATTGGTTTCTTAGTGCTCTTCTCTCCTTTTAAACAGCCGTGAGCACTGAGCTCAAGGGTGCTGTGGGATGGGTCTGGGCTGGTAACACAGAAATGGTGATGAAAGCAGGAGGACATTCAGGAAAGGTGAAAGGAAAGGGCTAAAGGATTGCAAATGGGGCTTTGGTGTGAGCAGCAAGGTGAGGAAGAGGAGGAAATAGTGCTGTGGGGCATAAAGGCTCCCTGTGTGCTGGGTGCTGCTGGCAGCTCCCTGCAGGTGGGGGTGCCTTGTCCCCTCCAATAATCTTCATATCTATTTTAATCCCCCTCTGTATGAGTGACAGAGGGCACAACTGACGCAGGATGATTTGAAAGCATCCCATTTAACTCAAACCCGGCCCTAAAACCACCTAATCCCCCACACTGAAATGGATCACAGGAGGGAGAGGATAATGCAGGGCGCGGGCAAGACCACGCTGTACCATCAAACCCCCTGCAGTGTACCAGGTCCCTGGCTGGGGGTCAGTGGCCCATCCCCTCCCCTCTGTACCCCATTCCTCCATCCCCAGCACTCCCTGCTTTTGCCCTGCAGCTCTCGGGCACTGTGGGACGCCGCAGGGAAGAGGAGCAGAGACGACCACGGGCTGTGCTGCGATGCCAGCCCCTCGCTGGGCAGAGACGTTATGGGATCCCCTTCATCTGCTCCTCCTTCCCTGCCTTGTCCCATTCCCCTTCCCCTTGGCTCTGCTGACCCCACAGCTCGTCTGTATCCCCTCGCCCCGCTCAGCCCCGGAGGACGCGGTGAAGGTGAGCAGAGAGCAGGGCCGGGGCTGCAGGGATAGCTGAGGATTAAATGCAAATGCCCAGATAATGAGGATCTTTGGTAAAAAGCCCATTTGTATAATTTAAATCTCTAATAGGCTTCCTGGAATACAAAGCCCTTTGTGATGCCCGATCTCATCTGGATCAGGAGCTGCTCGCTCACTAAATCTTGACTTAGAGCCATGGGGATGCAGGGATGTTTCATAACCGAGTGGCTTCATCCCATGTCCCCACGTCCCCATCCCCATGTCCTGGTACTGTCCCAGGGCACTCACCTTGCTGAGGTTGGGGCTCCCAGGGCCGTGTGCCAGTTCCCAAGGGGCACACGTGTGATGGCAGTGGGACACGTGCTCAGGTGTACTGGGACACAGGGCAGGGCCGTGTTTTGGGGCAGCGGGGCACAAGCAGTCCCCCAGATCCCAGTGACAGCAGGGCAGGAATGCATGAGCTCTGGGTTCTTGGCGCTTGGTTTTCCAAGCAGGGGCTGCAGGAGCAGTGGGGGCTCCCGGCTCCACTCTGCCCCCGTTTCTCCACGCCTCGGGGCTCAGTGTTGCAGGCGGTTGGGCTGCACTCAGCGCCAGCTCTGGGGCTGCAGCACACGCCATGGCAGGGCCGGAGGGCTGGGAGGTGCCACTGCCATCCCAGCAGTGTGCAGGGACAGGGGAGGAGGGCGGCGGGGTGAGGGAGAGCACCGAGAGGACGGTGGGCTTGGATTCGTCCTTCAATCCCACAGCCCCTAAAGGCCAGAGGTGTTCAACATCGCCACCAGTGCCACCAGTACCACCCAGTATCACCAGTGCCACCAGTGCCACCAGTACCACCAGTATCACCAGTGCCACCAGGGCCACCAGCGCCACCGGCGCCACCTCCACGCGTCCCTCGGGCTCCCTCTGGCGGCGCCTCGCCCCGCTCTGGGGCGCCTCGGGAGCTCCGGGTCCTGCGTGGCACCGCCGCAGGGGTTCGGGTGGGGATTTCACGCCCCGCAGCTCGCAGCCGGCGCCCCCCCTCGCTCCCCCGCTCCCCCCCGTGAGTAGCAACCGGCGGTCACGTGTGGGCGCGGGGCGGGCCCGGTACGGGTGCCGGCAGGTGGCAGCAGCGGCCCGTGGCGGTGCGCGGCGTGGCCCCGGGGCGCCGCTCCGTCCCTCCGCGATGCGCAGAGCTCTTTACCGGGCAGCATCTCCAGGAGCCGAAGGCTGTCCCGTGCTCGGTATCCCCCGGGACGCGGCACTCCCAGGTGCGCTCACGCCAGACCTGCGGCACCCTGACTGCAGCTCCCCTGCAGCTCCTGCGGTCCCGAGCTGGAGCAGAACAGGGATGGCCGTGGCCTCCCTGGTGTCCGTCTGGGGATGGAGATGGAAGACGAGTGCGTCGTGTGCTTAAATGCTTAATTAGAGCTGCGACTTAATTGCTGCACTGAAGACATGATGAGCGTTGCGTGATTTGAATATTGCAGTGCTGGGACTGGGGGGGCTGAGGAGGCTCCGTGGAAACAGAGCTACAGGCAGCAGAGCCGGAGCACCCCAAAAGCCTCCCCAGGGGTGGGGGAGGAAAGGGGACAAAGGGATGGAAGCAGTGCTGTGCGGTGGCAGTGGAACCCACCAGTGGTGGCAGATGTTGGAAAGAACAAACGTTGTTCTTGTATTTGGAAAGGGAGGGAAGGAAAAAGCAGGGAAAGACAGGGAAAAAACAGGCAACCGTGCAGTCTTCATCTTCTGGAAAAATACCAGAACACATCACAGCCTTCCTGCAGGAGCCTCCTGGTGCTGGGTGAGGGGGAACAGCTGGGGCTCATTGCTGGTATGGGACGGCTCCAGCCCCGGTGGCTCCTTCCTTTGGGGATTGCAGGGACTCCCTTGGCTGTATTACAGGCAGAGAGTTTGAGTTCAATTGAATGGGTGAAGCAGGGCTGGGAGCAGTGTGTGCCCCTGTGTGCCCCCGGTTGGACTCAGGAGAAGCGCTCCCACCTCCCCCAGCTGTGCCTCACTGCTCCCTGCTGCAGCGGCTCTGTCTGGATCAGCCTCTGCTGGGAGATGTGGGCAACAATCCCTGCACCACGCAGCTGTTGGGGATTTGGGAGTCCCTGCAGAGAAATGAAGGCAGAGAAATGCCGGTGCTGGGAGCTGCGATCACCACTTCGTGTCTCAGCAGGCAGCCGGAGTTGACTGCAGCTGCACGTGGTGCTGCTTCTGTTCAGCCTCGTGCCTGGCAATGGAGCAATGGAGGCGTTGCTGTGGGGAGCAGGCAGTTGTGGTGGGGAAGATGGGCCCAGTCCCACGCCGGGAGATGAGGAGGGGAAAGCAGAGCAAACCATGTGCAGAGCAGGGACACAGTGCTGCTCGATTTCAGTCCGTCAGGACTGTGCTTGGTGTAACCACGAGCACCATGCAGATGCTCCTGGGAGCCCACCGGCCACGCTGCGCTCACAGCAGTGCAGGACAGATATCTGTGGCAGGCAGATCCTGGGGGATGCTGCCCGACACACAGTGGGGTCAGACACATTTATGGCTGCATCTGAGAGCACACAGGGCTCAGTGAGGCCCAGTCGCTGCCGTGCGGCACGGTGGCTGAACCGATTCCTCCAGCAGATCACCATAAGCCAGAGCGCTGACAGTTTAATTAACCTAAAGGCACAGCTAATTCGAACAGCTCATCTAGCGCTCATTACCTCCGAATTTAGAGCCCGGTGACACGCAGGGGCTGCGCGAAGCCCTGATGGTGAGATGTCACCGCTGCCGTGCACCCGCCGGGGGGTCTCACGGGGACGGGCCCCGTCTGCTCCTTCCAGCGGTGGGGAGCGGTCCGGGGGCGGTTCGGGCCGAGGGCTCCCGGATCCGCCGGGGGGAAACTGAGGCAGACGGCGCGGCCGGGCGGGGCGGGGGCCGAGCCGCCCCCGGGCCGGGGGAGGGACCGGAGCGGGGCTGCCCAGCGCTGCAGCGGGCGGAGCCGGGGCTCGGCGGGGCCGCCTCCCGGCCGAGCCGAGCCGAACCGAGCCGCGCTGCCGAGGGCCGCCGAGCCCCGCCGCCGCCCCCGGCCGAACCGGGCGGCCCCGCCGGCACCGGGCCCCGGAGCTCTCCGCGGTGCTGAACGGCGCCGCCGCGCCCGCGGGACGCCGGCCCGGAGCGGCTCGGCCCGGCGCGGCGCGGCGGCCGCGGGGGATGGAGCCCTTCCTGGGCTGCACCGGCGCCGCGCTCCTGCTTTGCTTCAGCTACGCCGGTCTGCGGCCGGTGGAGGCAGGTAACGGCCGCCGGGACGCGGGGAGCGGCGGGGGAAGCGCTGTCGTGGGGGGAGTCGGGCGCCGGGACGCCGCCGGTTACCGGGTGCGGAGCGGCCCTGCGGCTGCGGCTCACGGAGCGGAGCGGAGCGGCGGGCGGAGCGGCGGCGCGGTGCCCACGCGTGTCGGCAGCGGAGAGCTCCTGTGAGCTGTCCTGTGGGGCACGGAGCGTCCCGGCCTCGTGACGCTTCCAGGCGATCGGCTCCTCCAAGGGGACCTCCGGGGAGGATGGAGCTCCCCGGGGGTTTGTCCTGTTTTTGACACAAGCGGGAGACACTCGGGTCCTGCTCCAGCCAAGCTGTACCTTCGCCTCAGTGCCCAGTAGGTGCCACGTCTCAGCAGCGCTACTGGGAGCTGACCGTGAGCCCTCGGCCCCGGCCCCGGCCCTGCCGGCTCTGTCTGCTCGGCACGGAGGCTGCGAGGTCTGACGGAGCAGCTGCTTTGATTTGCAGAACGCCCGGATTGCTCGCATTCCCGGAGGCTGTGGGTAACTGTCAGCACGCACGGCTCCAGGGAGTGGAAATTCCTGTGCTCTGTGGCTCTGTTAGCTGTGGGGTTACAGCCACCCACAGCCCACCCACACTGGAGCTGCAGGATCCCCTCGGGACGCTGTTGGGTTTGACACACACATCCTTGGCCAGACGTCAGCGTGCTGAAGGGAAAGACATGGAGATGAACAAAACATTCCTAAAAGGAGAGAATGATGGAGAAAAGAGCGCATCTGCAATTGGCCTTCCCGATTTCCTGCAAACTGGGACACTTCCCCTGCTCTTCCTTATCCTTGAATCACCTCAGCAGCGATGGAGAGTAAACACAGCGCTGTGTCTCTGCCCATCGCAGCCTCTGCCTGCGTCTCCCCAGCAGTGGCTGTGGCCATTGGGTCCCTGTGAGGTTTTGGGCAGCGCAGCCCTGCTGGCGACTGTGCTGTGCAGCGGGGATGTGACCCCAAAGGTTCCGGGTGTGTGAAGCTGCGTGACCTTGGGGCTGCTCCTCCCAGCTCTGTATGGGCCAGGAGCTGAGGGTACAGGAAGGGACAAAAGGGACGTGGGCATGGCGTGGTCATCCCAAGGTCACACGGAGGTGGAGGCAGTGTCCCCATCGGCTCCGTGGCCGCAGCACCACCTGAGCACGTGGCCATGAGGCCACTGAGCAGAGAAGCATCAGGGAGACTCACAGAGGGGCACCCAGCCCCAGCGGGGCTCAGCTCTCCCCCCCTTGCACCCGGAGCTCCCAAAGGCAGCTGTCAAAGAATGCACCATTAAGGCCAAAAGCTGCCATCCCTGCAATGACCCATAGGAAATGGTGTAAACTCCCCTTCTGGCACCGCGGGGCTGGCAAAAGGCAGAGCTGTGGAGTGGAGGGAAAGGTGCGACCAACCAGACCAGGAGAGGCTTCAGCCCCAGCGCAGCTCCAGCCCAGAGCCCACGGCGCGGCCAGGCCACGTGCAGGACCCACACAGCAGCTCTGCACAGCAGCAGTTCCAGCACTTCTTTGCAGCCCCTTCCCAGCTCCTGAGGGCCACAGAGATTCCTGGCCAGCTGACGAGTGGCGTAAGCACCGTATTGATTTCTGCTTTCAGTGTAGGAGAGATTTAATTGCGGTGTGGAGGTTTCTGACCCCAGTGTCAGATTCCCAGCAGAGATGGTGCTGTGCTGTCTTGTTCTGAGTGCTGTCTCCTGCTGGGAACGTGCAGAGGGAGGACAGAGAGGGCTCCTGCAGAGCACTTTGCTCGCACACACGCCGTGCACAGCACCACGGCAGGACTCAGACCTTCATGGGGCTGTGCCCATGTGCTGGTGCTGTGTGTGGCCTCATTTGGCATCGATTGTTTAATAAACCCCTCCTGTCTTATAAAGCACCCAGAGGCCAAATTAAGATCTGACTCAAGCATAATTCAGTTAAAAGCATAAACGCATGGAGCAGCGAAACACGCAGATCTTTATGCATGCAGCAAAAACCCAGGTGTTCGGAGTGGGAGCAGCCAGAGCTCTGGGTACAAAGCCTGGGGTGCTCAGCCACCCCCCGGCCAGCACTGCTCTGATGTCACCAACGCTGCCGGGATGTTTGGTTCCCAGATAAAACACCACAACGACCCAGCACTGAGTTGGGATACAGACAGAGGTTGGGCAGCACCAACATTCACCGGGGCAGCGATGGCTGTGAGGCTGACGGGCCCCATTCCTCCTACCCAGAACAACACCCGAGGCCGAGCACAGCGAGCGTCACCACCAGGCACAGAGCTGGGGCTGCCTGCTAACGTGCTGCCTGCAGGAGTGGGCGAGCAGCAGGAAATAATTCCCTTTGTCCCAAAGGGAGGCACCAGGGGCTGCTCTTTGTGTTCTCCAAGGCTGCAGTGCTCCCACACAGCCCCGCTCACTGGGCACAGAGCTGCGCCGTGCCCCACTCCCTCCCACTGCCCCCCAGGCTCTCCTCATTAAAGCACTCAGGGAAGCTGAACGGCGCGCCAGCCTGCCTACATACCCCATAAAGCTGACAAGCCATTACATCCAGTGAAGGGAGCCATGCTGGGAGAGCAGAGAGCGGCTCCGAATGCAGTAAGAGCAGGGCTTTGTGCTCACACTCGATGGGCAGGCAGCGGTGCTTTGCAGAGCATCACACCAGACCGTAGCGATGCTTCTTCCCCTCGCAGGTTGCCCCCCTCCATCCCTCTGTCTGCAGGAGAGGCCGCAGTGCAGGAGCACAGAGCTGCTGGGGTCGGATGCTCCGATGGCCGATGCGACCCCCTGTGCACAACAGGAGCTGCGTGGGGAAGGGGGGCTCAGTGAACCAACATACATCGTGTCATCGCCTTAGCCCTGCCCACCTTGGAAACTTTTGACTCCAGGCACTTCCAAGCTCACAAGCAGCAGATGTGGCAGTGGCGGGATGGGGACAGACGTGTCCCACGCAGCTCTGCAGCAGTCACCATGAGGGCAGGTGCTCCTGCACAGCTGGCTGGTTTGCTGTTCCTCGTGTTGCACCAACAGCAAAAAGCGAGGGAGGAATCAACCCAAAGCTCTGAAGTAGTTGCGTTAGATTTTTTTCCCCTCTCTCCCAAATGAAAGTCCATTAACAATCAGCAGAGCGTTTAATGAGAGGCCAGAAGGAATTCCCAGCACTAAGAAAGGATTAAGGGTAATCTTTGCCTCTCACAGCTCCTCACTGCACAGAGATGGTCCCAACCCACACCTGCTGAAAGGGCCTCACAGAGGTTCCTTGTGGACGGGAAACAAGGCAGAGGCAAAGCACGACTGGTTGTGGAGCAGCCATTCCTCACCAAAACCCACCTCGTTTTCATTCAGTCACGGCCCCATCACAACAGGGGGATGCTGACATGAAACTGAGAGCATCGCCTCAGCCAAGCACGCAGCTCCAGCTCCAAATGGGCCAAGCTCTGACTTTTGGCAATACATGATCTGCTCCAGAAGGCGCTGCAGGCCCCGAGCCGTGGTGGAGCTGCACTGCTAACCAGAAATCTTACACCATGAGTTCTGTATGGAGCAGGCAGGGAAGGGGCACTCAGTAAACACACAGGAGGAAGGTTTGATGCACAGCGTGCTCCATGCTGCCAGGAATCGCCCATAGGGCTGCCCAGCCCACTGCCCCCACACAGCAGCAGCTCCCAGGAGTCACAGCCAGGCACAAAGGAACCTTGGGATCCAGCAGCCCACGGCCCTGCGGGAGGCGCTGAGCCCCTGATCCAGCGGGGAAACAGAAACCACTGCGCTCAGCTCCATGGGCGCAGCTGGAGCCTCACCGGCAGAGCATCTCAGAGCACTGACCAGATTTGGGGAAGCCGTGATCTCATCACAGACCTCCTGGGAACGGGAGAAGAGCATCCTCACGGATTGGGATTTTGGTCACCAATGCTTCATTCAGCTCTGGGAGCGGGGAACTCATCTTCCTGGCTTTGTACTTCTGACAAACGCTGTGCTGCATTCTCTTCTCATATCACTGCCGTACTGATTTGGCACCTCTGATTTACGTGTAGCCGCTGCTGCTCTGTAGTAGTGAAGGAGAGACGCTCAGATCTGGATATTGCTGTTATCTCCCAGCTGTAGCTGCTGCCTGCGCTCCGTTCTGCTCCGCAGGCTCCAGGCATCGGCTGCAGCTCTGCCAACTGCTTCCCACCTCCCCAAGGCTCCTCTTTCACCTTGCTTCGCACTCCCACCTCCCCCACGCTCTATGTCAGCAGGACAGAAACTTTGGCATTTTTTGTGCTGTGCCCCCCTCTCCCCCAAGGTCACACATCTCAGTGGGGACGCAGCGCTGCACCGCGTTCCCTTTTCCCCATGAGAAGCTTTTTCTGCTCCCTACAAGGTTAATTCCTCTCTCTCCAAAGCTTTCCTCAACCCACACTGGGCGACTCCTCCTAAAAATACCTCGGCAAGGCGACCCTGCTGGGATTTAGCAGCACAGCTGCGCTGGGAGCGGGGCGAGGTGCCCGGCTGCAGCCCCACTGCTTTGTCTGTCACCTTCCAGCCCCACCGCGCCCCCCGTGTGTTCCAGCACATTCATCAGCCATGACTCACAGCCCTTCCCTGTGCATTCTGCCTGCTGACTGCTAAAATTAGATGGTCCTCTGGTCAGCACGTGGGGATGGCGAGGAGCCGCCTTGGGAGGGGAGCGGCGTCGGGGTGACCCTTGTGGTCCCATTGCACAGCGGGTGCACCAGGTGCAGTTTGTGGATAGAAGGCAGCAGGATATCACCACTGCTCTGCTGAGAGAGCAGTGCTGACCTTCACTGAGGTGTCCTGCGCTCCCTTATTCTCTCCCTTCCCAAGGGAACGCTCACCAGGAGGGAGGCCAGCTGTCAGTTGGCACTGAGGCTCCGGCCGGAACATTTTCAGCCACATTCAGGCATCCAGGGCTGACTATAAACCCAACAAGTGTCACTGGAGATGTGCACACGTCTCCTTCTGATGGGTTGACCTCAACCTCAGAAGGGCAGCACCCTGCAATGGTTAGAAAGAGAAGTGTTACTCTTTGATGCAAGGAAACGTGGCCCATTCTCACCATACGACCTCCTGGCGCTGTGAGCAATCCGGGCAGCATTTACCACCTTTGGTTCATGGCCTGGCCCTTCCACATCACAGCAGTCCATCAGGGGCTGCTGCAGTGTGTGCTGTTCTGGCAGCAGTGAGTGGATAGAGGGGAAGGTGGGGAAAATCCTCCGACCATCTGAGAGCCCATCAGCTGTGTGCAAAATACAAAAACGTGTACAAAAAAATTCTGACAAGCTCACGAGGACAAGCAAAAAGAACGCCCCTATTTACTACCTCTGAATTTCCACCCTCCAGAGCTCTCATTCTGCTTTCATGCCTCCCAGACAGATTCTGCATTTCCTCCCAGCTGTCGCTGTCAGACTGTAATGGGACGCAGCAGAGAAAACACGGCACGTGGCTGAGAGACAGGAGATGTGTGAGCTCATCAATGCTCAGACATCCTCAGATTGTTTTGGGGGCTGTGTGTGCAGATATTCCATGTGTCCAATGCCACTCACCCTCAGCAGAGAGCTCCAGAGCCTTGCTGGTAATTAAGACGTAGATCTGCCATTTCCAGGTCCCACGCTCAGAGCTGCTGGCAGGAAGGCCATTTGCAGCTCAGTTTCTCATGCCTCAGACCACGGCCAGACCTCACGTTTCCTTCTGCTCCCCCGGTCCCTCCCCGCTCCTTGCCCTCACTCCATCTCCTGCCGCAGCTCTGTGTCCCTCCTTGCAGACAGCCCGTCGGCTCCGGTCAATGTCACGGTCAAACACCTGAAAGCCAACTCAGCCGTAGTGACTTGGGACGTTCTGGAGGACGAAGTTGTCATCGGATTTGCCATTTCCCAGCAGGTACGATGCCTATTGTTCCCCAGTTTCGGTCACATTCATTTTCCCCCAGGTCCCCTCAGTTTCCAAACTCTCTCATCGCAGTGTGAGCCATTCCTTCTCGTCCTGTCCCATGGTCTCGGGGGGGAACTCGCTTCCCATCCTCCTTGCAGCAGCGCTCGCTGTGCCGCTCGCTGCAGAGGTCTCCGTGCCCATGGTGGACAGGGCAGGAAGCAGTGGTTTCAGACACCAGCAGTGCACACACGAGGTCCCTCCGCCACTCTGTGCTCTCCTCTCTCGGCTTCCAGAAGAAGGACGTGCGGATGCTGCGCTTCATCCAGGAGGTGAACACCACCACCCGCTCCTGTGCCCTCTGGGACCTAGAGGAGGACACTGAGTACATTGTGCATGTCCAGGCCATCAGCATCCAAGGCCAGAGCCCTGCCAGTGAGCCAGTCCTCTTCAAGACCCCCAGGGAAGCTGAGAAACTGGCTTCTAAAAATAAAGGCAAGTGTGGGTGAGTTCCATGTGGCCCCCCAGTCAGCGCAGGGCTCTGAGGGAGGAAGGACGGACGCTGTGCACTGAGGACAGCTGGGTTGGTTGCACACAGGGTTGAGGCCCTCTGACAGCCCTGCACAGACACGTGGGAAGCTCTGAGCATTCCCAGCAGTCAATGAGACGCTGAGGTTGCGCTGCTGTCAGGGCTGAGCCCAGCATAAACAAACTCCTGCGTGAGCATCCTGATGCACTTTACACCCCAGCACTGAAAGCGACCGCACGCATCTAAGATGAAGATGAGGTTCCTTCGCATCAGCAAAATAGCACCAAGAGGTCAGCAGCCACTACTGCCAAAGGCTGGCTGTCCACTCCTCTATTTCAGATTTAATGGGCAAAGCAAGGAGGTTTCCAGCCTGGGAACAGAGTGCCCTGCATTCTTACAAGTCGGGAATGCCGATTTTCTTATATTTCAAAAGTTGATGCCAAATCGCAGAACTGCTGAGGTTGGATGGGACCATCTGAGATCACCTGGTCCAACCTCTGCTGAAAGAGGCTGAACCAGAGCTGGAGGTCCAGGACCACATCCAGTTGGGTTTTGAGTACCTCCATGGATGAGATCGGGCACTTTCTGCCCAGCAGCTCCTTCCCTCATTTCCTTTAAGCCAAACCAGATGGGGAAAGTTTGCTCACAGGAAGAATCTCTGCTGCAGACAGGGTGGGGAGCACAGGGATTGGGACTGCAGGGGTTACTGCTGACCCAGGGCTCAGCCTGCTGCAGGGCTGCTGGCCACGGTTCCTGGGATGCCGCGAGTTCTTGACTCTTTCTGCCAAAATGGTTTGGTGTCTGTAAACACAGAATTACCGTTCATCTGAAAGCATTAAGAGGAGCACTGCTCCCCTCCCTGGAGACCTAAGCTGTAATCCTCTTAGTGCTTTGAAGGCGAGGAGGTGCATTACGCCCTGCAAAAAGTCTCAGTGCATCCCCAAGCCCCACAGCTCCGCTGAGAAATACCGTGCCTGGCTCCTTGTGTGGAGCTGGGACAGAACTGCTGAAGCATGCAAGGCGTTGTGGCAGGCACAGACGGCTCCAGCAGAGAGCAGAACGAGCCGCCACAGAGCCAGGCAGCGCGGTCAGCCCGTCCCCATTCACTTCTCCTCCCTTTCCCCATCTCCTGCCAGCAGGGCTGAGCTCCTGGGGCGCTGAGCCAGGGCCACGGCTGAGCCAAAGTCTGGCGCTTCATCATCTCTTTTTCCCTCCGTGCAGATGAGGTGACAATGAAGGAGATGGCGAAGAAAAACCAACAGCTGCGCGCAGGGGAAATACTCATCATTGTGGTGGTGTTGTTTATGTGGGCAGGTCAGTTCCTTCTCTCTGTCCAAGCTCGTCGTTCCCTGCCCTGTGTGCCCCCCCTGCACACCAGGAGCTGAAATCAGGTGAATCGGTGCTCTGGGTTGGCACGGCACCACGCAGATGACAGACTTGATGAACCAGTCGTCTAATTCAGCACGGCTAATCCTGCAAGCTCCATTTTTCCAGGAAGCACTGATGCTAACGCCATCAGCCCTCACCAGGACGCCTGGAGCCCTTCAGACAGCACAGGCCACAATTATCTGCCTTATTATGACCTCAACTCTCGTGCAAAACAGAAATTCCCTGACGAGTTCTGCCAAAGTTCAGACACACCAGACGCCAGGAGTCCCCCCTCAATGCCAACTATTATACTTACACTAAAACTGACTGCAAAAGCAATTGAAACAAAGGAAGTGTGTAAAGAACAAATGGCTCCCAACATCCAAACACTGATAAGCCCAGACCCTCTCCAAATTCTGTACTAAACATACAGAGCAGCATTTAACAGGAAATAGGAGAACGTTAGCAGAAGAACATAAACCAAAAGGAAGGAAAAGTCTGTGCAAGGTTGGGATGGAGGGGAAGGAGGGTGAGCTGAAAAGTAGCACTGAAAGCAGTGCCCAGAAGGTGCTTTGGAGCAGAGCACCAAACAGATGCACTCCTCCAATACGAGGACCTCTCACTATGGCTTTTTGTAGCAAGTACAGAGATATGGCATTTCCACAGAAAATGGTTCTCCAACGAGGGTTTGGGATCAATAGATACCAATACATACCAAACTGTGCTCAGGTGACAGTGTGCTCAGGTGACAAACATGCTGAGGACAGACCTCACTCCTATGCTTTAAGGCAGCAGGGAGAGGAAAATGCCCCAACGCCATTGGTGCTGTGCATCACCAGCCCTTCGGCTCGTTCCATTTGGAAATCACATGCATGAGTTGATGGGGAAAAAACAGTTTGCATGTTTGTTTTCTATTTCGAGACGCAGCCTCCCCAGGCCGCCACTCAGCTGCTGCTGCCTCCCAGTGCCAAACATTCTGGAGGCAGAGCAGCTCCACGCTCACAGAGCGCCTGGGGGCGCAGGGGGCGGCCCAGGCAACCCAAGGGAATCACCAGGCTGGGAAATGAGCACAGGGGCAAATCTGTGACCCATAAGAGACAACTGGAAAAGTCCTGAGTTGATCATGCATGGCTGTTCACATTTGCAGGGACCGGAAGGCAATTATTGCTAGAGATGATCACCGAATTAGGCCTAAATTGAGGTTACAAAAATCCTCCAGCCCAGAGTCTTTTTGGCACTTAAGTCACCTTTTATCTCTGCACATCCCAATTTAAGTGCCCTGCCAGTAAAAACGATCACGACTAATTACACAAAGTGACAGAAGAACCGATTCATCTCCATTGTAGCACAGCCTGACACTCAGACCAGCACCTCAGTGAAGGACCCACTACCACCGCCATTCCCTTCAGACAGGAATTACACTTTTGAAGCAAAGTCAGGGGGAAAACTGGGATTTTGCAGCCTTTCCCACCTCGTCACGGCTGCCCCTGCTTTCCTCTTCCTGTGCTCATTGTGCGTGTGGGAGGAAATTTCCACTGGCAGTTTCTGCTGCCATCTCTGTTACATAGCCGCAGATGCTGCCCTGCTGCGCTGCAGCCCCAGGCTGACACTGCTCACAGGCAGGCTGGGTGCCTGCCCTGCATCTGCCAGCTCCACATCCTCCCAGAGGAAAGGGCCATGAGGAACATTCCCACCAACCAGAAATTCCAGGAGCTCCTGTGCTTGCAAAGCAAAGATCCCACCCAACCACACAGGCAGCGCTATCGCCACGCTAACATAGGTTTAAAGCGCTCGTCCCACTTGCCTTAAGCTTCTCTCCTTGTAACCACCTTAGCAAGGAACTTGTGTAGGAAGCAGCCGGAGGGCTGAGGAGCTCTGTTAGAAAGGAGCAAGCATGGATGATGCTGTGATCTCCACCAGGAGGCACAGAGCTCTGCAGACTCAGCTCCTGGGTGCTCATTAATGCTTTCTCCCCACCAGGGGTGATCGCCCTGTTCTGCAGGCAGTACGACATCATCAAAGACAACGAGCCCAACAACAGCAAGGAGAAAGCCAAGAGCGCCTCGGAGAACAGCACCCCTGAGCACCAGGGCGGGGGGCTGCTCCGCAGCAAGGTGAGTGCCAGGGGGCAGCAGGCAGGAGCTCCCAGCAGCTCCCCACCACCAGCCAGGATGCAGGAAGGCAAGGCTCCTTCGCTTCCATGCATGCCAACGCTGCGGCACCATTAGCAGCCTGAGCATCCCCCACACTGCAGGCACCAGCACCCACTGCACTGCATTTCCTTATTACTGGAGATGGCCCATTAATGCACACACGTCTACAAGCAGATCACCACAAATCAAGCCAACACCTTCACAACCAACAGGGGATGGGAGCGAGCGCTTTTACACAGTAAGAACTCACACACACTGCATGGACCCAACGTGGGTATTTTTCCCCCCCAGCTATTTCCATACACCTTCTCTTCCTTTGTCTCCTCTCTCCCAGTTCCCAAAAAACAAACCCTCAGTGAACATCATTGAGGCGTAACAGCTGCTGCTGATGGACTCCACTTCTCACGCTCACATTCTGCCTCTGAGCCTCAAGGACCGGGAGGTGAAATAGCATCGGAGCGATTGGGAAGGGGACCCGGCAACTGTCACCTGATGGCATACAGCTCCTTCCTTATCTCTGCAAACATCTGACCAGAAGGAAGAACCCTGCAAAAACAAAACAACCCAAACCCAACCAACCAAGATGGAAAAGCAGCAGTGAGAGCCGCTGCCTGCAGTCCTGCGTGGGACTCATGGATCACTGCACGGCAGCGGCCTCCCATGCTCTCCACCCTCACGCTCCGTCTCCTGGAACAATTTTCTCATCTTTGGAAACGTGCAATGTTTTGTTGTAGCGCTGTCTCACCGTCACCCCATCTCGGCTGTATGGCTGTGAGCTCCAGCACTGCTCACCAGCACTGCCCCCGAGCCGGCAGGAAGGAGGGACGGCAGCTCACTGCAGACAGGCGTGCGCTGCTTTGTGCTCTCAGCTTGCTTTGTTCCGTTGCGCGCCCCGTGCAATGTCTCACAGGCGGGGTTTGTAAGAAACAAAGGAAAGAGATGCACCCCAGGCTGCAGTCCCACTGCGGGGCTCCCTTGGCGGCCCCCCAGCCGGGTTCCAGCACCACCGCCTCCCATCACACGGTGCTGCTCATCATCTCAGACATTTGGGGCACAGACCAAGATGACGGGGCACCAGGAGTTCTTGTTCAGCTTCCAGGATAAATCCAACCATCTTCTTCGTGGTATTGTCAGCACCTGCAGTGTGCGAGCACTCCATCAAGATGTAGCCAGTCAGCAAAAAAAAAAAAAAAAAAAAAAAAAAAAAAGAAAAAAAGAAAGAAAAAAACTGATGATACCGGTCGCTATGCAAGGTCTCGGCGGCAACGGCCATTTGTTGCAGAAGGCTTTTGCCTAAGGGACCTTTTTCTGAGGGCTTCAGTTCTTAACGGCTTCTCGCGGGGCGCACAGGAGCGCCGGGCTGCGCTGCGCTGCCCTCCGTGCGCGGGGCCGCGGAAGGGGCCGGTCTGCTCCCCGCTGGGACGCCTGGGCGCGCATCGCGTGGAACGGATGAACTCCGGTAGTGTGCCATGGGGTATCCGCATTTACTGCTCCACAAAACCACTCCACATGCACAGGGGGATGAGGCAAGATCCTATTTGCTCCATCAGACAGGTTGGCCTGAGGAGGACGTGAATCTCTTTACACCGCGCCTGAGTTCGAGTCCCCGCACGGAACCCGGCCGGCGCCGCTCCGCCTCCGCAGCACCGACCGCAGGGGGGACGGCAGGAATCCGCCCGGCTCTGTGGACCAGAAGGGCTTCCCTGAGCCAGCTGCAGGCCAACCCGTGGTCTCTTCCACGGATCCTTTGCCAGAACGCACTCCTCCATCACCCAGAGGGAGAGGTCAACACCTCTGACACAGACAGAGCAATAAACATTTTATAACGTACAATAAAAGATGAAAGGTGTGTCTTGTTCGAAGTCGTAACCCCCTGCATTTGTCCACTTCAAGCAGAACTCAGGGCAGAACACGGGGACTTCACACGCCGCAGTAACCGCGGGTTTCCTGGGTGTGGGACGCCAGAATGGCTCTGAGCTCTGTGGGATGAGGGCGGAAAAAAATATGAGGGCTGGAGGCATAAATAGCACTGCAGCCATAGCTGGTGAGATCCTTCAGACGTGCCTGTTAGCCCCCAGGAAAGAAACACCGCTTGGAATCCATAACCCTATGAAGGGAGATTTAGGACAGATGGTGCAGCATGTGCAAAACGATAAGGGAGATGCTCCTCGTAATCCTGGAGCAGACAGCCAAGCAGGCAGCCCACAAAGGGCTGCAAGTGAGGAAACCAGCCTGCTAATTTGGCGGCTTTGGGGGAGGCAGATCATGTGCTGTTTACAAAGGCGGCTGTCCCTGGTAATTCAGCCCGAATCCCTTTCTCTGCTGCTGCTCCCACTTCCAGGTTTAAGCCCCGTCTTTCCTAACAGAGATGCGCTCACTCCTCTTTTGGTGGAAATGGGGAATTAAAATTTAAAGCATAACCGCTCGCTCAGAATTCAGAATTGGCTGCATGGCGAGGCAGGAGGCAAAAGGGTTATGGCTATGTTTCATAACTGCAGGCTTTAAAGGTAAAGTAATAATGCCATTAATGAGAGGAGACAGAAGGGGCTGGCAGCAGCTCAGCTCATCAGAGAGGGACTGCACCATTACCTCCTAATGATTCTCTTAAAGATTTTCAACAGCTCTGAATGAAAGCGATGTAGGAAGTCCACATTTTAGGAACCACCTTAGGAAAAGGGGTTTCCCACATTAAGGAAAAGGAAATCCTGTTTTCTGAGATTCACAAACATCAAAGTCTTCACTGCTGTTTCCCACCGCAACCCACTGGTGTCAGACACCACGAGGGCTCTGGGCTGCGCGACTTCAATCCTAAGTTGGTGTCAGAAAACTCACCTCGTTCTCATCAGCAGTGCCCAAAAATAATCCCTGTGTGACACAGGGGTGTTTTACAGCCAAAAAAGGGAGGGGATGAAAGAGGAAAGAAATGACAGAAGTGCTCACCCTAAAGGTGACCCACACTTCCCTACGCGTGTTCCCCTGACTGCAGGTTGAGGCTGGGTTGGAAGCAGGGCTGGAGAAGGGAGGCTTCACTGAATGCTAACGGGGAGTGGGAGGGCAGGGGGGATCCCAGGGAGCCCTGCAGGGAGGCGTTTCTCATTGAAGCAGCCCTGCTGCAGGCTGCTCATCCCAGGAACCAAGCGAGCAGAGCCCACGGGCACAGTGAAGAGCAAGAGCTGAAAACAGAATGCTTTGCCAGCACACGCAGTGCCTGCTTGAAGCTGAGCACCATTTGCATCCAAGCTTTGCAATACGGTGCCCACAAGCACAGCTCAGCCCTGCGTTCCTCCCCCGTGAGTTTGGTAGCAGTGAGCCGTGCTGTGGAGCAAACGCTGCTCAGAGTGCAACGCCGGCTCCGCTCCCATCCAACGGCAGCACCAGCATCTTCTTCACCGACCCTTCACTGCACCACAGAAGGAAGCTCCCATGGCACAGTGGCAGCAACTTTCTGGAGGAGATGTAAGCAGAGAGGAACAGATTGCTAATGCCCCTATTTGCCAAAGACATTCAAGGTTACATCACAACACCACACCACACACATCGTGCTGATACATCATACTCACGGGGCAGTCAGGCAGCACCTCCAGCAAGGATGGAGATCATGCCATATGTTGCACCAAATGTAATTTCCCCAGATTTGCAGAAAAATCTCCTAACTGCACAGAACAAAGCTCAGCACAACCTGACCAAACCCAGTTCTTTAAGCAGCAGTGTGATCAGCTTGCTTGTTACACCACAATATCTTCTGTTTCCTCCACAAATCTGCACAGATTCAGCCCTCTGATGACCCTACAGATTAAAGCAGTGCTGTTCCCACTTAGCACTCTCAGCCCACACGTCTCAGGGAAAGCGAGCTGGGTTCTCTTCCAGCTCATGCATCAGCACCAATTTTGTGTAACTCCTTTCCAAACGAAGAGCCTTTATTATTAGCAGCAGAGTCAGGAAAGCAGCATGGATCTGAGATCCCAGATGGAGCCAGCAAAGCTGGCAGCCAGGAAAGCTGCCTTTTTTCTTCCAACCTGCACACAGTGGGCATGGAGTCACCAGGTGGCCATAGCAGCACAGCCCCACGGTGCCACTGGGCACTTCCCAGCACACTGCTGTCCTCTTTAACTGAGAAATCCACATTCAGTGCCACCAACTGCCGAATGCGACTTATCTGCACCAGCCAGGCCTCTTCTGCAGAGGAGTTCTCCAGCTGCTGTTGGAGCACAATACATTAGCGAATGATATTAAGTTTTTAATTGTCAGACATTTATCACAGTGCTTACACCCAGCTGGCACAAACCTGCCTCCTCCAGGCTCACACTGCTGGGTTCCACTCCTGCAAAGACCATAAGCAGAGTTCTCAGTGGTACCCCGGCTGCAAACGCTCAGCGCGCCCCCCGTGAACACTTCACGTGCAATACTGCTCCCTCTACAGCATCTGCAGTTTATATGAATCACAGCTGCAGCATCAAAGAACGAAATCTTCCACAACAAAGCCTCTCACAAACCTGAACCCTCTACAGAGCACAGAGCTGCTTCATGGCAGCGCTCCTTCGCACGAAATCCAGTCACAAAGGACAAAAAGCAATCAGGAGGACTGCTGCTGGCCGAGCCATGGCACAGGGATGCAGACCTCGGGCAGAGCACACAGACACATCGTCCCACTGTCCAGACGTGGCACTGAGCAATGCCATTAACTCAGCATGGCTGAACTGGAGGCAGAACGCCTGCTTTAACAGAAGACTTACATCAACATCATTGACTGCTGTGCACTGCTTCTTCACCGCCTCAAAGAGATACCTAAAAATCAAACCAGCAGGCACAGAGCCCCTGGATGCCCAGCAGCAGGACCCCCAACACATCACCTCCAGCCCCAGCACATCAGCCCTCCTTTGTGTCACTCAGACCACCATCCATTGCTCCATGGCTGCAGCACAGCCCCCCAGCCCAGCACTACGTGACACCAGCAGCTGTGGCCAGGATGAGCCCTGCAGGCACTGCTGCACCCTGCTCCTTCCTTCTCATCCAGGCACAGCAGTGCGTTTCTGCAGCAGTTGCTCAGCACGAACAGCCGGCGAGCAGCCAGCTCCCAAAGCAGCACAGCGAGCGGTTCATGCCAACAACTGGGGTGAGAGACCTGCCTACATCGCTGGGTGTCACAGCTGAGAAGAGCCACGTCGTGCCTGGATCACACTGCTCCCCGCAGGCCCTGCTGGGATGGGGTCACAGAGCACCAAACATCAACAGCGACTTCGAGGCTTCAGCCAAAACCATTCCAGGAGTGAAGTTTTTCTTTTTCATGCCGGATATTTAGAATTGACAATTCTTTCAAAATGAACTGAAAGCACCTCAACTGATGAAGTGCCTCTGGACAGCAGCTGTAAGAGCTACAAAGCACCTCCTCCCATAGGCACCAACCCCCACCTCGGGGTGAGGCTGGATGGGGGCTGCCCCTCCGCTCAGGGGTCCAGCACTCCGAGCTGCCAACCTGATCCATCAGAATGTGCAGCTCATTGACAGCATCTGCAGTTCATCAAAGCATTAATGAGAGCCCAGACATCCCACAGCAGCCTGATTCCTAATGCTGTTTCTGGTCTTCAAGGCTCCCCTCCAGCCAGGCAGACTGAGTGCAATACAGAGAATTCCTGGAGAGAGGGAGGGAGTCTGTTCCGGAGAATGCACAAATCTTTAAGTTGTGCCACAAAGTAGGAAAGCACCACAGCTCCAGCCTCGCTGCAGGGCGTGCTGTCCTGCTCACTCAGAACAGGACCCACAGCTCAGGGAGAGGCAAATCCCAGCGCTGCCCTTGCTGAAGCTGTTCAAGGTGCTCTCCATGCAGAGCACAGAGCGCCCTCGTCCCACCGAGACTCAAAGGTCTCTCCACGCTGCACTGCAGTCATGTGATGGATGAGAGTCGCAGGGCCACGTAACACACCTTCCTTCCCAGGGAACAGAGTGTTCTGAGAGCAAATCCAGGGCTCCTTCATAAGCTGCACTATCGGCTTTCATTTGCCCAAGGGAACAAAAATTTGTAGAGAAAGTTTCCAATGTGTTCTTGAAAATCCACCTTTTCTGGATGCATTGTTTAGGAAGAAATGAAGCTGTGGAGACAGCTGTCAGAAGGCAAACGCAGTGTCACACAGCACCTGCTCCTTGCAGGTCCTTAACCTTCCTGCACAGAGGTGCCCTTTGCTTTCTGCTCTGAGTCACAGCCAGAAGGGCACAGACTTGGAGGGGCTGAGTGCTGCCATCAGGTGCAGCCGCTGTGTTTCTGTACCACTGTGTGTCCGTACCATGTGGGTCAGAGCTGCAGGGCAGCGGGGGAAGAACAAATCTCGCTTTGTTTCCTACCAAGAGCAGGGACAATAAAAGACTGCACGTAAGGCTTGTCAGATCAATGCTGCCCAAGACCTCCCAGGAGCAGAGAACTCCTGGAACAGTCTGCTCATCAAGCTTCCATGTCCTGACCTTATGTCCATCGTTATCCTTACACAACAGATCAACGAGGTCAGAACGCAGCCAGTGGTTCCACTCCTGAAAAAGGAACGCAGGCTGGATCCTCCCTGCCAGTTTCTTTGTGACCATCTCACTTCCACCTCAGGTCCCCCTCCTGTCACTTCCACTTCAGGTCCCCCTCCTGTCACTTCCACCTCGTCCCCCTCCTGTCACTTTAAACTTAAAGTATTTTGTTTTCTAGAGGTATTTGACCTCTGTGGTTACAATAGGACAGATGGTCACAGACATCTGTGACTGTTCATGAAGTATTTCTTCCTCTTCTCTCTTTGACTCAAGAAAATCACGAATCAGGTCTATCCCAGATTGCAAGAAGTCTGATAAAATTGGGAAGCGTTATAAATCTCAGTCAGACCTGGAGGTCAAACAGAGCCAGCACAGCCAGCAGGCACCACGCATGGCTCTGAAGGCAGAGGCGCAGAGCAGCAGGTGGTGCAGCTCCATCCATGAGCACAACTGCAGTGGGAATGGCTGTGAAAGCAATTCTCCCAAAGCACCGATGTTTGGGTGGAAAAGGGGAGTAATCTACATTCAGAGAGGGATGCTGTCAGTTTGTCCTTCCCCTGCCCTTCCAAAAATAGGCCCATCCAGCCCATGGGCTGTTGAGGACACGAGCAGCAGTGCTCACATTCAGTGCCAGGTGCCACAGTTACAAAAGCAGCCTCAGTGCTCCTGACTGCAGACTGATACAGAACAAGCAGAATTGCTGAGGAGGATCTCATCAAGAAGGATATGATTCTATTTACTGTTGAATGAAGGGCCATAATGAAGTGTGAATGCTAACAAACGGTCAGCTGGCAGGCATCTTTGGTGGTCAATTATCAGTTTCAGCCACCCATTTCCAAGCAGATGCTCAAATCACATCTCATTTCTACATCTGCTACAACGCAGCCTCAGCAGCATTCAGATTCCTTCGGGGAGCCACAAATAAATTTACCCATTCCATTTAATACCCTCTAGAAACTAGAACAGGAGGGAGAGCAACCAGAACAGGGGTCAGCACAGCAACTGATCGTTCTGCATCTGCCCTGCAAACGATGCAGGCAAAAGGGCGCAGGCCCAGATGCACAGGAGCACACGGGGCCAAGGTCAGCTCACTCAGAAGGTTTCTCTGAGACAACTGGGGAGCCCACACTGCGCCAGGCTGAATTCCGGGCCTGCAGCCCCTCGGAACGCAAGAGCTTTGCACAGATAGGAAAACCAAGCCGTGTGATCACACACCGCGTTCTTCCCCAGCAAAACAGTTCTCCATTTCGCTCACCAGCTTTGTTCACTCGGAGCTTCTGCCTGATTTTCTGTGACTCAGAACGTATGTCTTGCATTTTTAATTTAAAAGGAAAACAGGCCATTGATGCTGTGTCCACACGCTGGAAAGCAGCCCTGTGGCTACGCAGGAGTGCAGCCTCCACACAACGAACCACAGAACTGCCAGCTCCTTGTAACTCTCGGGAAACAACGACTGTTGCACCCATGAGCAGCTGAAATGAACACAGCAGGTGGCCATCTCTGTAAGCTACCAGAACACTCCTTTTCCTCCTGTCACTGCTCTCCAGCAGATATGCATCCCTGCTCTTCCCAAGCACCTTCATTTTAGCCTCTGCTGCTGACAGCTCTGAGAGTGGCAAAGCGTAGAGGGTGTTAGCAGTAGATCACTATCCCAACACTTCAGTTCTGTAGGATCTGCAGATCCTCCCTTCTGGGCGTGCACCCATTGGGGATGCTTCTTTAGCTCCCTTTTGTGGCACGTCTGCCACTTCTGTCTTTAGAATAACAGATGGCAGTCGTTCTGGGGGCATGCCTGGCAAACCGGGATGCAGAAGAAGGCTGCAAAGTGCCAGACATTAATTTTTCATGGTATTGTTTCAGAGTCACAAAAATAAGAACAGTTCTTGAAATAGAGCTGCAAAGATAACACACAGAGGAAAGTAGAGGAGAGAACGTCAACCAAGGGAACCAGCAAGTCACAGCCGCCGTTAACACGGCAAAAACAGGCAGAGCTTCCTGAGGAGCAGACGTTATCGTGATGCCCAACGCCACAGAGGGAGCGGCAGCGCTCAGAGCACGGCTGCAGTGAGCGCAGGGAGCGGAGAACCGCCGGAACCCAGCGCTGCTCGGCTGCTGCCATCTGCCGGGAGCCGCACCGCAGCTCCAGTTCGGCCCTGCCCAGGACTCCCAGCCTCCTTCCCTCTCATTTGGACCAGCCCTCGTGTTTTCTACCTCTCACAGTGTCTTACGGGATAAAATATCAAGCACTTTACTGCTTTGGAAAGCTCTTGGTTTCTGGATCCAGAAGACAGCACGAGTGTGCAGCTCCTGTGCTACCAGCAATTCAGTACAGCTTTATTAACTGACTCTTAGACCTGAAGCTGCCCTGGGGAACCCAATAGATGTCTGATGCAGTGTAACTGGGAAGGCACTGTTACTAGCTGAGACACAGGGAGACAAAGCCATTCTCTTAGCCTGGTGAGACTCACACTGACACAGAACACCCAGCAATTCTGCAGGCTTCGGCATCTCTGACACCAGCCTGCCTCTAAATTCACAAGCTCAGATCCTGAACGGTACTGCTGGCTGAACAGCCACAGCTGTTCCATAAGTCTAAGAACTTGGCTTAATATCCACCTTTAGTACCTGTCCAAATGAATATAAGCCGTTCTCACACAAGAAGAATTAACTAATAAACACTTACCTGTTTCCTAAGTCAATGATTCACTGCTCTAGCCATCGGGCCCCCATTACCTCTGCTCTTGAGCATTTTGGCTCTTAACAGCACACACCAACAACCAGTTCTCATCCTACAAACATTCTCTCACACACCCTGTGGCTTCACCAGCAAGACCAATGAAAGCCCCAATCATTACAACCTGTACCACCCCCTGCAAACCTGCTGTAAATCGCCATACTCACACCTGAAGCCAATATTCATTAATTACAACCCTCACCAGCTGACATTTAAAGTGCCCAGCACTCCTTCAGCAATCCAGTCTCATGGGCCCTAACTGCTCCCCATCCCTCACCTCTGCTCTCAGTAACCAACAGCCTTCTCTAGCCTAGGAAAAACCCAAGCAGTGGAAGAACTGTTGTGCACAAGTCACTCAGCGCTCACACAAAACGAGTCCTGTAAGGAGAGATCAGAAGATAAAAACCTTCCTGTAAAATTCAATAGCTTAAGAACATCCACAAACAAAACCTGTTGTCCTTCCTGAGAAAGTGAATGGGGACGCAAACCTCGGGCGCTGGGAGCCCCGTGTGGGTAGGAATCTCACAGCAGGAGAAGCTGGGCTCGGGGAAGGCATTTCCTGTCCTCTGCGACCATCAGATTGAAGGGGACGCCTGTTGTCTTTCCTTTGCTTTTATTTATTATTGCTTTCTGAAGAGGAAATCACCTACTCCAGAAATAAGAACCATCAGTTTTGCCGCTCCCCCTCATCAGCCCGTCCAAACAAGAGGAATCGCTGCATCCAGAGCGACTGCACGTGAATGAAACCAGCCGAGGCCGGGCAGCGCCGGGCAGCGCAACGCGCGCAGCAGCACAGCGCGCCCTCAGGCGGCACGGCAGAACCGGAGCGAGCGCCGAGGCGGCGACGGCGGAGCTCCCGACCAGAAAGGACTTAAAGAACCAACGTCTGTTTGTCAGGACGGGAGGCGCTTCCTTCACTGCCGTACCCCAACCCCGCAGGGCCGCGTCCGCACCAGGGAAACGTTCCATAACGGATTAACGGCTCCAGCCGCCCCACGCCCCCACCCGCCGCCATCTTAGCGGCACGTGCAGCCGGACCCGCCCCGCCCCCTCCCGATTGGCTGAGCGCGGCCCCGCCCTCCCCGGATTGGCGGAGCGCGGCCCGCGGGCAGCTCGGCTCTCCGAGGACGGAAGTGACGTCAGAGAGACGCCGGCAGCGCCGAGCGGGGCTGATGCAACCCGCGCGCGGTGGGCGAGGTGCGGCGGGCGGCCCGGGCTGTGCGCAGCGCTGACGCGTCCTTTCCTTCCGCCATGGAGACCGCGTCCGGCCCGCAGGAGAAGTACCAGCTCATCACCCGCAACCTGCAGGTACCGGGGGCGGGCCGGGCCGGGGCCCCGTGCTGAGGGGATGGGCCGGGCCCCGGGCACGGCGATAGGAGCGCCGCGCTCAGCCCGCGGGCCGGGCCTCGGCGCCGGGCCTCGTTTCGGGGCTCGATGCCCGCCCCAGCCCGGCCGCTCTGGGGTTTCTCTCGCAGGAGGTGCTGGGCGAGGATAAGCTGATGGGCATCCTGAAGGAGCGGGAGGTGAAGATCTACTGGGGCACCGCCACCACGGGCAAGCCGCACGTTGCCTACTTCGTGCCCATGTCCAAGATCGCAGACTTCCTGAAGGCTGGCTGTGAGGTGCGAGGCCGGCCGGCAGGGTTCCCCCTGCGCTGTGCATCTCCTGACAGGCGGTGTTGACTCTGTCCCCTCTTTACCAGGTGACAATCCTCTTTGCTGACCTCCACGCTTACCTAGACAACATGAAGGCCCCCTGGGAGCTGCTGGAGTTGCGCACTCGCTATTATGAGAATGTGATCAAAGCCATGCTGGAGAGCATTGGGGTGCCCCTGGAAAAGCTGAAGTTTGTCCGAGGCACGGACTACCAGCTCAGCAAGTGAGTTCTGAGCTGCTGGTCCTCTGTGCACAGGAGAAGCTGGTTTGGGGCTCTGCTGTCATTCCCAAGCCTGCTCCCAGGCACTGTCATTCAGGGAATAAAGTGAAGGTGTCTCCAGGCTGCTCTCAGTGACCAGCACCAATATTTATGCGAAGCGGCTTTTGCAGCTGTGCCTCTGCCTGGTGCTGACTGTGCTGTCCCTTCCCATAGGGAGTACACGTTGGATGTGTACCGTCTGTCGTCTGTTGTGACACAGCACGATGCGAAGAAGGCAGGAGCAGAGGTGGTGAAGCAGGTGGAGCACCCTTTGCTGAGTGGCTTGCTCTACCCAGGCCTGCAGGTGGGTGTTGAGGTTGCCTGGCAGAATGCATATGCTGAGGAGGTGCTGGGCAAAGCCGGGACTGTGCCTGGCAGATCCCAGAGTGCAGGCAGGGCCTCCAAAGGCTGAGTGAGCTGGAACATGGAGTCCCGGAGCCAAGCTCAAGGCTGTTTGTGTCTTTCCTCAGGCCCTGGATGAGGAATACCTCAAGGTCGATGCTCAGTTTGGTGGAGTTGATCAAAGGAAGATATTCACCTTTGCAGAGAAGGTTAGGAATGGGGGTGTTTGGGTCCCTTGTGATTCTGGCGTGGGACTCAGAGTCTCTCTAATCCACTGGGAGAAACATCACTGTGATTTCAGTTAGAGTCACAGCGCTCTTAGCAGCTCCTGCTGCTGCTCTTGTGGACCACAGGGTTCTGGTGTGGCAGGCAGGGCTGCCACATGTTCTGGGCTGTCAGGACCGTGTGAACCCATGATAGCTTTCTGGGTCTCATTGCCGTGCTCAAGGTTATGCGGAGCCAGGAGCAAACACGGAGCATGGGTTAAAGCTGACTTGTAGAGTAGCATTGTCCATGACTTACTTCCTTGCATTTTCCCAGTACCTCCCTTCCCTGGGCTATGCCAAGCGCATCCATTTGATGAATCCAATGGTTCCCGGTCTGACAGGCAGCAAAATGAGCTCATCAGAAGAGGTTGGTTCATGAGTGGTGGTTGGGGCTTTGCAGGGGCACGGGCTCATGGCTGGGGATGGAGAGGCTGCACCCTGAGAGATGGAAATTTCTCACTTCATGCTGAGGTGTAAGAAAAAGGTGCAGCAACACCTGCATGAGTTATTTCTTTTAGGCCAGAAAAGGGCTATGGAAATTTCTTCCTCCAGGACTCAAAAATTGACCTTCTGGACCGCAAAGAAGATGTGAAGAAGAAGCTGAAGAAGGCTTTCTGTGAGCCAGGGAATGTGGAGAACAATGGTGTCCTCTCCTTCATTAAGCACGTCCTCTTTCCCCTCAAGTCAGGTGAAGGGCTCCCCGCGACCTGGTGTTGGGGTCACTTTTTCCTGTGGGCAAAAGGAGGGGGCAGGAATATACAATCCCTAACACTGACTGCACCCTGCACACCCTCTTTCCAGCTCTGCTGCAGCTCCCTTCACTCTTGGCCAGAGTGGGGTGGTTTATCTGGCTGAGCAGGGGGAGCCTCCCCTGGGCTTAATTAAATCTGTGTCCCACAGAGTTTGTGATTCTGCGAGAAGAAAAATGGGGAGGAAACAAAACATACACAGTCTATGAAGCGCTGGAGAAGGACTTTGCTGAGCAGGTGAGTACAGCGAGGGACTGAACGCCTTCCTTGTCCCTGAGGCTCCCACGAGCACTGTGGGCTCAGAGCAGCACTGGCAGTTGGAAATCCATACTGGGGGAGAGACGCAGGGCCCTGTCTGCTTGTCACGATACAGGTTGTTCATCCTGGAGACCTGAAGAACTCTGTGGAAGTGGCCCTGAATAAACTGCTTGACCCCATCAGAGAGAAATTCAACAGCCCGGAGCTGAAGAAGTTGACCAGCGCAGCTTATCCCAACACATCCAAAGCAAGTAAGGAGCTGCTGGGAAAAATGGGGCTCTGGCCATGCGGGGCTGGGTAGGAGGGAGTCTCTCCAGGGCCATTCTTGGAGAGCATTTGCAGGGTGAGGAGAGGCCAGGGCCCCAGTGAGAGATGGCAGAAGGCATCTCTGAGAGGCCAGCGAAGCGGAGGAGGGGCTGCTGTGGTGTGTGCAGACAAACAGGGAATTCAGGAGCCTCCAAGTCCAGCAAGTGGGGGTCATTGTGTGCTCCCCAGGGCTTGGCCAGCTCCCAGCATTCAAGGTGAATGGTGCAACTGTTTCCTTTGCACTGTAGAGCCTGCAGAGAAAGGCACCAAGAACTCAGAGCCGGAGACTGTTGTCCCGTCTCGGCTGGACATCCGTGTTGGCAAAGTGATCAGTGTGGAAAAGGTACGGGCATGATGGGAAGAGGGGAGTAACCTTCCCACGGGGTGAGAAGGGCACTCAGTGTATGGGGAAAGGTGAGGGGGAGGAGTCTGCCCCTTTTGTTTTTTTGTCACCCCAGTCCCCTTCTCTGCTCCTTACCTTGCTTTTACTTGTCAGCATCCAGATGCTGACAGCCTGTATGTGGAGAAGATCGATGTGGGTGAGCCCGAGCCCCGCACTGTGGTCAGCGGCCTGGTGCAGTTTGTCCCTAGGGAGCAGCTGCAGGACAGGCTCGTGGTGCTGCTCTGTAACCTCAAGCCCCAGAAGATGAGAGGCGTGGAGTCCCAGGGCATGGTGCTGTGTGCCTCCAGGTGAGAGGGGAATCAGGGCAGGCCCCTCCAGGGGTGCAGTCTGGATCCTCAGAGCCCGGCGGTGCCAAGGTGGGCGCTGCCTGGGGGTGACTCTGCGTCCTGTGTACTCCTCTGCAGTGTGGGAGAGCCACGGCAGGTGGAGCCCCTGGACCCACCTGCTGGGTGCTGCGCTGGGGAGCGTGTCTACGTGGAGGGTTACGAAGATGGGGAACCTGACGACGAGCTCAAGCCAAAGAAGAAGGTGTTTGAGAAGCTACAGGTGAGGGCACAGAGCAGTCGAGCTGAGGGCTGGGGCTTCAGGCACTGAGAAGGGCAGTGCTGACGGCCGTGTGGATGCCACTGTCCCATCACTGGGTGACTTGAGGCTGTGTGCTTGCTGCCGTGTCATGGTCGGTGAACCTTCAGGCAGCACCCAAGACGGCCCCAGCCTGCGTCCATCCCAGGCCTGACCCCATTTCCCTGCTCTGCTCCCCAGGCTGATTTCCGCATCTCTGAGGGCTGCATCGCTCAATGGAAGGAGAGAAACTTCCTGACCAAGCTGGGGAGCATCTCGTGTAAAAGCCTGAAGGGGGGGAGCATCAGCTAACAAGCACCAGACCCGCGGCTCACGCCTCCTGCCTGGCCCCTCCACCCCTCCATCCAGGCTCTCCTTCCCAGTCTCTGGCATCTCCTTCCCCGGCACCTTGAACAGGGGGCTTTGCCCTTTGGGACCTGGCAGCTCTGGACCTGAATTTGCGGTCTCCCATGCACTGTAACGGTGAGAGGCTGCTGGAGAGCTGGCCCAAACATCTTTGCCTTGGGTCTACTCAGCCTGCATCAGTACCTCTGCTGTGGGCCAGAGCTGGGGCCTGGCAATGGCACCACATCTAAGGGACTTGTGTTTCTTGTGCCCGTGTCCTCTGGCTCATCACTGAGGTCACTGGCTTGCTCTCCATTGTGCCATGGACTGGAAACCTGCTTGCTGGCTGCATCTCTGGGACAACACGTGCAGGCACTGCCGTAAGGGTTGAAAGGGAAAGCTGCTTGATCAAACCTGTGTTGCTGCTACCAGGGTGGGGGACAGCTGCCTGGCAGCCGGGTCGCTCCTGTCCCCTGCTCTGCTCTGCTCCGTGCCCTCCTGGAGCAGGGGCTGCTGCTTGTGGGCCAGGAGCCCAGGGCAGAGCCCTGCCCCACCAGGTCTGACCTGAGCCCGGGGCAGGCTGGGGTGGGAGCCTTTAAACACTGACTCGGGAACCATCTGTCTGTCATAAACCCAATAAAACGTCAAGCTGACAGCACCTGGGTGTGTCCATCCGTCCAGGGGCGATGGCTCTGCCTGCTCCTGTTTTAGTGCTGCCAAGAGAAGCCAGAGATGGAGCCCAAGCTCTGTCCCTCTGTGGGGACCAACAGGCCAGCCGTCAGCCCCTCTGCTGTCTTTGTGCGCCCCAGAGCTGCACAGCACTGAGATGCGGTGATGCTGTGGTTGGCAGCAGCCGGGATCTAAAACCAGGAAGCACAGGAGGCAATGAGTTTCAGTCAGCATCTTTACCAGCCAGGTACAGAGCTCTGAGGGGCTACTTGGCGGCAGAGGGTTGTTTGGTTTTGGTTCTTTTGTTGTTTTTTTTTTTTTTTCTTACAATCAAAGAAATCAAAATGTGACCAAAGTTTACAGAAACAGAAATCAAGGCTCCACCCCACAGCCCAGGGCGGCAGCTCACAGGGCTCCTGCCGAGCCGCGCGGCTCCCAGCCGGCCGTGCCCAGCAGCGCCGTGAGCCGCGGCCGGGGAGCGGCGCCGGCCCAGAGACCCCTCGTGCTTTTCTCCAGGGCTGCAGCGCCGCTCCGCTCCATCCAGGGCTCCGTCTCACGCTGCTGCTGCTGCCGCTGCCCAAGTCCTCCCAGGGGCGGCCGAAGCCTTCCAGTTCTTTGTCCAAAGTGCTTTGATTCTGTACAGGCCCGGCTGGCCGGGAGCAGGTTGGATCCAGCGCTGTCCTCGCAGCCCCTCGCCCTCCTCCCTGCGCAGCTGCTCTGCTCACACGCGCAAACCACGCGGCAGCGCAGCAGGGAGGAGCGCTGGCTCTGGGCGGGGGCCTCGAGTCCAGTAAAAAAAAATAATGCAAAATAAAGCTGTAGTACTTAGGAAAGTGAAACCAACACCATTTTTGCATAAATATCATCAAGGCCATGGAGGCTAAGGCTGTTTGCTTCCTGTGTTAAGTTAGTTGCCAGTTCCACACTCATCCGTTGACCTGCCCAGGTCCCTGAGAGATTTGGATTCCTGTCCGCGGGGGCACCAGTCCTGCAGCTCCGTCCTTCAGGCCGTCTCTCCCTGTCCGTCTGCAAGGCAAGAGGGAAGAGCCCATCAAGGACCCGCTCCTGCAGCTCAGCCTCCCACAGGCCCATCCCCTGCTGCGCCGCCCTGCTGTCCCACAGTAGCCCCAATGCAGCCTGTGCTGCGCCGGGTCCCCTGGCCACGAGCATCCACACTCAGCTCCACTGGCTTTGGCCAACGGCTCGGCCACCACCCCCAGCACTGCCATCGCTTTTGGCTAAGGAGCCCCCAGCACACACACAGAGGGCTCGGCCAGCACCCCAGCCCTCCTGCTCCACATACCTTGCACTGGCGGCTCTGCAACCGCGGCGCTTCTGCCCTCAGCCATTCCCACCGGCTCACTGCCGGTTCTGCTCTCCTCCTCCACTGCCACTGCCTTGACTTTCTCATCTGGCGCAGGGGAGCCCAGCGCCTCCGGTGCCTTTGGGCTCAGGGGTGATGGAGACGGCCCGAGGCCGAGCGAAGGCTTCTTGGCGACAGGAGGGGGCACTTTGCCAGGCTTTCGGTGCACCGGTGCCTTGCCTGGGCCCTGCTGGGCAGCAGCTGGGGCTGCTGTGCGCTGCCCGGAGAAATTCATCAGCTCGGTGACCAAATTCCTCTTCAGGTCGGCCTGTGCCTCAGGGGATGAGGGTGTCTCGATCACCAGCTTCTTGGTGCTTTTGGCAAAGATGAAGCTGGCGGTGGAGGTGGGGGATTTGTGCCTGGGGGACAGCTGCCCATCGCCGGCAGGCGCCTCCAGGCCAGGAGGAGCCGCTTTGCCGCCCAGGGGTTTTGCGGCCAGCCCAGAAGCCTCACCGGAGGACGCAGCGGAGGCCTTGAGGTGCACAGCAGCATGGAGCGGGTTTGAAGGCACCGCATCTTTGGCAGGATTGGGCTGCCGCGTGGACAGGGCCCGGCGGATGGGCTTCTGCGGCACCGCGCGCTCCTCGGCCACGGCGGGCGGCTCCACGCTGACGGAGCGCAGCCGCACCATCTGCAGCAGCGAGGGCGTGACGATGGGCAGGCTGGCGTCCTCCTTGGGCACCGGGCCGCTCTTGCTGCGCGATGCTGGCTCCTTCTTGCTGTCTGCCCGGGAGCCGTTCGCCGCCTTCTTAAGGCAGATCTGGGGCGGTAAAGCAGGAGCTGATGGCGGCGGCAGAGGTGGCGGTGGGGGCACGGTGGCCGCGGGCGGTGGCGCGGTGGCTCCGGGAAGTGGCGTGGTGGGGGATGGCGGTGAGCCCTGCTGCTGGACGCTCGAGGAGATGGTGGTTGAGGAGGAGGAAGATGCGGCTGTGCTCGGCGCGTGGTTCTGCCCTGCTGCTGGGGTCAGCACGGCATCAGGCGGGGACAGGCTAGAGAAACAGGCTTCGTCTGGAGGAGGGAAGTCTGCCATGGACAGGTCGTGCTCCTCAGGGGCCGGGGGGGGCGGTGGGGGCCAGGTAGCCTCCGCGGGGGCCTCACAGGCAGTCTCGGGGCTCACCTCTGCCTTCTTGGCCGGTGGAGGAGGCGGGTGGTAGGCAGGTGGTGGTGATGGCGGTGGTGATTTGGTGCCGGGTTTGGTGGAGGGCTCCTGCCCTGCGGCACTGGGCACCGACGGGTCCAGTGAAGGGGTGAGAGGGCCGGCGGGGGCAGTAGGTGTCTGGGGCTTGGTGGGCGGAGGGGAGAAGGGAGCGGGCACCTTGGGATGCGGCGGGATGACAAACCTATCCGAACGGCTTTGAGCGCAGTGCGGTGTCTCAGAGGGCACTGGGTCTGAGGCAGAGGAGGAGATAGAGGTGAGGGAGGAGGAGACGGACAGCGCGGGGGACTGTAAGGAGCAGACCCGGTCGGGCTTCTGGGGCTGGACCCTGCCTGGGGATGCGGCCGGGGGTCCCAGCCCCTTGGTAGGCAGCGTGGGTGTCCCGCTCTGGCTGGAATATCCGCTGGAAGGTGACATGGTGCGGTCAGAGCCATCTGGGCAGCTCCACTTGGGCTGAGCTGAGGGTTCCCTCAGCACCACCGTTATTCCCCGCTCACCAGGGCTGCCCCGTGAGGTCTTAGGGGAGTTGGTCCCAGCCAAGCTCTCAGAGCGGATGCTGCTGGTCTCACTCAGCGATGAGGAGAAGACCTCATCCTCAACCGTCGGGCTGAAGGGCTCAGGGTGCGGGGACCAGGGCACATCGCTCGCCTGCTGCGGCCGCCGGTTGGGCTTGGGGGGCAGCCCCAGCACCTTGTGCTCCCCCTCCGCCTTTTGGTACAGCGAGAATGTCCTGCGAGGGGGTGCCGGGGGCTTCTTCATCTTCCTGAGGGAGACGCTGCGTGCCGAGGAGCGCTCGCTCGCCAGGCTGCCCGTGTCCGAGCCCTCAGCCTGGCTGCTGGTGCTGAAGGCGGGGGATGTGCGGCCGCTGCTGCCCACACTGCGGGGCCCCACGGCCAGCAGCCCGTGCGCTGTGTGCACTGCAGCCACGGCAGGCTTGGAGCAGGCGCTGGCAAAGCTGGCAGAGCTGTACACGCTGATCTGATCGTTGTCAGAGCGTCGCGCGGTGTCGGCTTCGCTGCACAGCCCAGCCTCAGCCTGCCGGCGATCAGAGCCGCCCTGCGAGGAGATGGTGGAGCTGTTGGAGACAATGGTCTCTGTGGACTGCGAGTGGCTCCAGTTGTCGCTGGAGGAGGAGGGCTCACGGCTGCGGGTGCTGTGCTCTGAGAAGCGGGCGAGAGAGCGCACGGAGGCCGGGCTGGATGACACCAGGCTGCAGCGGCTCAGCGTCCGCACGCTGCTCCTCGTCAGGGCCACCACGTCCACCATAGGCGGCAGGATGGCGTTGGGGATGATCTTGGACATGTAGGTGCCCTGGGGTGAGATGGACATGACGGGGCTCAGCAGATCCGGGGGGTTGGCGCTGGTGGTCATGCCTGGCACGGCCAGAGACTTCGGCCTCACCATGGGCGACAGCTTGGCCGACGTTTTCCTCCCCAGCAACGTGTCGTCGTAGTAAACCCGGTCAATGTGCTTCTGCAGGGCCGTGTCTGTTTCCTCCAAGGCTCCCAGGCGCACACGGGCACCCCCGGGAACGTCCAGTGGTGGCAGGTTCCCATCGATGGTGGGAATACGGATGGCCTCACCAGAGACCTGGCCGCCGTTCAGCAGGGGCTGCGGTGCCCGGCTGCCCACGTGCCCATCTGTGGGACGTTCCCTGATCTCCCGGCTGTTCCTGAGACCTGGGAGCAGGGAGAAGTGAGCCAGTTGTGATCTCAAGGCAGATGCACCCAGCTGAGGTAAACAAAGCCCCAGGGTTGGGACCGAACCCTACAACAACTCTTTGCTCATGCACTTACCCAGCTCCTTCTGGACGTGCTGAGGGATGCCCAGCACTGTTGTCCTCCGCTCCTTCCTCTTCCTGCCAGCCTTCTCTGAAGATTTGGCGAAGGAATCGTGTGGTCGGAATGTGGAACCTGTGAAAGGTGTGAGTGAGTCCAGCCGGTGTGACATGAGCCCTGGGCCATGCATCCCCAATGTCCGCAGCCCAGTGCCAGCTGCTGCTCACACATCCGGCACAGCCCAGGGAGCATCCGCAGCCAAGATGGGAGGAGACACTGCGCGCCCATCTGTCCCCTCACCCAGCTCCATCCCAGAACCCGTGGCAGCCTCTGACTCAGCCAGAGCTGCTCTTTCCTCCAAAGGCCCCCAGATCCCTGCAATGGCTTGTGGCCATGCGAGCTCTGAGCCTCAAAGCCCCAGAGATATTCCTGCCACGCTCCCCAACCCCTGGCACCCACTTGGCCCCTGGCCCCACAGCCCGGCACCTTTCCGCTGGATCATCTCGGAGCGGATGGAGAGGGCGTCCTCAGAGGCGCTGTCGGTGATGCAGGAGGCTGCCCGGCTCCGTAAGGACACACTGTCATCCTCCGACAACGCACAGGACTGTGGAGACACACAGTGGGCTCCGATGGACCCCAGGCTGCAGGGAAGGCGCAGCCCTGTCCCCTCCAGGCCCCTTCTCTGCCGCGAACTGACTCCACAGCCCAGACAAAAGCTACGCCGAGGGCCAAAGGCTGAGTCAGCCACACCGGCAGCCAGAGTCCTCCCACCAGGAGCGGGGCCGGGAGCAGCCCCAGGGACCCCACACAGTCCTGCAGACCCCAGAGAACAGACAAGCCAGGTCCAGCAGGGCGGAGGAGTCAGCACCGCCCTGTCCCCACACCAGAGGGAAGCATCCACCTCATCAACACTAAGCCAAAAACACCCCAGGGCTGGGGCAGGCTATGGGGTGGCAGTGCAAGGGGAAATATGGCATACACTGGGTTCACAGCCTCAAAATGGGCATGGCCTTCTGCGCCCACCTCACCGTTCCAAAGCATCTCCCAGAGATCAGGACAAGACACAGCCCTGTGAATCTCCTCCCCAAGCCCTCACCGCCTGCTTCTAAGGGGTTAAGGTGGCCGAGAGCCAAAGGGAGGCAGCAGTTTAAGCAAATACGCGTGGGTGAGGCGCTGGGAGCGGGGTCAGAGCCCAGGGAAGCAGCAAACTCCAGCTCAGCCAAGAGAGTGGGAGTTTCTCATCCGTCAGCAGCCAGGGAGGGGCCCCACCATGGGGCTGGATGTGGCCGGCGGTCCCTGTCATACTGTCCCATCCCCTTACCTCACTCAGCACTGCCAGGGGACACCGGTGGGGCAGACAGGGGGGTCAAAAGGACATAGGCATGGCGGGGGGCCATTGGCAGAGCCACGAGGCAAGGCATGATGCATTGGTGTTGAGGACAGGGACAGAGCCTCATCATGGGACAAATGGGACGACACTGAGAGGGAGCAGCCCACTCCTGCCCCACAACCCCCCTGTCCTGGTCCTGCAGCCCCACCCTCAACCATATCCCTGCTTCCTCTGGGCTACAGCAGTGCCCTCTGCCCTGTGCAGGGTGTAGGGGGGCTGCCTCACGCACCTTACCCCCCACAGAGCCCCAGGCATGGCCGGATGGAGCTCCCATGCTCACCTGGAGGCTGTTGGTGTCCCCTTGGTCCCAGGCACTTTTGGTCTGCTTCTGCTTCTCTGCAGAGGAAGGAAGAGGGTCAGTCCGCAGCTGCCGAGCCCAGCAGCATAGCCAGTGCCCCCCAGGGCAGTGGGGCTGTAGCAACCGGTGCCACCCCCAGTGCTGGACTCTGGTCACTCTCCGCAGCACCGCCCACACAGGCAGGACAGCCAGCTGCCCGGGGCACTGGGGACACCACCCTGCAGCCCTGGGGGCCCTCGGGGCCGGCGGTGCCCACCTTGGTGCTGCAGGGATTTGAGCCCCTCGCGGGCCTGGTTGTGCAGCTCCTCCAGGTGCGGGGGCCGCGTGCTGGGGAAGAAGACGTTGTCGGGGCACTCATCGCCAGGTTTGTACTGCACGCTCAGCCGCCTGTCGTTCTCGGTCTTGGCAGCACCTGCAAAAGCAGAGCGGTGACCCCCCAGCCCCCTGCACGTGAGCAGCCCCCAGCCCTGCAGCCAGGCGGGATGCAGTCTGCCCGTGAGCTCAGAGCACGGGACCAGCCTCGTCCCTCCAGCTCTGCCCGATCGATCAGATGGAGTCAGGCTGTCTGCGCTGTGAGAGATGCAGTGTTTTCCCCCCAGCAGCCAGCACAGAGCTGGGGAACAGCGCTGCCCTCCGCCCAGCGCCTTCACTGGAGGGCCAACAAAGCAGCGTGCTGTGGGGCTGCGGGCTGCTGGAAGGGGCGAATATGGACAGAAGGACAGAAAGACCTTTCCTTCTACAGGACTGCATCATCTCAAGGCCTTGCAAAGAACCCCAGGGAGCAGGGACTCACCCCAAAGCTTGTGCAGAATACATAAACCATGACACAGTGCCCGGGGGGCCCTAAGGCTGCTGTCCCCCCTCCACAGCCGCACCAGGTGGCAGAGCTGCAGGTGCCGCGCCACGGCCAGCACCGGGCCCCGCACACCCATCTCACAGCCCCATCCTTCCCAGCACCCAGTGGTGCCCATGGCTGGCACCCACCCCCAGCTTTGGTCCCCAGCGGACAGGGGACATGGGCACAGCTCCGTCCACCCTCAGCGGCCTGCAGAGCCTCCAGCTCTTCCTGCCTGGAAAAAAACAACTTCAGGCAGGGAGGGGAAGGGAAAGGAGACAACAGGAGGCGGCGGGGCTGGAGGGAAACACTGCTGGGATGCAGGCACGCACCGCTCGGCATCCACCACCGACTGGGACCGCCGCTGCCTCGTCACACGCAGGCCCTGTCCCCAGCACGGCTCACAGCCGGCCCCAGCCCCGCTCGGCAGCTCCGGCACACAAAGAGCCGCCCTGAACAATGGAGCCGCGCCGCCCAGCCGAGCCGGCTGCCTCCACCGGCACCCTCAACACTCGAAGGCTCGGCCGGGCGCAGAGCACATCGGTGGGTCTTCAGGGACCCCCCATGCCGGTGCAGGGACACGAGGCAACCGCAGCCCCACCGCACCGCCCTTCCCCTGAGAAATGCCCTCCCCGCCGCCGGCAGCCCCTCGCCCGATCCCCACCCGCGTGGGCTCGGCTGCGTTCTGCCGTGTGGGAGCACCGAGCCGTGCCCCGCAGTCCCCACGGTGGAACGGGGCCGGCGACCTTCGCTGCCCTCCTGGGGGCGGCAGCTGCTGCAGGGACCCCCGAGGCACGCGGGGGTCGGGGCGCTCCGGGGTTGTGCAAGGACAAGCGAAGCGCTTCTCCCTCCCTCCTCCTCCGCATCTCCACTCACCCTTCTTCTTGAAGAAAGCCAGAAGCGAGGAGAGGTTCCTGCCCATGAAAACCACCATGGTGGCCAGGAGGAGGGTCTGCTCCCCGCGGGAAGGGGCTCTGCCGCCCCCAGCCGAGGCTCCGCCGCCGCCTATCGCGCCGGGGGGCGGATGCCGAGACCGCAGCTCTTTCTCCCCACGCTCGTCCGTGCCGCAGGACCGGCTGCAGGACGCCCGGCGGGAGGATGCTCGCCCGGCGGAGCGGCTGCGCGGGGAGAGGCCGGAGCCGGGGGGGGGATGCGCGGCGGCAGGAGGGGACAGCCCGGCTGCTCCCAGCGCGCTCCCGGTGCTGGGAGGAGGAGAGCAGGGCCCCTCCTCTGGCCTCCCGCTCCCCCCGGCCCTCCCCCCCCTCCTGCACGAAGCGTGCGGGGACGCACCCTGCCTGGCATGGGGCTGAGTGCAGAGAATTCCCCCCAAATTCTTGTGCTCGGGGGGGAATCCCCCCGCATCATCCACATCAATCAGGACTGGTCCCCACTGGACGCAGCAGCCCTGCAAACTGGCGTGCTGGCCTTCACAGCACTGTGGTCAACTGGGAGGAGCTGGGAGGCATTTCCCCCCCAAGCATCAACCTTTGGGACCTGCTGCAGCAAGGCAGGTAGGGCCGGTGCTCCCATGTCCCCACCGTGTCCCCCAGCACGGCAATGTCACGGTCAGCCTGTGGCACTGGGGGATAACCGGGCTTCAGACCAGTCTAACCAGTAGCTCCAGCCGCTGGGGCAGGCGGGGGGGAGAGGACGGGAATGGAGGTTGGCAGCCGCAGTGCCCATGCACGAGGGGAGAGAACCGCAGGCAGAGGGGAGGCAGGGAGCACCCACAGCTCTCTGTGCACCCGCTGTCGGGCTGCCCCACTGCACAGGGATTCCTCTGCACTGCCAGATGGGTGCAGCGTGCGGCCCTGCTGCAGGGAGCGGCCGGCGGCTCCCCCAGAGCCCTCCTTCACCCCCCCATGTTGAAGGAAGGCCGTCCAGCCAGGCGTGAAGGGGAGCAGCACCCGGGGCACCGCGTGGGGTGGGAGGTGAGTGCTGAGCTTTGCACCAGCACAGTGCTGACCTACCAAATAAGCACTGATGTCACTCGGGGCCCCACCAGCACCACGCATCCATCCTGCACGCTGCACCAGCAGTGGGGCAGGTGGGGCAAAGCCTCCTTCCTCTGCAGGAGCAGCTCATGTGCAACCAGCTTACTGCAGCCAAACACGGGGCTGGCTGCGGGCAGAGCAGCTACCCAAGGCACAGAGGGACTGCGCTACGGGCACGGCCCTGGCCTGGTGGTGCAACCTCCTCTGCATCTCCTCCAGCAAACGCGCAGAGCTCCCTGCAGCTCCTGCACACCTACCCCTGCAGTCAGCAGTGCACAGCACCATCCCCACAGCAGGGCAGGATCAGCCCCGCTGCCCACGCGCTCACCCAGAAGGTGCTGGCAGCCACAGGCAGCCACTCCCAGCTCTTTTCACAGCACAAATGGAAAAGGGCCAAAATGAAAGGGCTGAGGGTGCACAAAGCAGGCGGCACGTGCTGCACCAAGCGCTGCCCTCTGCTCTGCGGGCAGCGCATCGCTGCGCTGCAGGAAGGGTTCAGTATCCATGGCAGCAAAGGATGGAGCAGGATGGAGCTGCAGCCCAGCACATGGGGATCCCACAGCAGAGGCTGCAGCTGCGGCCCACACCGGCAGCAACACGCCTGCCCAGAGCTGGCATCCCATCCCATCGCTCACTCATTCCTTGTGAAGCGCCCTGGATCAACCCGTCCCCTCCAGGCTCTCCTGCTCCAGCCTGGCACACACGTGCCTCATGCGCACGTGGCAGCCGCATCCTGCAGCAGGAGGACCGGTTCCTGCCCAGGACAGGTAGGACGGCCCCAAGGATGATTTCCCTGTTCAGAACCTGGCGTCCAACGGGCAAAGCGCTGCTGATGTTATGGAGGGAGAGACCAGAGCTGAGACCCCAAAGGAGCACAGCTGGGTCCACGCAGCTGAGGATGCTGCAAGGAGGTGGTGCAGGCCCCACTGCAAGGGTTCTGTCTTTGGGCGAACCAAGGGAGAAACCCTCACTGCCTGGCTAAGGGGTGAGCGCTGGCTCTGTGCTCCGCGCTGCGCCTGCACCTCCTGTGAGCAGCGGGCTGGGCCATTATCCACAGGTGTGTGCATCCATCGCTGCCTGCACAGCACTGCCCCGACTTGCCTTTGGGTCCTGCGGCGGGGAACAGGAGCGACCGCCCGGCACCACTGACTCATCGGGGAAAAATGGGGAGGAGGAGCAGGGGAGCTGGCATGGGGGCTGCGAGGTCCCAGAGGAGCAACAGGAGGAGATGCTGCCTTCCCTTCTGGGTGGCACTGGGGACCTTCTGTACCATGGAGCATCAAACGGTGCTGGCAGGCACCAAATGGTGATGCCCAGGCGTGCAAATGTGGCCACTGCTCGGGCACAGCACAGTGTCCCCGTGTGCCAAGAGGGCTGCAGGAGCTCCCCACCCTTGTTGCTGCCCCGACTCTCTGCATGGGGTCTGCTCACTGGGACTGAGCCGTCTTAAGGCAGGACAAGAGCACAATAATATTGACGGTGGCTTTGGCCACAAGGCCCCTGGCTGCCCCGCAGTGCTATCGGCAGGGTTACAGCCAGCCCTGCTCCTTGCTCCAGGGCTGATCTTCCAGCCAGGAAAACATCTCCGCAAAGTAAATAAACACGACCCGCACAGCACTGCTGGTTCTGTTCTCAAAGGCAATCCCATGCAGAGACAGAAATAAAATTAATTTTAAACAGGAAAACAAACAAGAGTCTTCTTCTTCCTTTCAATTACAGTGCAGAAAACTACCGCGAGTGCCCCGGGAAAGTGAACAGCCACAGAGAATCAGGTGGGGATGGGAGGGGAAACCCCACCTGGGGGAGGGCTGTGGTCCACCGCTGCTGTCAGGCAGGAGCACAGCAATGAAATGCGGACAAGCTGAGCCACAAAAGCACAGAGTCTGAGCTCCGGTCACACAACACACTGGGAAGCCGCGGTCCCTCCTGGGCTGCTCCGTCCCTCAGCCCCATACAGCTGGCAGGCAGTGCAGTGCAGCTCCCGGCCCATTGCACGGGGCCTCCTACTGCGTCCCCACCTGCGCTCGGCCCCTCCTGAGAAGCCACCAAACAGGTTTGAAGGCAAACACTGTCTGAGCTGGGAGCCGGATCCAGGCGGGAATGGCCTACACAGAGCACGGGCAGACAGCAGGCAAAAGGAGGGCTGGGGGTGAGCCCTACGCATGGCAGCCCCCGGCTGCGGGCACACCACTGTCACCTCCTCCCTCCCGGTGAGCCACACCGAGCTGTGCCAAAGTCCAGAGCTCTGTTAGCGCTGCTCTGCCTCCGCTGAGCTCCTGTCCTCCTCCCCCCATGCACCCTTCCCAGCGCTGCACGCGCTGCTCGCCGCCCGCTCCATCCCCACCGCGCGTGCCATCGTGACCAGCGCTCACAGGGACCAAAGGCGCTCTGCAAATGTCAGACATGCCTGTCACAGCAGGTCCTGTGCTGCGCATGGGAGCAGATCCAGGAAAGGATTAGAGACAAGACCCTGCAGGTTTCTTTACACACAGCAGCACTGAGGGCTCCCAGCGGCAGGACCTGCAGCTCCATTGGCCCAGCTGGTGCTCAGCACCTCGCTTCTGCTGGGTGCAGCCTGGCCGGGTGCCACGTTCCTGCACCCTGACTCAGCAGGGCCTGGCGGGGCTGTCCTGATAAGGAGCAGATAAGAGGCTTCGGTCTCCATGGTACTCAAGGACTGCCAGGGCCCTTCCCCACGCAGCTCCTGCCGTAAGGAGCCCAGAGAGGAGCAGAGGGGATGCATGCAGGGGAACATCCATCCCCTGCTCTGGCACGGGGAGAGAGACGTGGGATAAGCAGGGCTGGGCCGCTCAGGCTGAGGATGCGGCGCCCCGCACACGGTGGCAGGGAGAAGGTCGTGGGCAGCTCAGCCTCCTGCCAGCCCCTTCTGGCACGGCTCCTGCTCTTTGAGATCAAAAGGCTTTGGGCAGCCACATGGCTGGGCACTGCCTGCCTGCTCCTGAACGCCCTGCAGCCGGGGCACCGGGTCTGGAGCGGCTGGAAGAGAATGAACCTTGTGGGAGGGGAGAAACACAACACACCCCAGGACAGGGAGGTCACACAGCAGCGGCCAGCAGGTCCAGGGAGGAGTGCCTGCAAACACTCTCAGAAAGCACATGGCAGGCCAAGCAAAACTCCCACAGAGCCGAGCAGCAGCAGGAAGTGCGCCCAGCCCCAGCCACACCAAACCCACCCCAGGAGAACCAGAGGGTGGCGATGGGGCCGAGCAGCCGGAGATGGGAACCACGGGATGCTGCTGGTCTCGCAGTGATCCTCAGACCTGAAATCCAGGATCTCCGGGGCCTGGTCAGGGCAGGAGGAGTGGGCATCGCCATGGCAGGGAGCGGGGCCGGCACCCTGCCCCCAGCCCGTGATCCCAGCTGCGCCCTCCGAAACGCTGAAGCGACACAATGCAAATTCTTTGGCTTTGTGGCCGCCGCGCCGTTGCCATGGAGCGGTGGCAGAGAACAAACAGAACTTGCCCCATGTTTTCTCAGTGCCTTCCACCCTGTGCCCTTCAGCCCTCCTCACCCATCCCAGCATCTGCCTGGCGGCGCTGCACCCGCTGTGCACATTTTGGGCCCATCTGCCCACGTCACCATGGTGCAGCCAACCTGAAGTCCCCAGCCTGCAACCCCAGGCCTGTGGGAACCCTGGGTGCAAGTTCTGGAGCAAGGCACGGCGCTGGCAAAGCAGCCAGGCTGGCAGGAAGCTTCGTTCTGGGAGAGAAATGCCCCAGACTCGGGGATTGGACCAGCGGGACCAGGAGCTGCTCAAAGCCCCTCACGGGGCAGCACAGGGCTGGCACGGAGCAGGGAACCTGTCCCCACTGGGACCAGCCCCAATGGTTTGATGGAGAGGAGACTGCAGGGAGAGGGGCCAGGAGGAGCCTGCAGGGCAGGAGGTGCTCGCTTCACTTCCCCACCAAATCTTAGGGAAAGGGATTTCCCAGCTGACTCTTTGGGACTTGTTTGCTTTGCTTAATACCCATTCGATTTCAACAGGTAATTGATGGTGTGGATAAATGGAGGCTTTGTTACAGATGTTACACACCTTTTACTCCTCAGTTATGAGGCTGAGAACGCACCATGAGCGTTCCCAGCGCCGCCCACTTTGCAAACCCCGACCTGTCCCTGTGCTCCAGGGACAAATGGGACCCGCAGAGTCACCGCAGGGCTGAGCCTTCTGGCTGCCCGCCGCGCTCTGCAGGTCAGCTCTGAGCCACACCTCGCAGTTTCACACGGCTTTCTTGCGCCTTGAGCCCAGCCAGGGCGCCGAATCCAGGCTGTGACATGTTTGCTTTGCGACAAGAGGGTCACTGGGATGCCGGCAGAGTTGGCAGCAGAGCCCAAGTGCTGGCTCTGAGCAGGGCAGGATGTGGGGACAGGCACCAAAAAACACCAGAGCTGGCACACACCACAGGAACGGGTCTCAGCACGCAGGGAGCGCAGACAAGCCACCAAACGGCCCTTAATGCCACCTCAGTCCCATCAACCACACCTGTCCAAGCCAGGAGCACAGTCAGATCCCTCTGCACCACACACAGGGGACAGGGAAGCAGCTTAACATCAACAGGATGGGTCAGCAGCCTCACCGCTCGCACCAAGCAGGGGGCTGGCCGGGACCCCAAGGGTCTGATAACCCCATACACGCATCCGATTCACACGGGACCCTCCCTCGGATCCAAGAGCTGAGCTCCCTCTGCTTCTCCAGTCTTCTGAACTGCACCCCCAGAGCATAAAGCCGCGATGGACCGACTGCCCGCAGCTACACAGTGAGAGCCATCTCGGTCCCCATCCTCGCTCCCAGTCTGCTCCCCCGGCTCCGCCACCGCCCCGTACAGCCCCCAGGCCCACGGATCCAGCCGCCGACGCGTCCCCCCCCCCCCCGCTCCTACCTGCCCTCGGCTTCCCAGCCCGACCCCACGGCCAGGGGGAGCCCGCGGGGCTCCTCTTGCGGTACGCGTTGCCCATGGCTCCGATCTCAGCCTCCACCGCCTCCGGGCGGAGGATGCCGCGGCCCTACATGGCGGTGCTGAGGGGGCTGCCGGGGGGGCCCGCAGCGCAGGGCTCCCGGCCGCCCGCTCCCATCGCTGCGGGAGCCCGGCTCGCAGCCGGCTCTGCCGGAGCCAATGGCACAGGAGGAGAGGAGGGGCCTCCCGGGAGCGCCCAGCGGCCCTCCCAGCCCCGGATCGAGGTGGGTGCCGTGGGTGGGAGCGCAGGCACGGGTTTACGGCCCCGCTCTGCTCTCTGCCATTCATTCTGTCGGCACGGGGGCCACGGCCGCCCCGGCTCACGAACCGGCAACGCCGAGGAGAGCCCGCACCAATTTCTGCGCGTCCCGAGCACAGCTCCGGCTCTGGGGGAGATACGCCCGGGGTGGGGGGGGTCCTGGGGGGGGGGGGGGGGGTCCCGGGACCCGCAGCCCCAAGGGCGCGCCGCATCCCGCCCTCTCCCAGGGGCAGCAAGGCGACGGAGCTCCAAGCGTCTGCCGCCCGAAGCTGCGGCCGGAGCCCAGCCGGTGCACGAGGACATCGCCGCAGCCCCGCTCCCTCCCCGGCTGATCCCAACCCGCGGCCTCGCCACGGCTCTCCGGCCGCGCACTTCCGCAGGCAGCTGGCGGACGGGGCTGCGTGCGGGCGGCTCGAAGGGCGACTCTGCACAGACAGGCCCGAGCCGGGCGGCTGCGAAACGCGTGGGCACGGCGAGCAGCCTGCCGTGTGAAGTGCGGCTCTGCTTCTGGCTTTAATGAGAAAATGAAGCGCTCCGAGGGCAGGGAGGGGTCAGCTGGTCCGAGGGTGGGCAATTCCCACCGGCGGCGTTTATGTTCCTTTGGTGATTCAGCGAGGGCGCGGATAAATAGGAAGGATGGCTTCGTGGTGAAGGCGCAGCGCTGCAACTATGGAGGCGATGTAAAAACAATTACCAGCCGGACGCCCCGTGCCGACCTCCCGAGGGGATCCACAATGAGTTCACCTCTGGACTTCAGTCTCCTTCTCTGCAGTGGAATTAACGCTGCTCGGGTTCCCACCAGCGTGTGGTGGGGCAGAGCCTGACTCCACGGTGCTGCATCAGCGCGGCCCATCGCTGCAGCGCCCTGCTGAGGGCAGCCCTGGGACTAAACCGGGACGTGGGCACACGAGCCAGAGCCACAGCTCCCTGCTCAGCAGTGCGGGGTGACTCCACTGCACCCCCACAACCTGGCACTGCTGCTTCAAGGCAGGCACGCAGACCCCGGCACTGCACGCTTCCCCCCTCCGCCGTGACACAGCTTCACCAAACACTTCTTGAAGGAAAGCATTTTCACTTCTCTCCCTGCAAAAAAGAGGGGGCTGGAGCCTGCAGCACTGCCCCAGATACAGGCAGACACTTCCCTGTTGCTAGCACCCAACTCCTACTGAGCAGCCACAGTGCTCTGGGGGCTCCAGCAGGGAGCAGAGCCAAGGTCAGAGCCAGCCCTGCCAACAAGAGGGGGATGGAGGAGCAGGGAGATGGACAACGAGGTTCAGATCTCATCATCGCTGCACATCCAATCCTGGTGTGGTCCCACACTCGCTCTGCCAGGCGGACAGCCCACGTCCCGTGGGGCAGAGACCCCCCTGTGCCCCACAGGGAAGGATCAGTCCCCGCTCTGACTCCATCCCCGAGCAAACAGAGCGGGAGCCGCGCTGCCTGAATGAGAAAGGAATTCAGCCCTTGTTCCCTTAATGGGGAAGCAAAGCTCAGAGAGGCAAAGGTGACACAAAACCCCCGCTCGAGATCCCCAATCATTAACAGCAATACATAACCAGGAGGGTTTCGCGTTAGTTCCTGCTGCAGCCGGAGCCCAGGCTGTCAGCGCCGCGCAGCTCCTCGCCCCGGGGCAGCGCAGCTCTCAGCGCAGGGCTCTGCTCCTCTGCTCCTTTGGCAGGTGAAGGATTTTTCGCTTCATCCCTGCCCAGCTCCTCGCCCTCCGCTGGCCTGCGTTCCCCCCGGCGCCGGAGACGAAGTCAATGATGATATTGTCTTATGAAATAAAACCTTCCTTCTAAAAGGAAACACGACCCCGGCGAAATAGTTTTATCGGCTCTTACGGAACGCTATTTGTGAGAGCAATTCCTGCAGTTGTCTCCAGGTGGAATAGCTGTGGTTGAGGACACACCTCTCTTTGTTCGGTGGCTCCGGGCCCGGCCGGCAGATTCCTGTTGTTCACATTTTCTGAAGTGTCACTCTCTGCCTTCTGCAGATTTAACGAATTCGTGACCGCGCCGATGGAGCGGGCAGCACCGCACTGCCACCTCCCCACGACCTCCTGCACTTCAGCACAGCTCAGCAGCTCGGGACCAGAACACGTTGGCACCAAATGGCGACGGCGCTGCCGCACGACAGCGGAGATGGGGGACGTGGGGGGCAGAGGCACCGAGCTGCTATCAGAGCAGCACACGCAGCCCCGCAGCGCTCAGCCCCGCTGTGCAGCCGCTGCGTGCGTTCAAAGCTGTGATCTTAACCCCAGCACTCAGGAAGTCTGCTGCTGCTGCACGAAGCTGGCATCAAAGGCAAGAAGCCAACGCTCACTTAGTGCTCTTAGAACATCGATTCCTTTCCTTTGCTGGGGAATCGCGAGCAATGCTGTGAGGCCCATATAACACCAAAATCCAGGCTAACACCCCCAGCACATGGCCATGTGGGGGCCTGCTCACACCCCCCTGCTGCAGCACACAGCGCTGCTGAGGGTTAAGAGGCTGTCAGCCCCCCGTGGGTCTGCAAGCACTGCTCACACAGGAAGAGAGAAAGCTTTCAGCTCCCTTATTCTCAACCAAAACATCTCCTGCAGACAGCGGGAAAAGCAGCTCCACGGCACTGCAGGGCAGGCTGCAGGAGCACAGGGCCCTTTGCTTCAACTCAGCATCCCGAGGGCTGACAACACCCTCAGCTCCAGAGGCACCACAATATTGGGGAAATGCACACCCTGGGCATCGAGCGGCGCTCCTCCTCTGCAGGAGGGCAGAACGACCCGTGTGAGGGCTGCAGCTCACATGCACTCCTCCAGCTCACACATTTCTCTTTCTTTTTCCATCTTCCAGCCGCCAACGCGTGTTGGAGCAGTGGAAGTGCCTGTGGCTGTCACCCAAGTGCTCACAGATGCTGCAGCCGCTCCTCCAGGCTGTGCTGGGACGGCAGCATCCAGCAGGAGGGGGTTCCATCCTCCACAAGCGCTGCCCCTGCCCGGTGCCGTTCCTCCGCTGAGATCCACCCGTCGAGATCCATCCCTGCTCTTCCCAGCCCAGCTGAGCAGACAGAGCTGGGATTTCCCATCAGATGGACCACAGGGCCGATCCAAAATGGAATCGCTTTCATCCTGCAATTCACATGGTCTCAGTGCTGAGCAATCCGGACCAGGCTGACACTGAGGCTGGGAGCAGGAACAGCCCTGACCCACAGCTGCACCCCACACCCAGCACCCACAGCCATGCAAACGGAGGGCAACAGAGCCACGGCCGCTGCAGAGCTCAGCACCACAAAGACACAGAGAGAAGAGCGCAGCGCCAGCAGCCAGAGCCCACAGTGACCTGCTTAAGTGCTCCTCTTCCCCATCCCACAGTTCCCAACTCGACGCCTGGAAACACTGCCAGGTTGGGCAGAGCCCACGGCTTCACACAGCACCCAGCGCTGCCGAGCTCCGCAACCACAAAGCGCAGCTGCACAACACGGGCCAGCGTCGTCTCCCCGGCTGCTCGGGGAGCAACGCGGCGCTGCTACGCCGGGAAGGACGGCACAGCACCCGCCTGAGGTCAGCAGGCAGCGAGGCCGCAGCGCAGCCCCGGGTTGCGCACAGCCGGGCTGGAGGCGGTTAAGCCGGGTGGGGCCGCTGAGCGCCGGAGCCGGCCGGGTGATTCAGACCCGCACGCGCTGCCCCACATCGCACCTCCGAGCGGCTCTGCGGGAAGCGCAGCGGGGAACCCGCAGCCCATAGGGGCACAGAAACCCGCAGCGCTGCCACCCACATGGGGACACTGCGCGGCCCCTCATCCTGGGTGCCGGGATGCTGAGCGTCCGGCCCGCGGGGCGGCAGCGCCCTGCTAACAGCACGGGGAGCGGGCTGGAGCCGTGACTGCTGATCAGCGGGCGAACGGTAAAACTTCAGGAAAAAGTATTAGTTATAAAAAATAAAAATAAGAAAAGGGTTGACAGAGCTGGAGCGGGCGCTCCTGCAGGGAGGAATATCACATGCTTTGGCACGGCTTGCTTTTTCTGCTCAGGTTTCAGGCTCGCAGCAGCGCGCGCTCCGTGTGCTGCGCCCAGGCAGCATCTCAGGGACCCCCCGCACAGCCCGGCCCCTCGGCCCCCCCCGCCTTCCCACGGCCCCTCCTTCCTTATCGCACATCTCAGTGGGCTTCTCGAAGCCGCGGTTCTGGGAACGAACCCCCCGGGGCAAACGGAGGAGGAAAATTCCAGGTGAAGGCAGCCGAGTGGCACCGCCGCGCCCTGCGGGAAGGACGGCCGTGTGACACAGCCGGGATCCCTCACGGCGGGGACGGAGCCGTGCCGCCCCTCCTGTGACCGCCGCCACCGGGAGCAGCCGCGCGAGCAGAGCGTGGCACAACTCCGCACCTCCACACCTCGCACCCTGCGGGCGGCTCCGGACGGGGCGCGGATGGGACACGAGGACAGCCCAGCACGGGGCCACGGCGAGGACAGGAAGGGCCACACCTGGAGCACGGCAAACACGGGCCCAGGAGGAGGAGGAGGCTGGCGAGCCTCCAGATTTCCCTCAGCCCCAACGACCTTCTGAGTCAGCGCAGAGCCGGAGCCGAACCGGCAGCAGCCCTCGGGGCAGCGGGGAGAGCAGCGCCGGGTCCGTCCTGCCGCGACCACCGCCATCGCAGCCCCCGTTCAGCACCGAGCCCGCTTTGGCCTCTCCACGGCCACCGTCGCCGACCTTCCTCCGCCGTCTCCTCGGTCCCCACGTCCCCTCCTCACACAGCCCCGCTCCGCCGCGGCCTCACATCGAGTCTTCCTCGCCCACCCCTCCGCTTCGCCTCGGCCACCTCCACGGCCGCGACCCGCAGCTCTCCTCAGCCGCCGCCACCACCGGCGCAAACGGCACGACGGGCCCAGCTGTCACCCCGCCCCCCGGTCCCCGCTCCGTGCCCCCCGACCGCCGCTCCCCGCCCCGCCCCCCCTCACCCGCTCCGCGCAGATCGGGGCTCGCGGCCGCCGGGCTCCCCGCCCTCCTCTTCCTCCTCCGGCCCCGCAGCCAGCTGAAGGCCCTCCGCAGTCCGCCCGCTTTGCCGCTGCCCTTCTTCTTCCGGGGGGACACCTCGGGGGGGCCGCGCTCGGCCTCGCCGCCGTCCGCAGGTGCACGCGGGGCGGACATGACCGCGGCGGGCAGAGCCCCGCGCCGCCCGCTGCCCATAGGGCCGGGCCCGCCCCGGCTGCGGCTCCGGCTGAGGCTGCGGCTCGGCCCCGGCTCCGGGCTCCCGCCGAGCGTACGGCGCCGACGGAAAGTTTCTACGGAGCCGGAGCCGGGGCGGAGCCTGCGGCCTCGCCGGGCTGCGGGAGGACCCGGCCCCGGCCCTCCGCTCCGCCCCTCCGCTCCGCCCGTGCGCAGGTGGGGATCGCGGCCCCGGAGCCACCTGCAGGAGGGGCGCTCCGGGTGACCCGGCCGGGCCGGCTCGGGGTCCGCCGGTCCTCCCGGCCGCGGAGGTTAGCCGGGAGAACCCGGGATGGCGCGGGCTGAAAGGGCTGCTGCGCGGAGCCGGGGGCGCGGCGGGGCCTTCCGGGGAGCAGCGGCGGGTCTGGGTCTCCCAGCGCGTCCGAACGCCTCCCCGAGAGCCACCACCGGCAGACGTGAAGCTCTTGCTTTAAGGGATGGATAAACTGAGAGCGACGGGGGGTCTCCTTAGGACCATCGGTGCGTTTAAGGGTCTCTCCGGGACCATCAGGGGACCTAAGGGTCTCCCCAGCGCCCTCGGTGGATCTAATGAACAATCTCTCCGCTTGCACGCGAGCACAGCCGGCAGGTCCCGCTGCTGGAGGGCGGTGGGGTGCCCCAGAGCCCCGGCTCAGTGCTGCCATCCCTGCAGGAAAGCAGGAGGTTTCTGCACGCTCATGGCACCGCTGGGCTGACGTCCCCGTGAGGATGCTCTGCTTAATGGGAAAAGCTGCAACATTGCTTTTAAAACACATCCTCTTCCCGGAGGCTCACACACCGCCTGGCTGCGTGCCCGGGGGAGTTTGCCAACGTCTGGAAATGACTAGAAGAATTTACAAAACAACGACCTGTCCCTCCTGCAGGCTTCCCAGCACGCTGCTGTCCCATGCGGGCGGTGGGACCCAGGGGTGGGTGCTGTGCAGTCCGACAGATCCCAACGTGCTCAGCGTTAACACGGCGTGGCGCTGAGCCCTGCTGGCTCCTGCAGGAGCGCAGGGACTGGCAGAGCTCTCCTGTCCCTGCTTCTCATTTCCCCCCGCCACCGCTCTGACTCCTGACCCAACCCCGGTGAATGCACGAGTGTTTGGGCAGCCATTTCCAGGCACCTGCACCCAGTACTGGGACAACTCCTTCCAGCTGGGCTGCCTTTGGGTTTTTGGTGTCCCCCAACGGCGTGCGCTCCTCTGGGGCAAAGCTAATCCCCGATCAGGGCATTTGTGTTGACTTTCTGCAACCAGCTCCAAGTTCTGAGTCATGAGCCTCCCAAAAAGATCCTGTTTCTCACATGTCTCCTCTCCTTGGATGTCGGCAGAACCAGTTTTAAAAATATTTTTGCACACAGTTACGGAGCACTGTCCAAATAAGACAGTGAGGATCGGTCACGCTCCAGGGAGAGCTCTGAGCAGAGGGGAGCAGAGTGGCTGGGGATGGGGCAGGTCATCTGCAGCCCCCCAGTGCCTGGTCCTGTTCCTGGGGAGGGGGAATGCAGGCAGGAGCACCCAGCTGGGCCGTGTATCCTCTGCTCATGTGGCAAGGACAGACAGAAGGACATCGGGCAGCTTGTTGGGCTGGAGCTCAGCTCCTGGGCAGTGAGACGGGATGGAACGGCCTGCCCCCACCAGCCTCAGCGCTGTGTGCTGCAGCCCCCCGGCAGCCGCCAGAGCTCGTGGGGTCGGTTCTCAGCCGTTTTGCTGCCCACATGGAGGTGGTGGGGCAGATCCGTGCCCAGAGCCAGGCACCTGCTGGCTCCACAGGCGCAGCCTCATGACTCACTGATCCTGCAGTGCCTGTGGGCGGAGGGGAAAAGGTCCTGGCACAGCCACCAGCCTCACCGCGCCCCTGCAGTGCCGCCCCCCACCCCAATGCACTCCTGAGCCCCCACCACGGGGTCAGGAGCTGGTGCTGCTCCTCCTGGTGCTCAACCCAGGGCATGGGAAAGCCCAGCGTCGGCCTTGTCTGCAGCGGTACCCTTGTTAGCCATCACTGGGCCACAAAGGCGTGTGCACACACACGTACACATGCACACACACATACATGTGCACACACACATACATGTGCACAAACCACAGCAGGCATTGCTGGGGCAGAGGGGACAATCCTACCCCAGCAGTGGTGCCGCTGGGCCAAGCAGCCTTGATGTGGATGTTTGAAGCCGGTATCCGGGTTGTGCCAAGAGATAACGCAGCAGCAGTGAGGTTCAGAGCTGGCAGTGTTGGGGCTGCAGCTTTGTGCCCCCACGAGGGACAGACCCACATCCCCAGCTGGGCAGGCATCCATTCTGCAGCAGCTGTGCTGGCACAGGTGCTTTCCAGGTGCCTCACCGTGGGCAGATCGGTCCTGGCACCAGATAAGCGGGAGCTGCTGGCGCCTGCAGCCCAGGGCAGGGTCTGACCCTGCTGCCATGGAGCTGCCAAGGTCCTTGCAGAGCAGCGAGGACGGCGCCTTCAGGCTGCAGCTTTCATCTCTGCCCCAGCCCCAGCTGGGTCTGTGCCCACGCTGCCCCCCTTCTCCTCCTCCTCCTCTGTCCCGCCAGTGACCTTGCGCAGACCCTGAGCATCCTTATCTGGGATTTCTGAGGTCTGAGGCAGCTGCAGCATTTCAGCAGTGGAACAGGATCAGCCTCAGCGCCGCAATATGGCCACAGACCTCATCCCATGCTGGCTACCACTGCAGCGTCCCTATGGTGGCAGCACCTCAGCTCTCAGCTGGGGAAACTGAGGCAGGAGCAGAGCAGAGGCCTCTGGCCGGCACCAGGACACCGCAGGGGGCACCACGTCTCACCGTGTTCCAGCAGCTGGAACATTTCCCTGCAGATACTCTCCTGCCTTCCCTTCTCCCTGTTTGCTGGAGCAAAGTCCAGGGCAGCTCGTGCATGGATAGAGCCGTGCCTGGTCCGACACCCGAGCCGCCCGTTGCCTGGTTATGTCCACAAAACAGCCGGGCTGATCCTCTTACCGGCAACAGCTGAGCGCAGCCCCGCGCCTCCTGGGCACCCCAGCAGGGTTTGCTGCACGCCTGACCCGCAGGTCCCCCCGCTTGGCAGATGCAGATAGAGATGTATATTTATCTGCACAACTTGTCCGAATGGACGGCATTCCTCTCCCGGTGAGTCAAAAGCCTGAGCGCAAAGAGAGGCACTTTGTGGGGGGGAAAAAAAAAAGGTGCATTGAGCTGAAAAAAGCATCAGGGTCAAAAAAAAAAGAGCAAACACCCAAATCTTCCCTTTCCTTTTAAAGCTCTGCTCCCCCGCATCGCGTGCTGGTGGGCCGGGACGCGGACACGAGCAGTTATTTTAAACCAAGCAGTGAGCAAGGTGACGGCGGCGGTGACGTGGGGACGGGGATGGGGTGGCATTTGGGGATGTTGCAAGCGGTGGTGTGCGTTGCTGGGCGGTTTCAGGGCACGTAAGCTGGCGACTTCCTGAGCTGCGAGCGCTGACTTCCTGAGCGGGCACGGCCAGGGCGGAGGTAGGAGGAATTTTGCTTTAATAGAGAAATAAACTTTGCTTTAATCAATCGCTTCTGCCTTTCTCCTCCTCCAGTCCCAAGCTGGGGGATGACAGGGCCACAACCCAGCAGCCACACTGCGCCCCTGGGCTGCTGCATGCACGGCAGTCCAGCAGCGTGGGTAGAATGTAGAGCAGGTGTAAATAGATGCTGGTAGTATTGCCCCAGAGGGGGGGTTAGGATGCTGTGGGCTGGGGGACCAGGGGTCGGCGGGCAGAGATGGAACCTCCAACCCCAGGCAGCATCACTGCTGGGTGCTGAGATGCCATCCCACCCTCAAAGGGGTGCAGACACACGGCAGCAAAGTGGGGGCTGCGCTCTGCAGGGACCGACGTGTTGGCAGCAGCCTCTGGCACACATGGAGCCCTCAGGGCGTCGGTATCCATGTGCTCCGTGCACAGGATAAGGCCACACCAAATCACGGCCATGTGCCGTGTCCTCACCGTGCCCCTTCCATGCTCCTTCCTCGCCCCTTCCAGCCACACCCCAGCCCAGGGACTCCGGCGTCCCCATCACAGCACGTGCCCTGCCCAGCACCCGACAGGATCGGGCTGGAGGCTGCACGAAGGGGCACCATCAGCAAATCAATCCTGCATGGAAAGACCCCCGGTTGGGTGGGGGCGCTGGGGATTCTGCGGAGCTGCAGTCAGCCCCAATGTTTCACTGCCAGGGACGCAGGCATGGCCCTCCCCGCCCTCCTCCTCCTTCTCCTCCTCCTCTTCCTCCTCCTCCTCCCGGGGAGGAGGGCGGCAGTACCCGCAGCTGGCGCTGCAGCGGGTGAAGCGGCTGCCGGGGGAGTCTGATTTCCAACGCCGTGTATTAATAACCCCCACCCGCCCCATGCTAAGCCCATGTGCAGCGCAGTGCAGGGGGCACCGGGCTCCGGGAGAGCAAGGTACGAGCCGGCCCTTGGGGAGATGTGGGGGGAGAGGAGCCGGGGGGCGCGGGCTCTCAGGGGGTCGTGGGTGAGGTTCAGCCCCCGGGGAGCGTCGCGGGCACACAGATGGGGGCCGGGGGGGTGGGGGGGAGCACAACCCGTGGGCGCAGAGCGGTCGCTAAGTTTGATAAATCACTGCTGGAGGCAAAGGGGGGGGGGGGGGGGGGGGGGGTACGGCAAACCCCGCACAGCCCTCTCCCCACCTTTCCCCGCACTCCTCAGCTCCGGCGGTTGAGTCCGAGGCTGCGATGTGTCAGCGCTGCAGAAAACTGCCTTATTAGGAGAGAAAGGACCGGTGAAAATCAGCGCTTTCCGTAAAGCCGCTGGGGCGAGCCGGGGGCCGCTGTGTGCCAGCCTGCACTCATTCCTTCGGGGATGACGAGACATGAGCTCAGCCCGCGGGGCAGGGAGGTGAGAGCATCCCCCCGCCCCCCACCGCAGGAAAAGCCCTCAGCAGCCCCAGGGCCGCGCGCTGCTCCCTGCCCTCAAATAGCGCCTGGGGAACGTGAGACGGGAGCGCTTTGTGGCGGCAGCGCTCGGTGCCCACCCAGCAGTAACGCCCGGCTCGGATGACACGGCAAAGTGAGCGGCGCGGCGCTCTGCGGTGCTGCGCTCCGTCCCCAGGCAGCGCTGAGCCCGCTGCGCCCGGCAGTGCATTCCCGTGCCGTGAGGTTATGGCACGTAGCCGGGCAGCGGGCGCGTTGTGCTGGGGATCTCACCGGGCGTGCGGGGCGAGCTGCAGTGACCCGTGCAGCAGTACAGGGAGATGGGGAACTGCCGCCGGGTTTCAGCGCTTGCTCTCTCTCTGTCACTGTCGCTTCAGAATGGCTTTGCTCCTTCATTCTGGCCCGTGCTGATGCCAAAAGCTTGGGTCCAAGTTGTCCTCGGGGCAGGCAGGGAGGGATGGGTCCTGTCCCACCGCCCGCTGATGTGTCCCTTCTCCTTCGCAGGGACCTGATGGCAGAGCCGGAACCGCCTCCAGAACCGCTGCCAGATGAAGCAGGAGAAGCTCCAGCCCCACACCGCAGGGCTCCATGCACCCCAACAGACCCAGCGCCGGGCCTGGGGGCTGCTCCTGCTCCGGGTGCCCATGGGGAGCTGCAGGAAGGTGCTGGAGACACGGCCTTGAACCTCACCATGCTGGAAGCACTGCTGGGCGAGGAGATGGCTGGGACAGGGGCATCGCTGGGGGTGGATGGAGCAGAAATCCCACTGGATGCAGAAACAGATGAACAGATCCTTCTGGACGTGGATGCTGGTGGGACAGGGATCCCACTGGATACGGATGGGGCAGGAATCCCATTGGATGCGGAAGATGAAGCAGGGATCCCTCAGAATGTCGATGCCGGCGGAACAGGGGCGCTTCTGGATGCCGACGGAGCAGGACTCCCCCTGGATGTGGAAGCAGAAGGACTGGGGATCCTGCTGGATATGGATGCCGCCGTGGCGGGACTCCTGCTGGACATGGATGGGGCAGGAATCCCACTGCACGTGGATGGGGCTGAGATCCCGTCGGCCATGGACACCGACGGGGCAGGAATCCCGCCAGGCACAGCGGAGGTCGGGGTCCCACAGGACACAGACGCGGAGGGGGCGGGCACCCCACAAGCTGCAGAGGGCACAGAGCGGCCGTGCCTCAGCCTGGAGGAGCTGGGCGAGTATTTCCAGGAATGCATCGAGGCGGTGGAGCAGCTGGAGAAGGAGCGCGACGCTCTGATCGAGGAGCTGACGCAGCTGCGCGAGCCGGCGCTGCAGGACATCCGCCATGCCCACCAGGAGATCCAGGCCGCCTGCCGGCTGCTGGCCAAGGTGGAGCTGGAGCGGGACAACCTGAGGGACGAGATCCGTCAGATCAAGCAGAAGCTCTTCAAGGTGACCAAGGAGTGCGTGGCCTGCCAGTACCAGCTGGAGAGCCGCCGCCACGACCTCTCGCAGCACGCGGCGTATCGGGATGAGCTGGAGAACCAGGCCGGGCGGCTGTCGGGAGAGCTGAGCCGCCTGCGGGAGAGCTGCGAGAAGGAGAAGGAGGCCCTGCGGCAGCGCCTGGAGGCCCCGCCGTGCCGCCAGGACCCGCAGTACCTGCAGGAGAGCCGGCGGCTGTCGGCCGAGTTCGAGAGTTTGGTGACGCGGAGCCGCCGCGGCCTGGAGGAGCACTACGAACCGCAGCTGCTGCGGCTGCTGGAGAGGCGCGAGGCGGGGACGCGGGCGCTGCAGGAGCTGCAGGGAGAGGTGCAGGGCATGAAGGAAGCCCTGCGGCCCCTGCAGGGGGAGGTGAGCCGGCTGCGGCTGCAGAACCGGAGTCTGGAGGAGCAGATCGTGCTCGTCAAGCAGAAGCGCGATGAGGAGGTCGGGCAGTACAGGGTACGTGCGCGGGGCAGGGCTGGGTTACCTACCTGCGGGTGCTGCCAGCACGGGCGGTGGGTCTGGTCTGCGGGGCTCAGGGGGAGCAGGGAGACTGGGGAGGTGACAAAGCTCTGCAGGTTCCGTCGAAGGCACTTTTCTCCCTGAGGATTTACTCCTGCCTCTGGAGGAGCCCCAGAGGCTGAAGCTCAGTGACTCAGCAGCGCTGTGCCCTGCTGGGATGCTGTGTGCAGCCCACTGTGCAGAACGAGCTTTGGGAAGGGCTCCACACTTCAGCAGGTGCTGCCTCCAGCCAGCAGCACGCAGAGGCACCGAGGAACCCCGGGGACAGAGAGGAGGTGCAGTGCTGCATCGGCCCCACAGCTCCACATCAGATGAAGCAGAGCTTAGGTGCTGGAACAGAGCCGTGAGGCCAAGCCAGGCCTCCCAGAACACCTCACGTAGAGAGAAAGTACAATTCAATATCCACAAGAGCCCTTTTGGCAGGGCAGCCCCGCCATCCATCTCCAGCATTCCCAGCCATCGTCACCACTGCCCACAGCCAACATCCTCCCTGCAGGCACCGCTGTGCTGCAGCACTGCGATTGGGACCCTCTCTGGCTGCCATGGTGCTGCTCAGGGGGCTCAGAGCCCCACCTCACTCAGACCCATGGAGCCCCCACTGTGCCTCCCTGCTGCTTTTTCCCCATTCCCTTGTTTATCTACTTCAGTATTTTAGATTATACAGTGCTGACAGCCTTTCAAACGCACGCCCAGCAGTGTGAGGGACAAACCCTGCCAGCGGGGAAGGCAAAGCACAGCTGCACGCCAGCCCTGGCTGCCACCTTGGTAGGGCAGAGGTTTTCTGCAGGGGTTTCTCCACCGCCACGGAGCAAAGCTTCCCACATAACCGGGTTCTGTTTTCACCCCAGGAGCAGGTGGAGGAGCTGGAGGACAGGCTGAAGGAGCTGAAGAACAGCGTCCAGCTCCAGCAGCGCAAGAACCAGGAGCTGGAGGAGCTGCGGAGCAGCCTGCACCACGAGCTGTCCATCTACAAGTCAGTGTCTGCTCCCATCCAGGCTGCAGTGGAAGTGCTGTGGAAACTGCAGAGCCTTTGCCATGCAGCTGTGTCATGGAAAGTTCTGCACAGAGTAGAAACAGGGGCTGCCTTCCAAGGGACAGGCACGGCAACTTGACAAAATATACACTAATTCCTTAGGAACAGTGGGAGGGAGTTGGGTTCTCAGTTTGAGCAGCACTGCTGCAGATGGTCTTTATCAGAGGGAACAACCTTCTTGCTTCTGAATCTGCTGCTGCTTTCACTCAGGGCTTCTCTACCACATTTTAAAGCTCCACAACACATCTGCAACACCTTCCCCTGTAACTGCGCTGAGGGAGGGCATTCCCCACCCCGGCAGCTGCAGCTCTTCTCTCCACGAGCACCGCAGCCCAGGGAAGAGCCAACCTTCCCATGTTGGTGCCGCGTCTCACTGTTGCAAAGTTTATTAATGAGAGTAACTGCAGCATCTCTGCTGCGTGGGGTCCCCGTGAAGCACGGGGTGCAGAGGCTGACATGGAGCCCCAGCTGCGGCTGCAGCCTCTTAACACTGAGCTCCAAAGAGCCGCTGCTGGAAGCGACAGCACTTCAGACCTCTTAGGTGTCAGCTCTCCTCCTCGAGTTTCACTTTTGAACTGGGAGTCGGAGTGCAGCAGCCTCAGAGCTGCCTCCTCCTGTGTCTTGCAGCAGAAATCACAGCTGCCTCCTCCCATGGCAGCAATCACGTTCCCTGCTGTCAGAGCTGCTGTCCGTGCCGAGGCCTGGCCGCAGTCCGTGCGTTCGGTGCCAGGCACTGAGCCACTTTTGCACTGCCTGGTTGCTTTTCCTTCACACTGGGAAAAGGAGGACTCTTTTCATTAGGTTGTGTTCCATAAGTTCCATATTTAGTATCCTAAATTCGCTTTCTACCCACACAGGGGCTGCTTAGAAATCTACGGCCACCTTTGTAAATCTGAAGAAAAACCAGACCAGGAATGTTAGAGGTGAGATCTCCTCCTTGCCAGGGGCGGTGCTGGAACCTGCAGGGTCAGCTCCTCGCTGCTCCTCTCGCTGCCCAAAGTCAGCAGCACCACTCTGCTCTGGATCTTCTACTGAACTGCTTTTCCACACGTGAGCAGAGAAAGCGGTACTTGCACTGAACGACGGACACGGCTGAAGAATCACACGTGTATGTTTTGCTGTGTTTGGAAAATGTACCTCGTCCTGTTCCATAGATAGAGCATATAAACCTGCACAGAAAGGAGCTGGGGGCTGAGCTTTACGTACAGCTTTCCTTGTGTGCCCAGTGGTGGCTGCTGTACCGCGATCCGCTCTGCTGACAGCCACAGAAACTGAAGTCTGTGGATAAAAGGTTTCCACTTTATAGTCTCACACTGAAAATAAAGGTCAGAGTTTAAGGGTCTTTTTATTTCTCAAAGCTGTGTGTCAAAGAAAAATAAGCTTGTGTGTCAAACTGAGGGGCCTGAAAGGCACCCAAATATTCACGCTTTACAAAATAGGGAGAAAAAAACCCAAATCACTGCCCACGTTGTTCTGTGCAAGGGCTGAAGGCAGACCCGAAATGGAGGCAGCGGCGCCCTGCAGGAGGAAGGCACCCTCCACTGCAACCCTGACTGCTCTGAGCTACTGAGCACTCACTTCACAGAGCAAGCAGCAGAAACAAGAGGAGGCAGCCCTGAAGTACACTGCAGCACCCACACGGCACCCAGAGGCTCCTCCTCCTCCTCCCTTTCTCTCTTTCTCCAGGGATACGGTTTACCCTCATGAAAACAGCCAATGCAGGAGGAAAACATCCGCACAAAACCACACGGCCATGCAGCACATACGTAGAAAAAATTTATTCCGCCTGAAGCACTTACACACAGGTTGTGATGAGGAACACGAGGAGCTGGTGGGAGATGGGCAGCAAGTAGTGGTCAAGGACTGACTCCCACAAAGGCAGTTTGCCCACGTCTCATTTGCTTTATTTGCACCAGCCACCACTGCTGTGCCACCTGTGGTGCATCGCTGGTAGAAACAGAACCTTCACAACTTTGTGGCCCCGAAGTTTGAAAAGCCATTTCACAGAAAGGAAAGAAATTTATGTGAAAACACAGCTCAAGAAACACACAATAGAACAAGACGCACGGAAGGTGAGTGATGCTCTGCAGAACAGCTCATGTATCCAAACCACTGCCACCCAGGGGATGGAAGGAAAGGGGAAGGACAGAAAGAACTGAAAAACCCAGAATTACCAGCAACGACAAAAGAAAGCATGGGAAGAAATAATTTCAGAACCTGCAAGTCTCTCTACGTATCTGAGAGGCAGATAAAGCCACGCAGGTACAGACTGACTAAAAGAATCCCAACGCTTCTGAGCTGTACTGAAGGGAGAAGACGCTCCCCGCTCATTCTGAACTACCAGTGGATTAACACTTGCACCACCTCTGCTGGCTCCAGTTCCCTCTGGCAGCTCTGATTTCATTTCTGTTTAAATTAGGCAAAAGCCCGCAGCTGCAGCAAGCTAAAGACAGAAAACAGCAACAGAAGGTTTGTTGTGCACAGGAAGGCAGCTACAACGGGCCGGCTCTGTGCACAAGAGGCTGCTGTGGGAAACCTGAGGAGCTGCAGCACAGCACCAGCTGGGTTGGACTAAAAGCCCTTCCTTAGGGGAGTTCTGCCCGGGGTAAAAAGCATCGCTGATGGTTTCTACAGAAAGATGGCTGAACACAAAGTCTACGTGTGTCTCAAAACCAGTGTTAAGTCAATGTCAGGGCTGAGAGGGAAGAGAAGGAAAAGGACTAGAAACAGGAAGGACCACCATCTAAGATCCTTGACCTTCTGGATCCACGCTTCCTTCTGGGTCTTCATCATTATATATGTTCTCTGCCTGCAAGTCAAAGCAAAGGAGCTGTAGAAGCATTTTCCATTGCATTTAACAGGTGCCACAGCACTTCTACAAGTCCTGGCAGATTTTCATCTGCAGATGTGTGGCACCAATCCCCCGAGGCTTTTCATTACAAAGCTGCTACACAGACTGCCTTGCTTTCAACAGTGCTGCACATTTCAGAAGGCCTCTGTTACTGCAGCTTATGGGCATCTGACTTCCTAAAGCAGAGACCAGAGCTTGTGACAATGAAGAGCACCGTGCACACGTTTCACAGCCCCTTCATTTGCAGCATCGCTTCCTTAAGAACCACACAGACACGCTGCCAAGACAAAGCCTCTGTGACCAGTCTATAAATAAACCAAAATTAGAAGCACGGTCTTTCCAAAGCTTATTTGAGCCGTAAGAGATGATTCTGCAGAACTTTCAGCAGCTGGGAATTAAAGCAGCACTTCTCTGCTATTCAGCACCACGCTGCCCCTCTGCAGCCACGGGGGACGCCTGTATCACACAAAGAACTCTCCCAGTATGACAGTGACCAACAGAAACCTCAACTTCATGCTTGCATTTGTTGTGGCTGGTGGTGGTGGTGGTTGGCTGGAGTTTTGCTGTTTGTTTTTGAGCTGATTTTTGTTTGGTTGGGTGGTTTTTTGTCAATTTTTTGAACTTAGTTTTCATTCAAACACAGATGGGAAAACGTCACTTCTCCATACACCAGTACCTACTTTCCTTTTTACTACTAAATTACAGTATATAAATATATACGAGAAATACAAAATAGCTTCTCATGATTTGTAAGCCCTTGTTTCTACCGAACCTCAAACCTTTTTCACTGCCCATTTGAGATTTAGGCAGTACTACAAAGCAAACCCTTCTGGGGCCTGTAAACAGAACCCGGAATGCTGACCTTCAGGCAGTTCAGCACTGGCTCTTATCTGCCACCTCCTGCACTCTCCCAAACAACTTACCATCTGCCACACTTGCATGATGTTGTCTTCTGATACAGAACAGATCACCCAGGGCTCGTTGGGATTCCAGGAGAAGTCGGAGATCTTTGCAGTGTGACCACCATGAATGAACTAGGAGCGAAGGGGAAAAAAAGGGTGGGGGGGCAAACATTTCCAATCTCTGTTGTAGGGACCCAGCGATCGGTGAGGCTCAGAATTCTTACCAGCAGTTCTGGGGGACCATCCTCAGCATCCTCGGGGGACTGCTCTTCTCCGATTTTACTTCAAAAAGAAAATGGGGTTTTGTTGTTGCTGCTTGTGATGCAGCTCATCAGAATTCCATCAGCACAACCCGCCTCGTTCGGGATTTACCTCAAGTCCCAGACGTTCAGCCGGCGGTCGGTGCCACTGGAGGCCAATATGGTTTCATTGTGGGGCGACCACTGAACCTACAGACAAGAAGGAATTCAGAAATGAAGTCAGTTGGAAGAACCCGAGACACGGCAGGCTTCTGCTGCACCTTACAGTACGAGAGCCTTAGGAAAACTCAAATCATTACTACCTCGAAATAGAAACATTCCCCATAACAACATCCTAAGGTAGCAAGCAGTTCTGCTGAGCCTGTGTGCTAACAAAGAATCTGAGCACCAAACAGGCCTCACGTGCAACTTCTTCTCTAACAGAGAGCACGTGTTACCAGTGTAAACAACCCTGCAGACCATCAGCTGCTCCCCCAGGAGAACTGCACCAATGTAAACTCTGGGTGCCTGAAATGGGAGCTGTGGTTACACATGAAAAGAAATCGCTGTAATTGAAGCCTAACTGCCCCAAAGCTCTCATTTACCACGGCTGCTGGAGATGAACCTCTCCAAAGACTCCACTTAATAGGATCCCAGGATTAGAAAATAAGACAATTCTTCACACTGGCCTGACGTTTCACGGTTCTGAGCATAACTGTATTTAGAGGTAACTGGTCTTTAAAAGCAATCCTTAGACAAAAAAAACCCTTCCACATACTTTTGTTCTGACTACTGCGTGAGCTGGGGATGGAAATATTGTATCTGCGAAGCACATGCCACCAGTGATGTTAACTTTCTATATTTACACCAGCAAAATTAGCAATTCTTTTTTGCCACAGGATGGTCCAGCAATCTCCTTTCATGGCTGCCACCTCAAGCCTTGCCTCAGGACCAAGCTGAGAAGATGAAAATGCTGCAGCCATTTCACTGTGCCTTGCTGCTTCAAATCTGCTGCCATGAATAATTTACACGCTCTGTGTACTCCTAGTATTTCACTCCCAACATTGTGGGTCAAGCTCTCAGCCATTTCCTCGTTACTTTCTGCCCCCAGCTTTCTGGACACTCTTATCTGCCCTGGAATTCCCCCACACACAGAAAGCTCCACAACAACAAACCAAATTATAAGCAGGTGAGAGGGAGGAATGAGGTTTCGAAGCACAAGTCCACTTCATGAAAACACACTGAAACAGCCTGCCTTCCATTCCGCCTGCTAGATAAGCAGAACTAAGCTCAGGTGCAGGGAAGACACAGAGGTTTTGTTATACCTGAAATATTTCATCTTTATGTGATTCAAAGGAGTGCAACTTCAGCTTCAGGTTCCTCAAGTCCCACAGCGCAACAGTCTGTCAAGGAAAGGAAACATTTTGTCCTGAGGTAACAACACCACACATCCACTCCCACAGGTCAGAAACCAAACCAACCCCTTGCAAAGGCAATGAAAGCACAGACCTTATCAGCTGATCCCGTAGCCAGGATGAACTCACTGTAGGGATTGAAAGAGAGGCAGTTGACTTCAGCTGTGTGAGCATCCACGGAATGGCTGGGTTTGGAGGTGTTGTTCGACCGCGTGTCCCAGCTGGAAGGAGAAGGAATGGAATACAGACCTGGAACAAAGGCTCACAGCCCACCTCACAGGCAGAGCAGGGAGCAGCTGGGAAGGCAAAATGGACCGAGATGTTCAGCCTCTACAGAAAGCAGCCCGCTTACATCATGAGCTTCTGGTCATCAGCAACGGATCCAAAAAGAGATTCGTGGAGCAGGTGCCAGGAGACATCTTCCACTACAGCTGTGTGCCCCGTGAAGATGGTCTTTGCATCCACCACTTTACCTTCTTTTGGAACAGCACTTATATCCCACAAGCAAATGGTCTAAAAAAAAAAAAAAAAAAAAAAGAGGGAAAAATAAATAAAATAAAGATTTTATCTTTAGACAAAAATTCTCTGCGCTCCGTCACCTCCATCCCCTCCAACAGAAGAACAGTTCTGACCTTTGTCAAGGGACACAAAGTGCAGGTTGCACCCCAGCTGTACTTAAAAGCACTCACATGATCATCAGAAGCACTGAGCAAATGCCCGCTCAGGTTTGGGTTCCACGACAGCCCATAGCCTTCCTTCTGGTGCCCACGCAGACGCAGATCCGGGTTGCACTCTCCAGATGGGTCTGCAAAAAAGCAGCATAAGAGCTCCAGTGCCTGGAATCACGTCAGCACATCATGGATCAAAGTTACATCGTACGCAACCCACAAAAGTTTTCAACCTCTTTTGCACCCCATCAACCTTCCCTTAAGAAAAGGCTGCTTGGACACTTCTGTAGCCCTGAAGCACAAAGGTGACAAAGCTGCAGGCACCTGGCTTAGAAGGATGTTTGGTGTAATCGAAGACGAGGACGTCACTGGATGGAGTCTTTGTGGCAATGATGCAGGGGTTCTGTGGCATGTAACGCGCTCTGTTCACTTCTCCCTCATGATTTATCTTGATTTCAATCTCAATTTTTCCGCTAACAGACCCAAAGCCTCCAAACTCTGGGGAAAAAAAATAAATTTAATGACTGTAAACAATTAACCATGTTCATATCAGGACACGAAGATTCAGAGTCAGTTGTTGGTAACATCAGGCATTTATTTGGGGGAGGAACAGTCACAAGAGCATGCAGAATGGATTCTCTTAGTTAGTAGTGGCACGTTGGTTTAAATCTATGTACCTTCAACGTGAAATAGTAGAAACAGTATTTATCAAACAATGTCACGTTTACAAATAACTCCAAGAAGCCCAAAATCAAAATTTGAACTGCGTAATCCAGGCTTCTGACAAGAAGAAAAGCTAAGATTAGATTGTTAAGAACTTTTACCATGTAGAAAGATTGATTCAACCATCACAAAATGGAGGAAAACCAGTTAAAGCCCCACCTGATTGACATCTTTGTTCCCTTACCTCCTTTCTCACTGTCGTAGTGTGAGGCATCAAACTGTGCATCATCATTAGGCAGCTGCACACTTGCTATCACGAGATGGTTTTGTTCATCTGAAGTGTGAGTCCCCAGGACCAACCGGTGAATGCTGAAATCTTTGCCCTCAGGCCTGCAAGAGAAGAAATTAAGGTGAGAAACACAGGAGTTCACACAAACATAGAGCTGAATACGGCATCCTTCGATGACAGCTTCCAACAGCAACAGCATCCTTAGAAGTCAGCACTGCTCTCCTGCTCTGACACAGGATTTTCTTCCTCCAGAGGAATCACTCCTCCCAACTCAAGATCTCAAATTCAACTTCCTGCAGCACAACAGCATCTACCTCCAAATAACTCCACCAGTTCCCTTGCCTTCCTTTAAGAGACTTTAACAGCCTCCCCAATACGTGGTTTGAGATGCGTGAACGTCCTTTGGAAGCAGAACGTTGTTGTGGAAGCTTAGGACGAGAGTGCTTAAACTGAAATTATATTTAGCTCCCCTTCAGTGGGGAGGGGGCCTTTGCATTTCAAATCGGAGAATGAAGGTGGAAGAAGAAAAGCATCAAAATCAAAGCAACAGCAACGAGAAGATTCAGCATGCACCCTCACCTCGTCACATCAGGAAGCCACTGAGCCGTCAGGCTGGGCCACTCCAGAGCATGGGTCATTACCAAGTCGTACAAGAAGGGTGTGTTCTTTTTCCATATTTTGTACTCCTCGTTGATCACACGTTCTTCGACCGCGTCATCGAAGGCTGCTGAAGTTATTCAAAAGAAATGCGGGATGTCAGCCTTCGCCACACGCTCACAAGGCGCACGGTGCTGAGCGGGCACTCAACGACGGGAGCCGCTTATCCTCAAACGGCACCGCGGCGACACGCAGCCCGCACCGCACGCGCTGTCCCTCGCTTCTCAATTAGCGGCGACCGCACGCAGCGTCAGCGGAGCGGCCCGGGGGCGGCCGTGACCCGTAAACCCACGGCCGGGGCCGACTCCCCCTGTTGTCCCCCACCTCCGCCCCCCGCAGCTCACAGCGCTTCGCTCTTGGCCCGGCCCCGCGGCCCCCACGAGACGCCCGGCGCCCCCCACCCGGCCCGGCGCCCCCCACCCGGCCCGGCGCCCCTCGCCCCCCCCCCACAGCGCCCCCTGCCGGAGCTCCCCCGCCAGCACTCCTCACGGAGCCGGCCGATGGAGGCGGGGGAGGGGGGGCGGGGAGTGAGGCCTAACGCCTCGCGGAGCGCTGAGAGAAGAAGGCCGCGCCGCCGAGGCCGCGCCGCGAGGCCTACCTTCCTTGTCCGCCATGGCGGGGAGGGGGAACGGGGCGGTGGAATGGGGCTGGGCTGCGCGAGGCGGGCGGCCGCTGCTCCGCTCCTCTTCGGCCACGGCTCTATTGTTTCCTGCCCCCGCTGCGTGCGGCTCCGGCGCCGCGCACCCCTTCGCGCGCCAACGCTGGCCAATCGCCGCCCGCCGCCGGGACGCTTCCGCCAATCGGAGAGCGGCGAGGGGCGGGGACAAGGGGCAGGAGAGCGCGCTCGGCGGTCACGTGTGAAGGAGATCGGGAAGGAGGGAGGCGGGGAGGCGCGGCCGAAGCTCCCCTGGGAGCCGCCATTTTCCGGAGGGAAGGGGCGGGCGGCGCGCGCCCCTCGCGTGGTCCTTAAAGGGACAGCGCCCCGGTGAGTGGGGGCCGCGGCGGGGGGGGAAGAAGGCCCGGGATCCGGCACTGCGAGCGGGCCGCGCTGGGTTGGGGTGGGGGCTGCCGGCCCGGAACTCCCCCCGAGCGTCGTCCTGCTGCTTCCCGGTTATTGGTTGCTGACGGGCCGCTGCGCCCTCCCTCGAGCCCTGGTTTGTAGCTCGTTTCGCGTTCAGTCGCGTGTTCCTTCGGCCTTATTCCCTCCGAGAAGCGCTTCCCCGCCGTGCAGCCTGCAGATCCCAGTGTTTATTTGGAACTAGAACCTGGAAATCCCGTGTAGAACTGTTGCGTGGCGGGCAGCGGGAGCCTCTCTTGCTGGAAAAAGTCATGGCGAATTCGCGTGGGATCTTCGGAAATAATTGGCCTGAAGTTAATCAGAGACTCCAGCCTGTGTCTGTTATTTAAAAATGAAAGTCGGCGTGGAACTGAGCGGCCGCGGAGGTCTGGTGGGAGAATCGAGCTTCTAAAAGGTGGCTTGAAACAGCATCTTCTCCACCGTTCAGAGTAAAAAAAAATAAAGAATTCTGTGGGCAAATGAGTGCAGGCCAGCCTCTGTGCCGTTCCGTAGCGATAGGATCGCAGCTTGAAGTGCAGCCCCCATCCCAAGAGGAACCATGGGCTCTTTTCTCTGCTGGGCTCCGGGCTGCCCCTGGAGATCGCAGTGCTGTGATACACTCAGGAGCCGAAGTGACCCGGCTCACGCTGTAGAGCTGTGAGAATCATGTTCTCGTTATTACAGCACTTTATTGCTGTTCGAATAGAAGAACGGGATGCGCGGTGCTGAGCGTCGCTGCTGTGGGCCGGCAGGGTGAACGGTGCAGAACTGAACTCGGCGTTTCTAATCTTGTTTTAACGGACCAGCTTGCGTGCAACCGCTCCCCACCGGCTGCTGCTGAGCTCCCGGCTGGAAGCAGCTCCCCGTTCAGCCCAGCAGCGCTGCGGGAGGCGCGAGGCGGCGGCCATGTTCGTGTGAGCAGGAAGTGAGCAGAGCCATGGCAGGCGGCGAGCGGGACTACGGCCTGACGGAGGAGCAGAAGGCTGTCAAGGCCAAGTACCCACCGGTCACCAAGAAGTACGAATGTGAGTGATGCAGCAGCACAGTGATACGGCGTGTGTGTGTGCGTGTGCTCCAGGGCAGGAGGGGAGGAAGGAAATGGGATGAGCTTTTTAGGTGCTTGTGGGGTTTCGCAGTGTGCCAGTGCTGTGCATTTAGGCTGTGGGATGCATCTGGGGCTGAGTAATAGAGAGGACATAACTGCAATTGTTGTCATTGCGGATAGTTGCAGTAAAGCTTCCTTTCCCCCCCTCAGAGTCTCCTAAGAAGTGGCTGTCAGCACAGGGGCTGGCTTGGGGCATGGCAGCCCGTGTGTCTGTTTGGAGGGACGGTGCAGGAACACCGTGACACATCACAACGGTTAACTTTGTTTCCATAATTGGAAAAGGTCTTCTTTTATATTCACTGGAATTTGTTTGCTTTAGTGACAGTTGTTGAGGAGCAGTGAATGTGTGTGAGCGCCCTGAGCAGCCTCAGAATGAGCCTCAGTTGCAATGGTTGCAGCGTGGCTTACGTTGATGTCCCAACATGGCTGTTTGCACCAATCTGGCCTTATTTTGCATTCCTCTGGTTCCTTTAACGGAATGTAAGTGATGTTTGTGTAAAACCTGATATGTGCCTGGGATGTTAAGCCTGCCTCATCAGTGAAGATTACTTTATATTTTGTGTTACGTACGTTTTAAAGTTCCCCTTGTGGCACTGTGGATGTCTGTGGGTTGGGCAGGCACACTTCTTCACTGAGCTGTAAAGGTTTGCAGATCTTCAGTCCTGCAGACGTCAGCAAAAACTATTCGTGGTGAAAGGCTTTTATTGCAGTTAACCTGTAGCAGCCTGTTGCACTGCAATGAGCACGCAGTGCTGCACATGGAGGGTGCTGACAGAATCTGTGGTAAATACCCTTTCTTCTGATGAGCAGAAATTATCCCAAATTTCACCTGTGCTGTTTCTCTATACTGGAAAATAGACACTCAGTTTTATGTCTCAAGATGAACACAGGAAGTTACTGTTATAACATCAGTGTCCAGAATTTTTTAATCTTTTAAAGTTATATTTGTTGATGTCATGCCTTTTTTTTCTTTCATTCCTCAGATTTGGATCACACAGCAGATGTGCAGTAAGTGTGGGCAGCCGTCCCTTGTTTCCACTCCTGGGGGTGCACAGTTTATTTCTAATGCAGTATTCCTGTGTGCTGCTGTTTAAGCCTCTGTTGTTTGGGAGCATCTTTTGAAATCTTTTAAACTCCTGCCCTTACATCACCTTTCGTCTCGGCAGTTCATGGATATCCATTTACTGCATTACAAAGGACTTTCCTGTCATCTGGTAAAATAAGAATTTTCCTTTTTCTCCTAAGAAATTCTTCTCGTATACCGTAAGAAGAAAAACCTGTAATCTCCCCATAACAAAAGTTCAGACAAGCCTTTCTGGTAGTAACCTCCTTTGCATTTGTTCTCGCATTCATGTTTCTCACCTGCATAGCACAGTGGGATTTTGTGGTTACAGTGCAGTGAATTACCCTGTGTCCCTGTAGGCTACACGCATGGGGAGACACTTTGGAAGAAGCATTTGAGCAGTGCGTCATGGCCATGTTTGGCTACATGACTGATACAGAGACTGTGGAACCTCTGGATACTGTTGAAGTAGAAGCAGAAGGTAAAAACTGCACTGGCTTACATTGGAACTGTAGGAACCCTGCTGGTGGAGTGCACCGAAATCCTCTGCGTCTTTAGATGCAGTTTTGTTGTAGCTAAGGATAATTCAGTTAATTCATCTGAATCTTGTAGTAATGGAGAAGCTGTATGGCTGCTGTGCTCATAAGTTTGCTGAACGTTTGGGTCTTGTTGCTGGGACAATCAGCTGACTGCTTTCTCTGCTTCAACCATGCAGGACATGATATGTTGTCCCTTCTCTTCCACTTCTTGGATGAGTGGCTGTATAAATTCAGTGCTAATGAGTTCTTTATACCCAGGGTAAGTGCCGTGTTTTGTTCTATTTCCATTTTGTAGGGCAAAGCTGTTCTCTGATAAGCCACTTTTGAATGCAGTGTCCTTTTAGGCAGAAAGAGGGACTCAGCAGATCACTTTGAAGCAGGAGAATAAGACACAAAAGCACTAAGAGCTGAGAAGCAAACGCTTAGCTTTGTTTCCACAGATGCCAGTCATTAGGCGTAGTCATTAGCAGTGGTGTAGTCATTAGCAGTGCTGTATGTATTTGAGAATACTCCAGTTTTCTGGGTTTAGATTTCATTTAAGCTGGAATATTCTTGTTAATGAGATTGAGTGCCTGAGGGTAGAGGTTGGTGACACACTTTTCCACTTGTTTTCTCTGCAGGAGGTGAAAGTGCTTTACATTGACCGAATGCAATTCAAAATAAGATCAATTGGGTGAGTTCATATGATCAGTTGAGTAATTAGTATCTTCCACTGATGACAAATACTGCCCTCCAGTTCACCACCGTGAACCATCGCGATGTGCTGGAGGTCACAGATAATTTCTAAAAAGGAGCTCTTATCCTTTGAGGTTTTAATTTAAGTCTAACTGTCCAATGCTCATCAGTGAAACTAACTGTAGTGTTTGACTAAATGCTAACAGTACAACCTCCTCTTTTCTTTTTGCCTTTAAAGGTGGGGAGAAGAGTTCTCTTTACCAAAACACCCCCAGGTACGCAGCAGTTCATCTATATATCGCTTATGTTTTCAGGTAGGACAGGAAGAATGGATTCTTCTAAATCAAACCTCTTAAGTACTCAAGAGATCCAAGTATAAACATGTCTGAATGGTACCACAGGCACTACTAGCTTAAGATCTCATTTCCTGCAGTTTTTTTGTGAATGCATTTCTGAACTGTTGAGCTGATGCTTTCTCCACGATGGCAAACTCAGCAGCTGGCTTCCTTTTTTGTGATGCGTGATAAGAAAGAGCCAGTCCATAGCCAGAATCGTTACGTGGGTTTGGTTCTCATGCTGTTTCCACAGCTTCTTGCTTAGTCCCTTTCTGCTTTCCCCCTCCACTCCCAGAAGAATTACATGCAAGTCTTTACGTCTTAGCATGCCGCTGAGGTATGTCAAATTCAAATATCAAATGTTGATGGTATGTCGCAGGTAAGAGGAAGAATTTGTAGTATTCGGGAAGCAATAAAATAAAGGGAGAGGGGAGTGGAGGGGAATTCTGTAATTCCTATTTAGCTTGGCCAAACAGAACATTTGGAACAAGCATGCTTAAAACTTCTGGGGGAGAAAAATTGCCTAACATTTGTAGAAAGTGGTAAATATTATGTATCAGTGTGAAGTGCTGCAAAGTGTCATGTAAAACATTGATGCCTTTGTGTCTTTTCACTCTAGGGCACAGAGGTCAAAGCCATAACTTACTCAGCAATGCAGATCTGTGAAGAAGAAAAGCCAGAAGTCTTTGTCATCATTGATATTTAAAGCAAGTTTAACGAAGTGGATGCTTGTCAGTGGCTGGCAAAACCCCTTCAGAACTGTAACCTCCAGGAAGCAACCAAGGAATTAGCTAGTTCAAATCAGAAGCAGGAGAGAGTTGTGGGGAACGTCATCCTGTGCTGCGGTGTGAAGATGGTGAGCCAGACCAGTGCCAGCCTGCCAGCACAGAAGTAGTTGGGTCTGTGGGGATTTGAGATGAGGGCTGTAGGGGATGGAAGTCCCTCAGGAATGCTGGCGGTTGGCTTCTAAGGCAGTGTATGAAGTAAATAAAGAAATCAGTGGAGCTGCTACAGCACTGCCTTTTTGTTGGGCGGCAGGAAAGTGTTGATCTACGTGATTGCATGGGAAAATTTAACTGTAACAGTTGTGAGCTGATGTCCCTCTTCATGTAATCTAAATTACATGCGGAGAGTCAACCTTCATGTAGGACAGTTTCTGTTCGAAGGCCCCCCGAGGAAAAACACAAATTATTTAAAAAACAAAACAAAACATTCTTCTGAGAACTTTGTCAGACCACCAGGTGGTGCTGATTTACCACAAATACATTTCCATGCACCATGAACGCAGGTGACCGCGCATGGAATCCTTACGGCTGGGAAAAGTGGAGACCGCTTTTGTTGGCACTGAAAAAAGGGGTTGGCCGATTCTCTGCAGGTCTGCTCCCATCTAAGCCTTGCGAGAGCAGAATCTCTTCTTTTAGAAGGCAGTTTGCATCAGCTTCCTTTTGTTTTCAGAAAGGGCAGCTGCACACAACTGAGCCCAGCTGCCAGCCCTCAGCCGCTGGGTGTGAGGGAGGTCTGCCCTGCCCTGTGGTAAACCTAGTGGTGCCTCACCTCTGTTTTGTTGTAAAGTCATTTTAAATCGGATTTTAAAGGGGAAAAAATACAATCTGTTGACTGGAAGAACTTGTGTGAGTAATTTTTGCTGGCGGTGTTTCAGTTTTATCAGTTGCATTCGTGCTTTGTTCTCCACTACGGTGAGAAAACCCTCCTTTAAATAAGGTTGGAGATGCATTCGTTTGCCAAATGTACAGAAGTGAGGATTTTCACTCAGGACGAACGCCGGGGCTCCGCGGGGCCGGCCTGCAACACGGGGCGATGCCCGCGCTGCGAGGAAGGAGCGAGGCCCGGCCCTGCGCCGCCCCACCCCATGGCGAAGCCCCGAGAGCGCAGCGGTGGGCGGGAAAGCGCACTGCCACCGCCCCGGGCCCTCAGCGGCCGCTCCGCCACCTCATTGGCTAGCTGAGTCAGGTGACCGGGAACAGCCAATCAGGCGTCGAGTGTGTGGCTGCCTTCCACGGAGCCTGAGGCGGGGGCGGCTGTTCCTTCTGTCAGCCCTTTAAAACGAGAGCGGAGCGGGGAGGATTCCGATTTTCTCACTCCTTTCTTACGAAACTTCGTAAGTGTATGTATGTGTTAATTACACTGCCAACAAATATGTTTTACACTTCTTAGATGCTTGCTTTTGTAGGACTTTCCAAAAGCAAATTATCCATAGCTGTGTGCTCGTTTGTTTTTAATCGTATACTGTAGCACCTTCCTTGTAGAAAGGTTTATATTTTCATTATGAACAGCTCTGAGTAAAGCCTTGTCAAAAAGCAAAGCAATTCTTCTGAGCAGTTTGCAGGCAGAAGGTGACTGCTGGGTGATGTTCAGGAGCTGCTGGCTGTTCACAAGCACAAACCAACGTTTGGAGTCCACATTTTGCTTCTTGCAGCAGAATTTTAGCAGCATTTAATATTAATGAAACTAACAAACCAGAATTAGCTGGTGTAACACGGGCAATTTAATCTTGAACATACAGTAACGAATATACAAATTATCTACCTAAGATTTGGTTTCACCTTTTCATCTGCCTCGCCTGCAGCGCCATCGGCACCACGGCGCACAACCAGATCATACGGCTCCTCCTCCACTGCGTCACCATCCGACCTCTGATCCTCCTCCAAAGCCCACCTGGAATGTTTGCTCCCCCCAGCGCTGGCAGGGCCGCGTTCTGCGCCCGCTCCTTCGGGGCTGCCCTCAGGGCTGGTGCCTGTCACACATTTGTGGCACAGCCTGTAGCGCCGCGTTCCCTGCTGCACAACGCAGCCCGTCTGCTCGCTCACCTGGCGCTTGCACTTCCTGCAGATGAGTTTGCCGGCTTGATGTATCTAAAGAGATTTAGAATTTGAAAGTGTCAGTGTTCGTCCGGTAATGCTACCATCACAAATAAACACCGAGCCATTCTAAAAAGTAAAAAGTTTGCCGACTGCAATCACTATGGCAGCGCTGGTTCCAGCGTTGGCTGAGCAGCGGCACCGACGGAACCCCACGCTCCTTCCCCAGGCCCCCGAGCTGCCGTACCGTTTGGAAGTGGTTCCGCAGGTGCTCCAGCCGGGTGAACCTCTTCCCGCACGCCTCACATGGGTACGGCCGCTCGCCGGTGTGGCACCGCAGGTGGCGCTTCAGGTCGGCGCGGCGCTTCACCGTGTGCGTGCAGAAGGGGCACTTGAACCGCAGGCGAGGCAGGGCATCTGCTGTGGGGGAACACAGCTCTGCATCAATGGCTTTTTGCAATCGTTCTGCTATTTCTAAGCTTAAATGAGCAGCACTTCATTTTTCCTGTGGTTTGTCATTGAACAGAAATAAATCCAAACCTATAATCCCCCCACAAAAGCTACTGATGATTCACTGAGGATTTGGCGGTGTACTGTCTTACTTTTTAGACAGACGTATGACCATAAGTACGTAGTAAGTATATTATACCCTGTCATCTGACTCTTTCAGCAAGTAGTACTTCATAAATATTTACCACCTCTGCGATATATTAGGATGCGTAACATCGTAACCTTGTGCCATGATAATAAGCCATAGGCATGCTAAGTTAGTTTCCAATATGACGTGCATAAGAATACATTTGTAAACCATCACTTGATGAACTGCTGTCAGTTCATCAGGAGCTGGGACATTTTATGTAGCGTGACCAAACTATCTCCAAGTTTTGGCTTGGACCTCACGGGAAATACAGTATTGTTCCAATGCCATAAGAGCAGAGAAACCACAAGAGTGATTCCGTCCCTCAGCTCTGAGTCAATCGCAGCTCTCCAAGCTTTGTTCAGCTCCATGTGGGGCCAAATAATCAGGCAGGTCTTATTTTAACCTCACACAACACCTGGATCAGTCTCTGATTCTATTTCTCACCCCTTGTTCTGGCCTTAGAGCCTTACATTCTGCTAGGCACTACAGCAGAGCAGATCAAGAAAGCAATCAACAGGACATCAGTTAGAGCTTATGAAACTCTCTCGTCTCACTTCCTCTAAATAACGAGAAACTTTGCAAAATCAAGTGTACTGTTTACCTTCATTCCAACTACTCATAACACCTAAAACTGTGGGCACTGAGCTGTACAGTTCTTCTGCTTTTAATTCCATGAACTCAGAAGTTTGTGACAGCTCTTCCAGCTGAGCAACAGCCCACCTCTTGGGTGTCACTTCTGATTCCTGATCATATCCATCATCGGCACGATCAACGTCATTCTCGGCATCAAATTCAGCCTCCTCTTTAGCTCGGGAGTCGTGGCTGCAATCTGATGCGTTACAGCCCTCAGCCCGCTCAGCTTTACTCGCTCTGCCCTGCACAAATTCTCGTGTCTGTGACAGCCCCAAGTGCTTCCGCCGCTTCCTGGCCGAGCCCTGCTTTCTGCCCCTCTTTGAGAGCTGCGTTTCCGCCCGCTGAAGGATCACCTGTGAGGACAGATAAGTGCTGTAACTGCTCCAGGAATTCTCATTCACCACGTCTGCCTTTTCATCTGGAATGGAATAGGAGCGCCTCGGGTTGCTCTTTGCTTTCCTCCTTGAGCGATAAAGCGACGCGTGAGCAGGTTCACCGTTTGTGCTTTTGGCTGAGAGGCCCAGGTAGTGATCCTTCTCCTTCTCATTAATATCCAGAGAGGACTTAATGAACGTCTTACAGACATTAAGGATGTCTGTCATCTGCAGGTAGCTGGCTGCCGACATGACCTCTATCACGTTTTGACCCGTTAGGGGCAATACTCCTGAGTACACAAAGTCCAGGATAACCATAAACGTCTCTGGAGAGAAGACCTCGAAGGTGGCTACAGTGGGCTGGCTGGTGTCCTTGGAGCTCTGCGAAAGGAGCATCTTGAAGTACCCGCTGCTGGCAAAAAGCACATTTCGGTGTGCTTTGAACACCTTCCCCTCCACCAGGATGCTGCAGTCGCAGAACAAGTCCTGCTTCCGTTGTTCATTCAGCTGCTCCAGGAGCTGAAACTGGTGGGAAGAAATCTCCATTCCAATAAGGGAGCGCCAGAAGGTTCCTCTAAAGCACAAAACAAACGTAAGCATGACGATGTAAAACTAAATTGATGGGGCTGAGTCCTACTTTAAGAGATGAGCCCTGTGTTTTAAAATATTAAAGCTCTGCATATTATCAATACCTAACATAGCTTCAACTCCGCACACACCTCTGCACCATTCAGTAACAGACCGAGGAAATCAATCGCGAAAAAGGTGAGAAGATCGCTAAGAATAGCGCACGTCCCCTAACGCTGCGTCCACGGAAGCTCGAGCGGCTCAAAGGCCGAGAAACGGAGCCGGGGCGGCCGGCAGCGCGGGTAGGGAGCGACGGGGAGCCTCCGGCCGGGCGCCGCAGAACCTGAGCCGGGCGAACCCGAACCGCGCGCGAAGGCGGCGGAGCGGCAGCGGGCGGCCGCGTCCCTCCCGGCCCGGGCCGCCCCGGCATTGGCCGCCGCCGCCGCCACTCAACGCGCCCCGCCCGCATCGGCCGCCGGCAGCCCGGGACGCCCGGCGGCGCTGGGCCCGCCCGCCAAAGCGCGGAGCCGCCGCCCGGCACGGCGCGCCGCCGCCCCGGGCATCGCGGAGCAGCGCCCGCCGCCACCGCCGCCGCCCTCGGTTCGGCTGGGCTCGGCTCGGCTCGGCTGCGCGCGGCTCCGCGCTCGGCTCCGTGCGGGGCGCGCCGCCCGCTCCGCCCGCCGTTCCGGAGCCCCGGCTCCGCTCGTCCCCGCCCCGCTCCCGCCGCCCGCCGCCGGGCTCTCGGCGTGGCCCGAGCCGCCCCCGGCCCCGCCGCCCGCGCCCGCCCCGCACGGCGGAGTCCCGCTCGCCCCCCGGCCCCGCTCGCCGCGCACCCGCCGCCCGCTCCCGCGCAGCCCTTTGTTGCCGCGCCCGGCTTCTCGCGGCCGCGCCCGGGGCCGCAAATGGCGCCCGCGCGGCGCCGCCGGGGCTCCGCGGCCCGCCCGGCTCCCGGCTCCCGGCTCGACCGCCCCGCGGGCCGCGGATCCGAGCGGCGTCCCGCCCGCGGCCCCGCGCCGGGCTCCCGCCGCCCCGCCGCCCGCTCCGGGCCGCCGCGCGGCCGCCGCTCACCGCCGGGGTTCCGCGGGCGGCCGCCGCTCGCTCGGCCGCGACGGAGGGGCGGGCGGAGGATGCGGGGTCCCGGCTCCCGTCGGGGCACGCTCTGCGCCCCGCTCCCGCAGCCCCGAGCCCTGGAAGCCCGAGCGGAGAGAAACAAAAGGTATTTGCTGACGTGGGCGTTGGACAGAGACGCCCGAGGGCTGGGGACACAATTAAAGGGGCAACGCACCGATTGCAGGCGCAGCCCAGCAGCTTCCTCCGCCTGACCGCCCTGCAGCCTTCGCTGCCTTCCTCGCGCACCCACGTGCCGCTACCTGAGCGCACGTACCGCTGTTGTTAGCGGCTGGATAGCTTTCGCGTGTGGAAGGAAGGCGCCACCTGAATAGGAAATATTTGTAGTTCTGTAGAGTAGCATTTATTGCTTTACTCGATAAGAGCATTTTTATAACAGGAAAGTCTTGTGTTCAAACAATGGGGGACACCCAAAAGCAAAGGACTGCAGATGGGTGTGTGCTGTTGAAACTGAAAGGATCCTGGGATCCCATTGATTCAGCTGTAGCCACACGGCTGGTGAGGCATTGTTTGAGCTTCCATAAGGTCAAAGTTAACAGTAAATAGAGCTGAAGCACGGAAGTCTGACAGTAACCAGGTGCTTCAGGGGAGAAATGTTGTCATGTATTCTGTAACGGTTTTATACCTACTATCTGGTTGTGATTTGACAAAGCTCTAAAAGCAATATTCAGATCAGCTCCTGAGAAGTGAGTTAAATTCCTGGTAACAGCCCGTTAAGGTCTTTGCTTTCCCTTTTTGGAAAAACAATGCTATTTCTGCTAATGAATGGCATGTGATCCTAACAGGGGCGTGAAGGAGACAACCACAAGATGCAACGCGAGGAGATTAAAAGAAAATAAAACAGTATGATTTTAATTTAGAGGAAAACAAACAAAAGATATGATTGGATATGTAAAATGAAGAACATGGAAAATATAAGGCACTTGTCCTGTAATACAAAAATAAGGAAACAACAACCGAAATTAAAGCAGTAGATGTAGAATGGTCATCTTTTCAAATACAAAACATAACTGGGAGTTGCAGTGTGGAGCTACAACTCCAAGCTTAGTGAGATGCTTTAGAAACAGCTACGGACATTTCGGCGTGGTGCTGAGCACAACAGAGATGCACAAAGCAGAACAGCCCTGCTTCACCAGGGCAGCCCGTTGCAGGCTATGTACAGATCTCTCATTTGCCTGTAGCAGTGTCTCTGTATGGGCAGATGGCTCCATTTGCCCACGGCAGCCACTCCACGTCTCGTTTTTCCTAAAGAATGAGTCCTCACCATCCTCAGACTCACAATACCTAATTACATTGAATACTGATCCAGAAATCCCTTTGCTTCTAAAAACTCCCTGAAGGATACAGAAGTGTCGTTTTGCTGTTGGCAGTTAAGATTTCAGGCCTGGATTGGCACTTTTCCCCTTCCCTTCATGCATCCCAGACACAAACAGGTTTTCCAGCCCTGCTGCCCCAGTCTGTGGCGACAGGAGGCGTTTCTGTAAACGAAAGGCAGCTCTCAGTTGTCAGAGCTCATCCCAGCGCCTCAGCCCAGCTCTGCAGCCTGCCCACATCCCTCCCAGGGCCTTGCTAAGCTCAGGCAGGTCGGTGCCTCCTCCCAGGTTGGGATCAGCAGACGGAGGCTGCGCTCCATCCCGTGGTCCAGATCGTCAGGAAAGACACTGAACAGGGCTGCGCTCAATGCCGACCCTGGGGAGCCCTGCTGGTGCCGCTGGGTGCAGCTCCTTCTCACTGCTCCAGGCTGACCTGCAGCTTTTTACCCCGTGAGGAGTGCAGCTGGCCCAGCCTCGGCCTGCAGCTTCCCCGCAGCGCTGACAGACAGACAGAGGCTTTGCTGAAGCCCAGCAAGGTTTCATGCACGGATGTTTGCATTAAAACACTTTACTTTGTAAAGTATTGGCTATAAATGGCTATAAAATATGGCTATAAAAACACAGCGCAGTCTGAGCTCCCAATTTTCAGAGTGAATAAATTTTACATGAAAATGCTTTTCCAGTTAAACATTTTTATATGCTTTTTCTTCACTCTTTGCCTAGCTTTTCTAGTCATGATATATGAAGACTTAATGAAATTTCATGGAAAATTATCTTTATTTCTGAATGCTGAAGAGTAATTTACATCGGTGTGCAACTTTTTTGAGTATTCAGACCTTACCTCTTCGAAAGAGGTTCTGAGAAGAGACTCTGTCTGCTGTAAAACTTATCCTTGCAGTACTTCAGCTTCCGTGTTCAGCCGCTGCTCCACCCAAGGGTGGATGATTTCTAATGAGCAAAGTATGGGAATGTTGATAGCGAAACTCAGGACGGACTCAATGACATGTCCATGAACACATGCAAATCTGGGCCTGTCCAAGAGAAACCAAGAGGTCTTTGTAGATGACAGGCTGGTGGAGGGCTGCTGGGCATGACAGGATTCCCACGCAAGAGGAGCTCCATGCGCCGATGTCTGTCTCACAACTACCTAATATTTGGTTTTACTTCCTTCTCCTCTGCTTCATCCTCACTGTCATCAACTTGCTGGATGACCAGATCGGATGAGCCGTCCTCCACGATCTCCACATCAGATTTGTTGTCTTCCCCATAGTGCCACCTGGAATCCTTGTCCCCATCTGGAGGAAATTCAAGGGGTGCTTCAGCCTCCAAGTCAATGCGAATGCTGTCGATGCCGGCCTCAGCCAGGCACTCATTGCAGAGCCTGTAGCGCCTCGTGCCCTCCTGCACCACCTGCCCCGTCAGCTCAGTCACGTGGCGTTTACACTTCCTGCAGATGAGCTTGCAAGCCTGATGAATCTGGGGAAATTGAGATGAATACATTTATATGGCATCAGAGAGAAAGCATTTCAAGACGACAGAAAGTGCAGCTAGAGGGACACCAGCGGTAGCATGAACTGACTCTGAGGGGCAGTCAGAACTGATCAGGAAACCTCTGCAGCAGCTCTACGTGCGCCCTTCATCCCTATTACAGAACTCACACGGTGCAGTGCCTGCGTGAGCCAACAAAGAAATTCATCCCCTTTCATAGGAACTATGCTCCAAATGCCCTTAAGCCAAACCAAATTAATTATCTGCTACCTCTTCTGTACGGGAGCCAATATATCGACCAGCCAGGCTGGTGCCCAGTTTAACCACACAGAGCCAGACCTACAGCCCGACGCCGCGCGCAGCCGGCAGTACGCACGGTGCGGAAGTGGCTGCTGAGGTGATCCAGCCTGCTGAACCTCTTCCCGCACGCCTCGCACGGGTACGGCCGCTCTCCTGTGTGGCACCGCAGGTGACGCTTCAGGTCGGCCTTTCTTTTCACCATGTGAGTGCAGAACGGGCACTTGAACCTCATCCTGGGCAGATCATCTGTGGGGAGATAATTTGGTTGTAGACAGGAGTCATAGCACGTCCACACCTTACAGTCACTGTAGTTACAGAAAGCAACAGAAACAGGATAGAAAATCGCTTCTATTCAACAAACATGCTGCAGGTTTTTTCAGATACAGCCCTTGTGTAAATTGCACAGGAGTGCAACGAGGGAAAAGGAGCAGACTGCCAGCCATATTAAAGTGAGCTTAAAAAACCAAAAACGTCGTGACCGTACAGCTGTAAATGCACTGAAAAATATGGACTCTGAACAGCTAAACATCTATTCGCCACTGTCAAAGAGAAGATCTCAGCTTTCCAAGCTACGTTTGTGGAAAACACAGAGCATCCCTGGTTAATGCCCGCCCTCCAGCAGTGCATCTGCTCACTGACACAGCAGGCAGCACGAAGACCCACTCCTACCTTCAGCCCAGCCGCCCATCACACCTACAATGGAGGGCATGCTGGGGTACTGCTCGTCTGCTTTGGGAGACCTGGATTTGCTGGAAGGTCGGGGCGAGTCGCGCTCCTGCTGCGGCACGGCCAAACTCCTGGGGAGCACATCAGAGCCCTGGCCATACGGATACCCCACGTGAGGAGATTCCACTTCTGGCTCCATCTGGACCTGGTCCTCAGATTGAGAAATGTGGCCCGCAGGCTCAGCAGCCCGGTCCTCGAGTTTGCTCGCTTTATAGTGAGGAATGTCAGAAGGCTGCTGCAGTCCCAGGTGCCGGGATTTCTTTGTGGAATCCTGCCTTTGCTCGTGTTTGGATGGCTGCTGCTGCGCGTTCCTTTGAGCTGGATAGTAGTTGAAATTGCTCCAGGTGTTTCCCCTCACACACGTCCCTTGGTCTGGATTCGAGTGCGAATGTGGGGGGCTTTCTGCCCTCCAGCCCGCGCCATAGGGACACGGCTGCTCCCCGCCGTTGGAATTCGCCTCCTTGTCTGAAAGGCTGAAGTAGCGATCCTTCTCCTTCTCACTGATGTCCAGCGACGACTTAATGAACGTTTTGCACACACTGATGACATCGGTCATCTGCAGGTAGCTGGCGGCCGACATCACTTCGATGACGTTCTGACCGGTGAGAGAGAGTTTGCCCGAATACACAAAATCCAGAATAACTGTAAAAGTGTCAGGAGAAAATGCCTGGAAAGTGGCTGTGGTGGGCTGAGTCATTTCCTTGGAGCTCTGCGAAAGGAGCATCTTGAAGTACCCGCTGCTGGCAAACAGCACATTTCGGTGTGCTTTGAACACCTTCCCCTCCACCAGGATGCTGCAGTCGCAGAACAAGTCCTGTCTGCGCTGCTCATTGAGCTGCTGCAGGAGGTGAAACTGGTGGGACGAAATCTCCATTCCAGAACAGCTGCGGTGTCCCTCTAGGAAACAAACAAACAAATTAGAAACTGGGCTTCTGCGTGGAGCAACTCGCCAAGGACGGCAGACCCGATTTTACAGATATTTTGAAAATTAATCTTATTCAAACACACAAATATATTTCAATTACAATATCCAAATATCCACGCCCAGGCATTTCTGTTCGACAAGGATGGAATGAGTCCAACTGAGGCCGTCCCGTTATTTGGCAGCGACGTCAGGGCTCCAACTGGGAGGAATCGCATCCCGAGGATGCAGGAGGTGAGAAACGGGCCGGCAGGCGCGCGGCCCTCAGCCGTTCACCGTCAGGGCGAGGAGCCCTCGAGCGGCTGCGGCCGGAGCCTCCGCCCGTGCAGGGCTGCCGTTCCCGCACCGCCCGAGGGACCAGAAACGGGAACTCGGCGACCGCGGGGCTCCGGCCGCGTCCCTCCCGGCCCGGGCCGCCCCGGCATTGGCCGCCGCCGCCGCCACTCAACGCGCCCCGCCCGCATCGGCCGCCGGCAGCCCGGGACGCCCGGCGGCGCTGGGCCCGCCCGCCAAAGCGCGGAGCCGCCGCCCGGCACGGCGCGCCGCCGCCCCGGGCATCGCGGAGCAGCGCCCGCCGCCACCGCCGCCGCCCTCGGTTCGGCTGGGCTCGGCTCGGCTCGGCTGCGCGCGGCTCCGCGCTCGGCTCCGTGCGGGGCGCGCCGCCCGCTCCGCCCGCCGTTCCGGAGCCCCGGCTCCGCTCGTCCCCGCCCCGCTCCCGCCGCCCGCCGCCGGGCTCTCGGCGTGGCCCGAGCCGCCCCCGGCCCCGCCGCCCGCGCCCGCCCCGCACGGCGGAGTCCCGCTCGCCCCCCGGCCCCGCTCGCCGCGCACCCGCCGCCCGCTCCCGCGCAGCCCTTTGTTGCCGCGCCCGGCTTCTCGCGGCCGCGCCCGGGGCCGCAAATGGCGCCCGCGCGGCGCCGCCGGGGCTCCGCGGCCCGCCCGGCTCCCGGCTCCCGGCTCGACCGCCCCGCGGGCCGCGGATCCGAGCGGCGTCCCGCCCGCGGCCCCGCGCCGGGCTCCCGCCGCCCCGCCGCCCGCTCCGGGCCGCCGCGCGGCCGCCGCTCACCGCCGGGGTTCCGCGGGCGGCCGCCGCTCGCTCGGCCGCGACGGAGGGGCGGGCGGAGGATGCGGGGTCCCGGCTCCCGTCGGGGCACGCTCTGCGCCCCGCTCCCGCAGCCCCGAGCCCTGGAAGCCCGAGCGGAGAGAAACAAAAGGTATTTGCTGACGTGGGCGTTGGACAGAGACGCCCGAGGGCTGGGGACACAATTAAAGGGGCAACGCACCGATTGCAGGCGCAGCCCAGCAGCTTCCTCCGCCTGACCGCCCTGCAGCCTTCGCTGCCTTCCTCGCGCACCCACGTGCCGCCCGGGAGGGGACGCGATGCCCCGGTTGTTTCCTTCGCGCACCTTTATGTATAACACGGGCCTGGATGACCCAAATCCTTTCTTAACACGTTTGCAGCTTCCCCAAGATGAGATGAAATTTTTCTTCACATCTCAGTTGTCTTTGGAATAAAAGCGTAAGGTCTAAAATCCTGCTTCCTCGACCTCTTTGCTTCTCTCCCTCGAAGTCTGATGCCCTTCACCGTCCTCTTCTCCCCTCCAGCACCTTTCCTCTCTTGACACCCCACTTATTTGTTAAAAATGCTCGTTTTCCCGTGGGAGCCATTCTGCCTTAGCTGTATCCTCTGTGTCCTTTTAGCCTTCCCTTGCATAAACCTCAGACATTCCATCTTGAAACAATTTACGTTCCTTTCCCCACCACTGCAAAAGCAGAAGATATCTAACGACTTTTTTCTCTGATACTTACAAACACTCCCCCAGTCTCTCCCATCTTCATATTCAATTTACATCCGTTTATGTTGAATCATTTTTTTCACCAGTTTCATTCCCCTTTTTATCAACTTGTGCAGTTTTCTAACTTCTGTCTCCTTTGGGATGTTGCTGTGCATGCCACACTTAAAATCTTTCCTGACACCTATTGTGTAATTCTCCTTTTGTGCCTGACCAGCTCCAATGAATCATTCTTGAACATGAGAAAGTGCCTCAGATTTACACAGTGTTTTACATGGATTTCTTCACCATTCAAGTATCAACCAGAAGCATCTGAATCTGATCCATCTGTGCCTGACCAGCTCCTTCCAGCCGTCCAGCACTGCTGCTTCGTGCCTTTCTCTGACCAGCATCACCTGTGGGTGCCACGCAATTCATTTGGACTTGCACCAGTGCTTTGGCTGAGCCCTAACAGCCAGCACAGCAGTCAGTGACAGCCCTCCTCATCCTCACCATTCCCCATCCAACGCTTGTGTGCAGCTCTTACCATCAATTAGCAGTGCGTGTTGAACCCTTTAGACAACCCTCGCATGATAAAATCCAGCACAGCTCTGTATGAATGCCAATGGAGTGTGGGACAGCCAAAGCAGGAGAAAAATGAAGCAGGTGAGGTACTGAAAACCTATAAAATATATAAAATGTATAGAAATCTGTAAAATCACATCAGGATCAATAGGAAGTGCTGCGAGCTGCTGGTTCTGGCGTGAGGAAGCTGAAGGCAAATGAAGCGATAGCAGTCAGCAGCATCAGAGCAGGCAGGTGTGGCTCTTCAGCTAACATAGGCAGACACTGGAATTCCTTCCACAGGCTGTTGTGACAGCAAAATGTGGGCATTACAGGGTGCACGAGGTTGGAGACACGTGCCCTGCACCTTTGGAAGCCCCCAGGTCTGTTAGAGGAGCATTCAGGTTTGAGCACTGCTAAATGCTTCTCGTGTTCTTCCACAGGGCAGGCAGTTCTGGTTGCTGCTCTGAACAGAGGAACTCGTGTGGCTGCCCTTGTGTGGCAGCTCAGCCCCTGCGATCCATGAGTTCACAAAGCCACTGGACGTGGCCACCAGGCCCCTCTATGCCTGCCAGCTCAACTCATCAGCACCACTCTTCTATAGAACATCCTACGTGATTCCCCAACTCTTCCATATCCCAAAGAGTTCTTGTACTGAAAAACTCCTCCTGAACAGAACAGTTTGTGGGTGTTTGTTCTGCTTGGCCCAGCTGGTTTTGCACAAACCAGGTCCTTCCCCCGGGGTTCCAGAGGGCGCTGAGCTCAGCAGTTTTATCAGCACAGGCGGGAGCTCAAGGGCTCTCCATCTGCTGGAGAGAGGTAATGGAATTTTAAAGTAGGCAAAAAATGCAGTGATATCTCAACTAAATGAATCAGAAATTTTACACCTGTGTTCAGAACGCTCAGCAGGCTTCAGGAAACCCGTGCAGGAATTTACCCAGCAGCTGGGAGCGGCCACAGAGGAGAGCGTGGCTCCTCATCCATCAGGACTCGTTTCACCCCATGCTGCACAGTAACACTGCAAATGTGGATTCCAGCAGCTGTTTCATCTTCTGCTCTGCATTTCTGCACTGCAGTTACTGTTGGTAGCCAAGAAAGTTCCACTGAAGCTGAGATTCAGGTGGGGGAGTTTGTCCAATGGAGGTGGCTTAGCAGCTGGCTGGAGGCGCTTCCAACAGCACCCAGAGGTGCCCCAGCTGCAAGGCTGAGCCTGCTTTGTAGAGAATGACTTAAAAATGACTTTCAAGAGTCATTGTTAGTGCTGATACAAACACTATCAACAGTTTCTGTACTGTTTTAATCAGGTTTCGGTACCCAAGTATCAAAGTATAATCAAGTAGCACAGTGAAGAGGTTTAAGTTTTCCTGGGAACTCGAGTCCTAATCCTGCACCACCAATGGAAACCTGCTGTGCTGTATTTTTCACTTCCAACTCAGCTCCCCATATTTGGAACCGTGAGCAGATTCCTGTGCAGCCCGCCTGCAATTCTTACCTGCCTGCTCCTTCTGAGTCCAGCTCCTCTCTGCCAGATCTACTCTCAATTACATTTACAGTTTAAAGAATCTCACAGCTTTGCTACCGAGTCTGGTCATTAATTACTGCTCTCCCTTTCAACGGAAAACCAGAAAAAAAATTGAGTCCACTTACTGTGAGATCAATATTTAACACTTTATGTTCAACTATAAAAGAACGGCACTGCATACAGCATCCACTGTCATACATTTAACATTCAGCAAAGAAAATTCGGTAATCCACCGCTGTAGGGAAAAAATGAAAGAGAGAAAGCAGGTAAAGCTTTGATCCCCCCTCACGAAGGGTGAATTCCTGCGCGTGGGGCTGCACCCCGCTGCCCTCAGCGCTGCTTTACGAAGCACCGCACGGCACCGCAGGCATCGCAGCTCCAACCCTGTGCTGAAGGCTCCACCGCCGCCCCGGCTCCACCGCCGCCCCGGCTCCACCGCCGCCCCGGCTCCACCGCCGCCCCGGCTCTGCCCTTCCCAGGCGCGGCGGCTCCAAACCAACCCGAGCTCGAGCAGCCCGTCCCGCTCTGTTGGGCGGCCCAGGGGCGGAGCTGGGCGCTGTTGGGTTGGACCAAAACATCTCGAATGCCAATAAAATGTTTTCATGATTAAAAACATAATAAGCGGCATTCCAGTGGGTTTGGAAACGCGAATAATTTTCAGGCTTGTCTGAAAGAAAAAATGTAAAGAACCCACTGAAATAAACGTGATTGTATTTCACCGTAAAAAAAGAAGTAGGAAAGGAGGAAGGGGGTTACGTTTTTTCCATCAACTCACAGTATTTGAAACCAACAGATAAACGCAGATTCTAAGCACAGACTTTAAAAGCAGGCTTTAAAAAAGACTGACGTATCCAACACCATCACACAGCAGACCTGGGACTTGGTCCCCATTCTGCATTTTAGGAACATTTGTGAAAGTGGCTGCTTTCCTGCTGGGGTTTTGTCGGCCAGCGTGAAAAAAAGAAAAGCTTGGAAAAAGATTTTAAAAATCCAAGGTGGTTAAAAAGCACGTGAGAAAACAAAGTCAGCATCAGCGGTGCGAAAGCCGTCCTGCAGCATCCCGTGCTGTGAGCTGACAGCAGCCTTTGAACCCTCACTGAGGATCTCATCTCTCCCGGTGTGGCAGCAGGAATGGATGAGCCCAGTTCCAACCCCTGGGAATGGCGCTGTGAACCTCAATCCCAACACACTCCGGGTCCCCGAGTGAACTTTCCAATGGTTCAACAGTGATAATAATTTAAAAAGCCAAAGCGACCCTCTGAGAGAGTTTTATTTTCTATCAGAAAGCTCCAGAATGCTCCCAGATCCACAAATCTAGTAAGTCACTTCTACAGGTAGGGTTAGATTTATGAGAATTCATCACTCAAAGGAGGCAAAAGGACTCCAGTTATGAAACTGCCTTACAAAACATCAGGAAATTAAATGACCACATCAGGAAGATTTACAAGGGCTTGCACCAAGAGGTGAAATGCACCGTGAATACAGTGCAGCTGGTATTCCATCAGTGAAATACAGTGCAATTGCGTGCTAAAGCTTGCTCCTAAACAAAGTCAGTTCCATGGAGCTGAGACTGAAATCTCGGTCTGCGCGGCCTTTAAAAACTTTGAGAAGGAGATTTTATTAAAATGAGTTTCATAAAAACACCTTTGATTTTTTCATTAAGCACCATGTGAACGTTTGATAACAGTTACGTCGTTTCCTCAAAGCTCGTGGAGGCTGCAGTTACAGGGGGAGATTTCAGGAAAACATCAAAGCGGGTGGGAAGCACAGCAAACACAGACGCGAACATTCGGTCACAAGAACGTGGACAACCCCATCCTCCTCTACTAAATACAAAAGCAGGACTCAGCTGGAAACAAAGCAGCACAACGACAGATCAACAGGAAACATCGACTCTGGTGGTCGCTTTCAGTCCGGAGCGCAAACAGCGCAGCCCCACGCAGAGTCACACCAAGCACAGCACGGCCCGTCCTCTATGCACAAGACGCACAAAACAACCCCTAACACCAAAGAAAGCAGACAAGTAAAATTGCCGAAGGTCTCTGCAGTTGTTCCTGCAGCTTTATTACAGGCTTTCTCAAGAGCTTCGCTTTCCCTGCTCCGAACGCCTTCCAGCTCAGCACAGCTCCGTGGGACGGGAGCAGCTCCTGGCAGCTCCTCAGCCGCAGCCACGCTCAGCTGATCTCAGTCACCTCCACCAATGCTGACATCGACTCGGCGTCGCCGTGCCACAACGACCAGCCCTGCTGCCCTGGGATGCCCGGTCACCACACATCGTTTGGGTCCCTATTTACATTCTTGTCTCACTCCCATTAGTGAGCTACTCCAACAAATGCAGACAGTGTCACTTCTTTGGGTGTTCTTACTCACAGCAGTCCTTCCAGTATCGGATAATGGGATACCAAAAAAATACCCTCTGAGGTTGTCGTACTCAGCAAGAACAGGACGGCAGCTCGAATGTTGGTGCTGCAGGTGGCATTTCCAAACCACTGGCTCCACTTGCACTGCATCGTTCTGATTTCCAAAAGCGCTTCAGACCCAAAACTGCAGCCAAATCATCAGAGGATGATTTTTACTTGGAAGGTAAAACTCTCACCTCATCTGAAAGCCAACCTTTATCAATCCCAGCAGTGAAACAGGAGGCCCATTGCAGAGCTTAACAACACCAGTACTTGTATGAATTTATACAGCAATACAAGCTGTGCAAAACGTCACCAAAGACTGAAAGAAAGCAGGGGAAAAGAAAAAGATTTGCGTACAAAGGGGTCAGTAAAAAATTCAGAGATTTGCCAGCCAGCTGCTTCTAGAAAGGTCCGCTGTGCTGTTTGATACACAGAGCTCACTGACAGTCACTGTACTGTTCCTCAGTGCATCAGCTGTGGATCCAATTTCTCTTCTGGAATTGGAATTCCCCAGTATCCTGATGCACAGATTTTCACTTCTACTGTGAAAAGCTGAAGAGATTTGGGCAGTGTGCTTCATAAGCTGAGAGACCAAGACAACAGACACCATTATGTGTGCTTAAGCCAGAACTACTGGTGTCTAAGGGACATCAAGGACACACCTGAAGAGCTGCAGTCGGAGCTGTGCATCCACTGACGAAGATGCAGCAAAAACAATTCGGAAAGAGAACCTTGTTCTCTAAATACTTGTACTTCAGGATATGTGAAATGTATTTATTCTTACTTTCTTTGCCTTCATCAGCAGCATATTTCTGTTATCCTGACACGTCTGCCCTGGCTTCCAGGGCACAGTAAGTCTATGAAAAGACGCAAGGTTTACAGTTTAGATAACACTGCCCTGATGCAGAAAGATCAAAACTTAGTTTAGAAAAGTCCAAAGGAAGGATGAAAACCACATTTCTTCTAATTGAATCTTCAGAGAGACAACGGTGCCCCTTCCAGACAAGAGATTAAGGAACACGACATCATTTCTTGAAGAACCCTGTTATCAAAACAACAGGAGTCCTGCCTACAAAGCACCTCCTGTTCTTTGAAACCAGGAGGCAGAGACACAGCTGGAGATTGCTCAGAAAAAACCTCTGTGAACCCCAGGCAGATCCTTCACAGAATTCTGGTGCACAGCACTGAAAACATGAAAGTATTAAAAACTGGGATTCTTCCCATTCTTCTATTAAAACACTGAATAACAATTAAAAAAACCCAACTCAGTGTCACTAACTGGATAAATACAAAGTTTTCTGTCGCAGACCAACCACTGTTGGAGAGAGACCTGCAATCCTCCCCACCTCCTCCCACTGCTACGTAAGTGTTTCTCGGTCTGCCAAGCTCCTGTGGATTTCCTGCTTGTCCTCAGCATCGTCATCATCAGCAGGATCGTTCTCCTCCCCAGACTCCACATATATGGGCCAGTCATTGTCCGGATCACCCTTCTCCTGGCCCTCTGACGATGGTTCCATCAGACTGAGGTTAATGGGCATCGAGTCCTCATGCGTGGTGGTCACACAAGTGCAGCTGTCACACAAGCCAAAGCGCCGTAATCCTTGAGACAGGCTGCTCGTGAACGTTCTCCTGCAACCCTTACAGATAATCGGCTTATTGGATCGATGCACCTGAAGTTAAAAACACAGCGTTACGGTAACAGAAGCAATTGGTAGCTTTGGCTGTTCCTAGGGTTACAACAAACACCCACGTTAGGCTACGGGCAGCAACTCGACCACATCCCCAGCAACAGAAACCTGGGGCTACGCATTGATAACAAATCAAATATCGGTTGCTTACGCTTCTCATTCGCGAGGCTTACCTCACGCTGCCACAGCCTCTGTCCGAGACGCTGTGAAACCCTCGGAACAACACGTCAGCCTGCCCTAAGGGCTGCCCCCGGCCCCACACTCACACTCAGCGCGTGGCTCCGCAGGTGCTCCTGCCGCGTGAAGCGCTTCCCGCAGGTCTCACAGGGGTACGGCCGCTCACCGGTGTGCGAGCGGATGTGGCGCTTCAGGATCCCCTTCTGCTTGGCCGTGTAGGGACAGAACGGGCACTTGTGGAGCTTGATCGGCACCACTAACACGTCACCTTTAGGAGAGAAACAAGGCGTTACGCTCGGCAGCGCCGCGTTGGCTGCTCGTCCTCGCCGTGACTCAGTCAGGATAATTCATTTTCCGCTCCTTTTGTATCTGGCTTACCTGGAATTTCTGTGCTGTGCAATTGCAAAAACCTCTGACGATGGTCGAGTCCCTCGAAAGTCAGTTTGCCCCGTCTCTGAGCGAGCTGCCTCACCACACCACGCGCACTTCATGGTTAAGAAGCCTTTTAGTTTGGTGCCCAGAAGTTGCTTTCAGTGCACTGCGGTCACTGCCACAAAAACTCTCTCTCCATTCTTTTTTTTAAAGGTTAGCATTACCACAAAACAGCATCAGCAGCCAGAATCTCTACCACAGATGACCCTGCTTCCCATACAGCTTTACTATGCACGTGAATTTAGATGTGGGGAACTCATCTGAAATATGAAGGCATCTACTGGTATTCACTTTATTCTACTAGAAATAGAATCCATACAGGTCCTGGTTGGATTTTACTTTTCCTAGAGTTGGACCACATTTATGTAGTTAGATGCAAAAACAGAGAACTAAATTTGAAGATCTCCTTTTGCACACACACAAGCGTTCCCATTTTTTTCAGGATCAGCCTGGACACGGGCTGCCATCCTAGCATGAAGGTTCAGGTGTTGTACTGAACGATTCGTTTTCTCCAGTGTTTCAGCTTCAGAGAAGTATTTGCATTTCCGGCTCTTTTGCAGCCACTCGCCAGCAGCAGCACTGCAGAACAGCGCTTCACTGAGGTTTGCCAAACTCAAAAAAAAAAAGTGCCTGGTACCAACAGGCCACCATCAGGTGAGATGCATCTCACCCAGCTCCACACCTCCCTGCTGGGCGCTCAGAGCTCCACGCACAAACACAAAAGCAGGCTGCAGACTTGCCTTGCTGTCTGCCCTCCACCAGCTGTGAAAGGCTCGGGGTGACCGCAGCAGAAGCAGACTGGGAAGTGGCAGCTCGAATCCACGAGCGCAGGTTCTTCCAGCAGGAGCGTGCTTTGTCCTGCCTGGTGTCTTGGGAGAATGCTGAAGACAGCAGGAGCATTAAAGGCTGAGAAGTAACCTTCCCACTCCCTGCTTATGACCACATTTTTTGGTGCTCCTATTTAAAGCACATCTAGCATTAACATTTCTAATGCGTTCACAGCTGATGTCCTCTACCAAATTTTTGAATATTCCCTTTTCGAAGCAATATTAACAATCCAAAGATTGAAGGAAAGGCAAACAAGTAAGCAAACTGTGTTAGAAGCTCTCACTTGGCTACACGTCACAAACCACAAGGTGATGCTGTGACTGCACGCTGTTCTGTAACTCACTCTTTTGTTGACACTAAGACTGGATGTGTGACTTTACCAGGGTTATTACCTACAAGCACTGGGGGAATATATTGTTTTTATTGGTTTTAAGATCAGACTTGCGTACTTGAACTAGAAATAACAAGAATGTGAGAGCTTGCTATCCAGAACAGAACACTCCATGAAAGATCTCCTCTGTGCTGCCTGCGCTGCTACTCCATCTGCCATATCCTGAGCAGTTCTGTCACTCGCAGCGTGCTGTCAGCTGCTTCCCTTCTTCGTAAGACAGTTTGGACGAGGTCAGTTGTTTGCTAACATTACAAGCAGGTAAAATGCCCAAATCCTTTGAGTCCATTTCAGCAGAAATGCTTAAGCACCTTCTTCTCCGGGTCCCTGACACTGCTGCTAGGAGACACTGCTGCCAGCGCGGGACGTCCCATGGGCACAGGCCTGTGAAAGCAGCAGCACCTCAGGTGACCAGCAGATGAAAAACGATTCTGCCTCTGGAAGTAAAAGTTAAGTCTTTATGCAATAGCACAGGTTAAAAATAGCACAGGTTCCTAAAAGACATTCATGGTAACATATTGCTGAACAACTGATTTCTGTCTTTTTGAAGGTGAAAGTAACAGCAAATGGACTCCTGCTCTGCAGCTGATTAACTGGAAGGAGCTCCATGGAATAAGCTAACGTTGGTGTAGCAGAGGGTACAGAACACTCCTCCTGGAGAAGCCCAACTTATCTTCCCATTTCTGCTGCTAAAAAAAATAACCTTCTCACAATTCCAGTGTTTCAAATTTGCCTGCCATTCAACAAGGTCCCAAATGAGAACGTTTAGAGGGTCACCAACACCAAGCTCCAGAACTTGTTTCAAAGAGACTGTGGAACCTATTACAAATACTTACCTTCCAAATGCTGCACTGAATAAATGCGTACAGCTTTCATTTGAAGTCCAGAACAACAGTTTATTTCACTATGGCATAATATTCAGCAACGTATTCCTGAACAAGAAAGAGTAACAGAGGTCACACGACTACGCGGTTTCCTCACCAATCGCAACGACTGACCCTCGAGTCCTCTCACCTGCGTCCTCACCATACCAGTCGCTGTGAATGTCCATCATGGAGCTCACGGCCACCCCCGCATCCTCTGGCCTACCCTCAAAGCCCCGAACAAAGTGATGAACTACGTCATCCTTCCTCTGAGCCGAGCTGTTGCGCAGCAAGGCCTCTAGGAACTGCTTCATGTGGTAGTTATTGCAGGCCAGGTCCATCGCCTGCCCTCCGTGCAGCCCCTCGTCCACCTGCTCCAGAGACAGCGCAGGCGGGTACTGCTGCAGCCGCCCACCCACGTCCACCTCTACCTCGTCCGCATCGAACTCGACCTTGGGCTCCACCCCCTTGGGCAGGGAAGAGTTGGCGTCGTCCGGGGAGTCGCTGCCCCCGGGGTCCCTCACCACCAGCTCCAGGGGATGGCAGCTGCTGCACTCTCCGCACGGAGGGTCGCTCTGGCAGCCCGCCATCCTCTCCTTTTCCCGCGGGGCTGAGGTGCCGCTCTGCCCCTTGGTGCTGTGCGAGGGGCCCTCTCTCGCTGAGCCTCCGCTCCCACTGTCAGCCTGGTAGAAAGCGGCTTCCCTCTCTATTTTCCTGCAAATATCCAGCGAGGACCTAATGTAGGCCTTGCAGAAGTTGACCACGTCCATCATTTGCAGGTAGCTCGCTGCAGACATGACCTCGATGACGTTCTCCCCGCAGAGATCCAACTTCCCCGAGTAAAGGAAATCCAGGATGATGGAGAAGGCCTCCGAGGTGACGATGTCCAGGGAGGCCGTGCTGTGCCGCCCGCTGTCCTGTATGTAATGAATCAGCAGGGCCCTGAAGTAGCCGCTGTTGGCAAACAGAATGTTTTTGTGCGCTTTGAAGATCCTCCCCTCCACGATGATGCTGCAGTCACAGAAGAAATCCCTCTTGCGCTGCTCGTTGAGCTCCCCCAGGAGCTTCGTGTAGTACGACTGCATCTCCATGGCCGCGGCTGCTGCGGGCGGAGGGAGAAGGAACCGTCAGAAGGAACCGCAGAGCAGAACTCTCCCAGCGCCGACCCGACCCGACCCGACCCGACCCGACCCGACCCGACCCGGCCACCCCGCTCCGCCGCCCCGCTCACCTCCCCGCGCCGCTCCCCGCCCCGCCGGGCCCTCCCGGAAGCAGGAAGTGGCGCTGCCGGAAGTCACCCCTCCACGGAAGGCGGGACTGAGAGGTGAGGGGTCGGTAAATATTGGTGACGTCACGCCGCCAAGATGGCGGAAGGGTGAGCGCGGCGTTACGGCGGAGCGGCCGGGCGGGGTCGGGCCTCGGGGGCAGCGGGACGGACGGCGCCGGTGGGCCGGGAGCGGGGGACGGGGGGGCTTGGGGTCGGGCCGGCTGACGTGCGTGTGCTCTGACAGGGAGGACGCGGGCTGGTGGCGGAGCTGGCTGCAGCAGAGTTACCAGGCCGTTAAGGAGAAGGTAAAGCGGCCCCGAGGCCTCGGGGAACGGCTGGGAGCGGGGGTTGGCGGCGGGGGAGGTGAAGGCGGCGGCGGAGGCGGGGGAGCCGGGATCGGCAGCTCCTGGAGCCGGGCGGGTCGGTGCCCGCAGCATTGCGTCCTGATGAGTGACGGTGCTGCTGATGTTAATTATACAGGACTCGTTGCGTGGCTTTTCCACACCTGTTTTTCTTTTCCTGTTTTTTGTTTTTCAGCTTTTAACTCAAAAAATACTCTGATGTGTTTTGTGTATGGCTGTTTCCCATTGTTATTCTGATTACTGCAGTTTTTCCCCTTGCACGGGTCGGGGTAAAGGCACCTTGCAATTCGTTTCTGTGTGTTTGAGGTGTTCCCAGAGCTACCAGAGTTTTGTGAGAGACCAGAAGATTAGGCAGTCTGTTTGTTGTCTCCCTGCAGTCCACAGAAGCTTTAGAATTCATGAAACGGGACCTGGCTGAGTTCACTCAAGTTGTGCAGCATGATACAGCCTGCACGATCGCTGCTACGGCCAGCGTGGTCAAGGACAAACTGGCAGTGAGTATCAGAGCTGAGTTCTTGCTGTGGAAAGCAGAATGGGGTGAATAAGACATACCTGCAGCTGGTGCATCCCTCCTGTCCCTGAGGACACAATCCTCCCCTTGTAGATTTAGTGCCGAGTGGGATTTTCTCACTGTAATGATGAAGAAGCTTTGGGGATCAGTGAGGGAAGCTTAGCAGTGCTTTCTTGCTGTCCATGTGCTGTGCAGGCAGGTTACTGGCAGCATTACCATGGTGTGACATCAGACCTTTGCACGGCTGTTTCTGTGCCAGTCTCTGAGCCCAGCTCCCTTTCCTCTCAAAGCCCAGACTCTGTTTCCAAGCAACCCACTGTGAAGGACAGCCTGCCCCACCACCACGTGGGGACAGTGACTGCCAGCACACCCTTTGCCCAGCCCTGGCCACAAGTCATCTCAGTTTTTGGAGGGAGAGAAATCCTGCTTCAGGCACCATTCCTTACACTCTGTCACCGTTTTTCTTCAAGAGGACAGAAGCTTCTGGTGCAACTGAAAAGGTGAGGAAGGGGATCTCTGACTTCCTGGGTGTCATCTCAGACACTTTTGCTCCTTCACCAGACAAGACCATCGACTGCGATGTCATAACGCTGATGGCAACACCCACAGGTACCACAGAGCCCTATGACAGTGCGAAGGTGAGTGCCCCAGCTCTCGGCTTCCCCTCAGCGCTGATCCTAGGCTGTCCTTGCCTGTCCTGCACTCCCCTCCACTGATGCTCCTTCACATATGTGCTCTCCTCCAGGCTCGCCTCTACAGCCTCCAGTCAGACCCAGCCACCTACTGCAACGAACCTGACGGTACGGAGCCCTGGCAGCTCTGCTGAAAAAAGCTGCTCTGGTGTGGGGTCTGCGGGCCGTCCTGAACTGTGCAGAACCTTTCGGCAGGGGGTCTGTGGGCTGAGTGTAGGCAAGGGCACTGTGGTGGGAAGCAGGCCCATCTGTTGCCTTGAGGACTAGCTTAGATCGAGTTTTCTGGGTTGGTTTAAACAGCTTCTGCAGCTGCTGCTGTCCTACAGGTGGGCGCAGAGATCGGAGTCTCGTCTCCCCTGAGGCTGGGATCTGTCACACAGCTGTGAGCAGCAGCGCTGCTCCTTTCCTCTGGGAACAGGCAGCGTATGGCAGATGGGGGGGAGTGTGTGCAGCCCTCCAGGCCTTGGCTGCTTTTGGCTAGAAGATGCTATTCCTCCCTTCCCTGGTTTCTCTGCTTCGACTGCACGCTGCTTGTGAATCCCCTCCTGCTTGTGTGGGGTTTGATGCCACAGGAAGGTGTGCTCATCTCAGGGCTGCATGTCTTGTGGTATTCCTGCCTTTCCTTGCCCGACCATTGCTCACCTCATCTCATCGGGAGCATCTTTCCAAAGAAACTTCCTGAAACTTTGTGCCTTGTTTATGCCAGAGATTGTTATCTCTCTTCTTGTCCTGTGCAGGCCCTGCTGAGCTTCTTGAAGCCTGGCTCTCCCAGTTTAGCCTGGAAGAGAAGAAAGGGGAGATCGCAGAACTGCTGGCAACCAGCCCTTCCATCCGGGCTCTCTACACTAAAATGGTAACGGCCTTTATTACTGTAGCAGGAAGGTTCTGATCTGGGTTATGATTCCCATCTGAGCCCTGAGGAGTTGGTGGCAGAAAGGATTGTAGTTGCACGTCGTATTTCTGCCCCCACTTGTTTTTCATGGTCCCGGATCAGAAGTTCTCTGGCTGTCTGATGTCTGAGCATCTGTTGGTGTGCACCTCGCGCTTTGTCCCAGCTCTGTGTGCCTGGGAGGCTGGTGCCCTGTGCAGCTTACAGTGGTTCTTGAAAGGCTCGTGACCTTCCCTTCCTGTGCTGTTTCCAGGTCCCTGCGGCTGTCTCCCACTTGGAGTTCTGGCAGCGCTACTTCTACAAAGTGCATCGCCTGGAGCAGGTGGGTGGGCAGGTGGGGGTGGCACTGCAGCAGAGCGCTGCTGGGGCAGGCTGAAGAGTGGAAGGTTCATTCCTGGAAGAGCAGGGCTTGGCTGCCTTCTGTGTCCCTGACGTTGCTGATGTTCCTGGGGGAAGAAAGGTCCAGGACGCGAGCAGCTGCTGATGCTGAGTTCCCTGCAGGATGAAGTCCGGAGGGAGGCCCTGAAGCAGCGCGCGGAGCAGAGCATTCACCAAGAGGAGCCGGGCTGGGAAGAGGATGAAGGTGGGTTAGATGGTGGAGGGGGTTCTGTGGGCAGCCTTGTGCAGCCGTCAGCAGTCTGTGTTAGAGAAGGTGGCAGCTCCTCCTTGCTCCCACCAGTTCAGCTCCTGGCCCAGCTTTATCCAGAACTGCTGTGCTGTCAGTTGCTGCTGCACTCGCTGAAACATCTCTTGCTTCTCTTCTGCCTTCTTACAGAGGAGTTCTTGGGGATGTCACCCCTGCCTTGTGCGAACGTGAAATTTCCACAAGCAGCAGAGAAAGCATCTGCTCCTGCAGCCCTGGAGGGGAGCCACCCTTCTGTTCACAAGGGACCCTCGGAGGAAAGCTGGGCCATCCTCCCTCCTGAGCTGGCCCCAGCAGAGGGGAGCCCCTCTGAGAGCAGCGAGAGCGTTTCCCTCATGACTCAGATTGCAAACCCTGCCTCTGTGCCTGCCGTGCAGCTACAGACTGGAGTGCAGCCATCTGGGGACAGAGTGCTCTCCCAGAGGCTGCTGGAGGCCACCTCAGAGGAGCAGAACCCGCTGCCAAAGGCCCCCGAACCGGGGCGTCCCTCTGCGCAGCAGCCAGCAGCGCGCTCAGAGCAGCCGGCTGTGAGTGGGGCCAAAGAGGTGGAGAGCAAAGCCCAAGGCAGGACAGAGACTCTGAAAGAGGAAGGACCAGCAGATCTACGGATCTTTGAGCTGAACTCTGACAGTGGGAAGTCCACCCCTTCCAACAACGGCAAGAAAGGTGGGTGTGGACCAGCCTGGCAACCTGCTGTGTGGCAGCTTTTGAGGAAGGGGCTCAGAATGGAAAGCAGGGTGCGGAATCTTGGGCTTGGAGCTCTGATGCTGGTCGTGCAGATAATGGGGTCAGTTGAGCCTTTTGACAAAACATTAAGACCAGGTAACATCCTAATTGACCCACAGATTTTCTGCTGTGCAGATCTCTGTCCCGGCCCGTTGTTCCCTGAATTGCTGTCTGGAACATACGAAAAGCCAAGCCCGGGTTCTTTGCTTTGGTGATAATGGAGGGAAGAGAAAAGGAATCAAAAGTGTCTGCTGAGCAGAGCAGCTTTTGCTTTGGCCAGAGTGCCTGGAGAGCAGATGCAGCCCGGGTGGCTCAGCTGTGGTGTTTGTGGTTCCAGGTTCCAGCACGGATATCAGCGAGGACTGGGAGAAGGACTTTGATTTGGATATGACTGAAGAGGAGGTGCAGCTGGCGTTGTCGAAGGTGGAGGTGTCTGGGGAGGTGAGTTGGGGCTGGCAGTCACTCAGATGGGGGAGAGCTCTGCTCCCAGAGGGCGCCAACATTTCAGCTCTGCAGGGACCTGGGGATCAGGATGAGCTGGAGCAGAGGGTGGCGTCCAGATGTGCTCAGCGAGGGAGGAGTGTTCCCCAGGGAGAGCTCAGCAAACAGATCCCTGCTGTCCGGACGTGGAGCTGGGGGTTGTGTCAGGCTCGGGTGCCCTGGGCAGGAGGATTTCTCAGCAGATGGCTGCTGAGTTGCAGAAACAATTGAGGGATGTTATTCTTGTTTGCAGCTGGAAGATGAAGAGTGGGAAGACTGGGAATAAAGCAACGGCTTCCAGCTTATCACAGGCTCATTTCCACCATCGAATGTGAATTAAATCACGGACCGGCTATTCCTTTGTGTGTAACTGTGCTGGGGATTGCAGCTCCTGGCTGAAGGAGTTTTACTCCTGCTAAATCCTGTGGGCAACTCAAACGACCCCTTCAGACCCAGAGGAGGGGGGAAGAAGTGGGAATTTGCTCGTACACTTTAAGCTGCTGGGGAGCTCATCTTCTGAGGAGGTCTGAGAGAGTGGCGAGGCCAAAACTGACAGCCCCAAAAGCGTCAGGTGGAGGCAGATGCAATGCAGTGAGGGGCTGAGTGGGCACTTGGGCGGCTGGCAGGATTGCTCGGTGCTGTCAGGCTGCCTGTTGGGTGATGGTGTGTGTGTGTGTTTAATCTGTGTGCAGCAGCTCAGAGGTTCCCAGGTGCTGCTCCTGCTCACTCTCTGAGCTGCTGGCCCATCGCCCCCGTTGTGGGGAGCGGCTGGGGCTGGAGGTGCTGCAGCAGAAGTGTCCTGTCTGCTGTCACACTCACTGCTGCAAAGGAAAGCAGTTGGCTTTTGGCTTTGGCCTGAAGCTGGGCCGCGCTGGAAGGAGCTAAACTCCCTGCCAAACCCTTAGCTTCTGCCTGGCTTTTTGTCTTGGAAGCTTCTTCTAATGGAAACTCCTGTCTCCTGCAGCAAGAGCAATGGCTCCTCTAAGAGCCAAGGCTTGATGTTGTGCTCCTTGCAGCTAAAACAGCTGCACTGCCTTTCTCTACTGCGTTTTGTGTACTTCTATTAAACTCTCCAAGCAGAGTGCTTGTGGCTTGCTCTTTCCTGAGCCCTTCCTGGGTGGGCGGTGCTTTGGAGCAGCACCCTGCTGCACCGGTGCCCTTAGCAGAGCTGCAGCCACCCCTTTGTCTGCCCTGGGGCCGCAGGCCGCCCTCTGCTCATTTGGTTTCCTTCACTTGAGCCCCTGCGACTGCTTGCAATGCTTCCTTCAGCCCCAGCGCCCCTTTCCAGGGCAGTTCCCTCTTAAGGTCAGGAGATGCTCCTCACTGGATGTCAGGAACAGGAGGTTCCCTAAGGGGGCGGAGCTGTGCTTGGCCTTTTGGGAGGTGGTTTCATACCTGCTACCTTTGTTCTTCTGCCCCTTCCTTGGCTGCTTCATTTGAGCTGTGGTTTCCTCATTTCTAGTTGCATTAGTGTAGGTGCTCTTGGAAAACTTGATATTGTTCTCCCCACGTTTGGGGACATTCAAACGCGGCTGCCGATGCGTGTGGGTTGGCAGCAGCACCGACTTGAGGCCCGTACATGAGAGCTGCTTGTGCTGCAGAACCCATGAGGAGCAGGGACTGAATGCAGCTCAGCTCCCAGAGCGTCCAGCAGAGCCTCTACAACCTGCACAGCCTCACCTGTGGGCTGCGTTTGGCTCCAGCAGAAAAACCTGTTGTGAGCAAATGCTGGGCAGCCGTGGGGCGGTTCCTGCTGTGGGGCTGCTGCCGGGGCAGGCGCTCAGGGCTGCGCTCCCTGGGTCTGTGAGTCAGGCTGGATGCAGAGCTCTGGGGCTGCGCTGCCCTTGCGTGTCTCTTTTCTTTAGTCAAATTAACCATTTGGTTGTCTGTGCAATATTCTCTGTTTGGAACTATTCCACATCTCCCTGAGCCTTTTCTAGCTGGGGTGAAAAACCAGGAACAATTCTAACAGCTGGTAGTTTTCTAACAATGACTTTCTCCAAACCTTTTACAGACTTGCAGTTAACAGCAATTAAAAGAATTCAGCAGTCACCACCTGTGTCCTCGTTTCTTTTGCCTGTTGTGGGCTGGGGACAGCTGCCTCCAGAGGATCAACCGCTTTAAATTTCTATTTGCTTTCCTCCCCCTCACCTCCAGGGAAGTTTACTTAGTGGGGAGGGGGATGGGGACGAGGACATGGGGGTGGATCCGCTTGGTCTGCTCTGTTCCCTGCTGCTGAAGGCCAGGGGCTGTGAGGGAGCGGGTAAAAATGGCCGGGTGTGAAACAGACCTCGTCTCCGGCAGCAATCGTGAGGCTGAATTAGCGGGAAACACTGACAGCCGAGTTTATTGGCATCCTAGAAGCAATTCCTCCCTGCGGGAGGGAGCGGGGCGAGCGCTTCTCAGGGTCTGGCCAGCCAGGGGTGCCTGCTGAGCCGCTCCACCGAGGGCCGCAGGACCATGTCTGGTTCCAGGAGCCTTTTCAGGAGGTCCTGGCACGACCTGGAGACCCGCAGGTGCCTGGGCAGGGAGACGCCTTTCTGCTGCTGGCACAACATCTGCGGGATGTTGGTGTCGTCGAAGGGCAGCTGGGCGCACAGCAGGACGTAGAGGATGACGCCCAAGCTCCAGATGTCGACCTTGCGGCTGTCGTGAGGCACTCCGTGCAGCACTTCGGGCGCCGCGTAGGCCATGCTGCCGCAGAAGGTGCGGCTCAGCTCCCGGCTGCCTGCAGGGAGCCGCTTGGCGAAGCTGAAGTCCGTCAGCTTCACGGTCTGGCCCTGCAGCAGCGCGTTCTCGCACTTGAGGTCGCGGTGAGCCACCCCGCAGCTGTGGCAGTACTGGATGGCCTCCACCAGCTGGCGGAAGATCGCCCTGGCGCGGTGCTCGGGCAGGGGACCCTTGTGTGCCACGTAGTCAAACATGTCCCCGTCCTCGGCCAGCTCCATCACCAGGTAGATCTTCCCCTCTGCAGACTCCAGAGACTCGTACATGCGGATGATGTTCTTGTGGTCCAAGCACTCGATGATCTGCAGCTCCCGGGGCAGGAATTTCTGAATGAACTCTGCCAAGAGGAGGAAAATTCACTGTCAGTTCCTGAGTCGCTGAACTCCGGCACCTGGCCTGGCTGCAGCCACAGGGTGGGAAGGAGGGGAGGTTGTGCCGTGGGTGCCTGGCTCCTCACAGGACCTTTATCTGCAGGGGATCTGAGCTCTGCTGCTTTTGGCCGCCTCTGCAGTTGGAGGAGCCGGTTAAACCAACCTCCCCTGGGCTGTGGCCCCCCGGCTGCTCTGCGCTGCCCTCAACACCTGCCTTCCCTGTCTGCTCTTAGGTGGAAAGTTTGGGAAACTCACTTTCTGGCAGGAATGAAAAGCTTTCAAGGAGGGATGGTGCCTCAGCCTGGAAGCTCTTTGAGGCTACTTCTTACCTTCTGGACTTGCGCTCTTATCAATTATTTTAATTGCTACTTTCTTCTGGTGCTTATGGGAAAAGGCCTCCTTCACTTTGGAGTAAGCTCCCTCCCCAATGGTTTTGCCAAGCTGGTAGCCATTGGTAAGCAAAAACTCCTCCATGTTCTCTCACACACTGGGGCTGTTCAATCTCAGGTCTACCCCAGCAACTCTACAACAGCATCACAGTGGCCAGGGGACCCCCGTGCCCTCTGTTGGCATGCGTAGGGCCACCAGGCCCTGCTCATGCCCTGGTGGGAAGGGGCATCGAGGCACCTCCTGTGGCCTGGGCGTGGTATTGTGATGCAGCTGATGCTGCGTGAATCCCAGATGACGGATGTGATCCAGGTGGGCGACCGCTGTGCCAGGCAGGGGGGGATCAGGCTGCGCTGAGCTCAGTGGGCACCGTAAGTAGGGAGCTCATGGCATGGAGGAACGCGGGGCGGGGGGCTGCCGGGGGCCCCACGTGTTCCTCTCCCACTTTCCTCGGGGCGGATCGGGGCGAGGCAGAAAGGCTTTCAGAGCCGGCGGTCAGAGAACGCTGTGCTGCAGCAGGGAGGGGAGCCCAGGGCCGTGCCACGAGCTCCGTGCCGGGCTGCGCTCCTTCCCTTCCACTGCAGCCTCACATCTGAGCTGAGTTCGGCAGCTCCAGCGCCTGCAGCCCAACCGGGCCGGGCTCCTTCGCCTCGTGAGGGCGAGGCACGGCCGCAGCGAGGAACGCAGCCAGGCCCCGCGCCGCGGCTCACCTCGCTCACAGCCGCTTCTCTGCGCGCACAGACAGGCGGGCCCGGACATGAGCTCCCAGGAAGCGCCGCGGGCCCGGAGGTTCCCCATCGAGGCAGGCGATTGTCGCAGAGCGGCCACAGCGTTGGAGACACAGCAGCGGGTGGGCACCGCATGGACCGCGGGCAGGTGAGGGTCCGGCGGGGCTCCTCTGGTGCTACGCGCTGTGCTCTGCTGTCCCTGCGCTCACCCCGCTCTCCCTGCAGACAGCTGCGGCGATGCCCCGCGAACCACTGCCTGACGCTGCCCCACGTCCCCGTTGATGTCTTCATTGCCATGGGAGGGAACTGCCGGCCACGCAGCACCTGATGCCGCCGCGCCACGCGGCCCGGGAGCAGCGAGGGACGCGGATCCTTTATGCACTTTGTAAAGAAAGGACATCCTACAGCGTTTCCGCGCCTGCTGTCCTCTCTGGGTCACCGAGCCGCGCGTGGCGGTGCGGCTGTTCGCCCCCAACGGCTGCCCTGGGGTCCCGAGGCCGGGAGGGCGGCCTGGGGACGGGGAACGGGGAAGGGTTAGCTCCGGGGATGGGGCTGACGAGAGCGGGGGTCGGGAGGGGACGGCGCTCGGGGGACGCGGACGGCGACAGGGTCCGCACGCGGGCGGCGAGGTTCGGCCCCGCCCCCTCGCATCGCCCCGCCCCCCGCCGGAAAAGGGCGTGGCCTCCGCGTTTGGCGCCGCGCGGTTCCTCTCGGCCGCCGTCGGCCGCCCGCTCCCCGCCCTCCCGCTCCCGCCGCCATATTGTGGCCGCCGCCGCTCGGAGCCGCCGCCGGAGGAGCGTCCGCCCGGGGACCCGCGATGGGTGAGGGCGGGGGGCCGGGCCGCGCGCTCGGAGCCGCGGTGCCGTCCAGCCGGGGCCGAGCCGTCCGCACGCGGGCGGTGCCGGCCGCTCCCGTCTCAGGGCCGCGCACTGAGTCATCCCGGGGCGGCGGGCCGGGGGGCGGCAGCCGCGAGCGCGACCGTCGGAGGCGGCAGCCGCCGGAGCTCCGCGGAGCCGCGTGCCGCTCTCGGGCCTCTCTCGGCGCTCGGGGCGGCGGCGGTGCGGGCCGTGCTTCCGCGCGGAGCCGTTGGGCGCGGCCGCCGCTGTCGGTTTGCGGCTCCGGAGCCGTTCGCGTTCCGCGCGCTCGGAGGTCGGGGCGGTGCCGGGCTCTGTGCCGCCGCTCCCGTCTCTCGGCCGGCCGTTGGCGGCTCGGCGTTGTTCGGGATCTCTCGGCTGGGCGCGGCTGTGAGCGCTGCGGCGGCTCTGAAGGCTTCGTCCCGTCCCGCCGGCCTTCCTGGCGGCGATCGCCCAACGCCGTTCTCTTTATCGGTGTAACGTCGCTCGCTTTTAAGACGAACGAAGTTCGGGTTCTCGCTGTTTCCGGCGAACGGCCCCAGCTGCGGGGCTGCGCTGCCGGCCCTGCTGTGCTCGGGGCGCTCCGGCTCCTCCCGTTGCCGTGCGCTCGCACGCCCGCGTGTGTTCGCTCTGCTGTGCTGAACGGACCCGCGCAGCCGATGGATCCCGGATCCCGTTGGTTATTTGGCTGCTTTGCTTTGTTTGCTCGAGTTGAGGCGAGCAAACATGAACTTTGTGAAGGGGAGCTGCGCTGTTAATGGTGGTCGGTGTCAGAGCTGAAGCGCCCCTTCCTTCAGCACTGTGCTTCTGGTCTGTGCTGCTTGTGAGGTCTGGAGAAATGCACTGATGGAGCTCAGTGCTGGGTGCAGCTGCTGCAGAGCTCTGCTGGGCCGGCTGAGCTTCTGGGGTGTTGCTGTGTTTGGCCGCTTCGAGTGGCTTTAGGACTGTGTAACGCTGCAGCCTTGGGTTTGAGGTGACTCAAAGTTAATCTTCGTTGCAAGGAGTGTCACAGGGGCTCTCTGCCCCCTGACAGGAGGCTGTTATCCCTCACGCATCATCAGTGTGCTCCTAAGGGAGCTGAAGGCCCTGGGATGTGCAGAGAGGGCCTAAAGATGCCAATCCCTGGCTCCAGGACTGTAGGGACAAGAGGAGGAGATGGAGCTGAAACTTAAGCGGGTCTCACACAGCCAGGCTCGGAGCCGAAGGGCTGCCACTGTTGGGCTCAGCCTGGTGAAAGTCAGAGGTGCTGCAGCCCCAGTCCTTCCCCAGAGGATTCCCGCTCCCTCCCCCCGCAGCCGCTGGGCTCTGTGCATTCCAGTCGTGCTGGAATCGCTGCTCCCGGTGGCCAAAGCAGTGGGATGAGCCGGGCGGCCACGAGCCGTGCACATAAGTGTTTGGTTGGCACAGGCTGTGCTGCACACGGAGTGCCTGGCCTTGGCTGCACGCTGCGTTTGGGAGCGCTCTGAAAGGGTGCTGCTGAGTGTAAGAAACATGGGAGGACGTGCGGTGGGGCAGAACTCGGGGCAGGCTGCTCCGGGGGGCTGTTCTGCAGCTGTGACACAGCCGGGGGAACGGCCTCACATTGCTGCTTGTTTGATGGCACTGCTTACAGAACTTCTTGTCTTCCTGCAAGCAGAACTTCTCAGCTTCCTTTTCCGTCGTCTCCTAAGCAGTTTTGTGGGTCTCCCCCAGTGTCCTTTGCACTGCGAAACTATCAAAATTGCGGGGAGACAAAACAACGAGCTCCCAAGAACAAGTTTGTGTTCTTGGCTGATGTCTGGCGGCGGTTGGGAGCTGACCTTGTGCAGTGGGTGCAGGCCGTTCAGCTATCTGTATTTGCTGCTGCTAACTTCTTTTAACTTGTATTCAGGGAGCACAGATTATTTAGGCTTCGCTTTCTGCGTTGCCAGCTGAAATCCTAAAAATGCTGTGGATGCAGCTTTGAAGGGAATCCCCTGGTCAGGTACCGGGTCTGTAGCTGCTGTTCTGCAGAGCCTTTATGCTGTGGTGTAAAACAACTGCTTCAACATCACTTTAAGAACCAACTAAAGAAAAATGTGATGTAAAGTGCATTAAATCCAAGGTTCGGAACAACTTTTGTCTGTTGCTTCTCAAACTTCAGCAACTGCAGCAGGTGAGCACATGAACCAGAAGCTGTCATGGGTGCCTGCGGAAGATTGCCCTCGTTAAGGGTGTTTTGGCTTAAAAAAAAAAGTAGAAAAAGCCATGTCAAATCTCAGTGTAACTGTTTCTGTTCTGCCCCTTCAGTCTGACTCAGCAGCACCAGTCCTGATTTAGGCATGCGAGTTCCTGCAGTGACTCAGCTGGGAGCTTTAATCAGCAGCTGAAAAACTCTTTGAAGCGAATGCTTTCTGTAGTGCAGGGCGGTGGGAGGAAGGTCATCTGCAAAGAAGTGAGGTTGGGTTTCTGATTCGGTAATGCTAAGAAGCTGTTACAATGTTGGTGGGGCAGTAGAGACCCTGGATTTGCTTTGTGGCTGAATGCTGTGGTTGGTGTTTGGCTTCCACGCAGGTGCTTGCAGTCTGAGTGCTCTGCTGATCCCTGGTCCAACTCCCACCCTGCTTTTCCTTCTCCCATGGGTGATAAACACGTTCTCATCGTGCAGTATGTGGTAAGGAGGAATGGCTGTGAGGGAATTCTCAGCTCACAGGACGCTTGAAATCATTCCCAATATGAATTATCTTGATTAAAGCCCGGCTTTGATTTAAGTGTGCTGGTTTTGATCAATGATTTGATCCCAGAACTTGTCCAGCAGTGCTGTTGGTCAGGCAGGCTTGAGCTCAGCTTGTTGCCTGCACAGTTCTGGGGCTGGAAATCCTGCTTCTGTGAAGGGACGATGCTGGGAGGCTCGGCTGGGTGAGTTCTGAGCAGTGAGCAGCTGCAGGCTCTGCCACAGGGGTTTGTCTGCAGCGCAGCCTGCGTGGTGCAGCCCAGCTGGAGGGGCTCCGCAGGTCGCTCTGGTGGGGCTGCAGCCCCGGTGCTGCGGGAGGAGCAGCTTTGTGTTGAGCTGCTGCCGAGTGCTGCAGGTACAGCAGAGCCAGGACCTCTCCTGGAATGGCATCAGAACAGTTCTGTAACTCAGGGCGTGGGCTGATACTATCTGGATTTAAGGCAGGGCTTTGTTGGCTCTTAGAGAAAAACCTTCCCTAGGAGAGGTGCGGTGTAATCATACTGGTTTGATTGGCTGCCTAAATGCAGCTAACAGAAACATACTTTAATAGGCTTCCACAGCCACCTTAACCAGGAGCTTTTCTGTAAAAGGAGAAATTTCTCAGAGCAACATTTTGTATATGAAGTCACACAGTGGAAATGTGTGGCTTGAGAATTGTTGGTGTCACACGGAAATGAGCGGGTGATTGCTTTTCCTAATCAGAAAATCCCAATTATTCTGCCACTGTGATTCGGTGGCATCGCTGTGTGGGTATTTGCACTGGGAGGGCTTGAGTCAATAGGTAACGCTGCAGAAGCCTGACTGCAGGTGTAGAGGATGCACAAATACTACAGGTAAAGAACTGGATCGTGCTTGGTGCGCTGCTGTGTGTTTTGTTTCGTGTGTTTGCACTTTGCTTCGCAGTCTGGTGCCTACAGCATCTGCTGAGCTCACAGCAAAATCACAATCTTGCATCTGTGACATTCATCAGTTGCCATAGAAATGGAATGTATTGTAACAAACTGTTGTTTTGACGCTGTCAGAGTAGTGAGATAGATGGTGGGCTGGAAAAAGTCAATGGGAAGAACCTGAAGAGAGAAATGTGTGCAAGATAAGGAGAACCAAGAGCCCACGAGGTGCTGCGTGCTGGTGTGCGGCGGCCGTACAGCTGGCGTGCGAAGATCCTCCTTGGGCTGGCTGGGGCCTTTGGCTTTCCGTGCAGTTTCAGGTGGCTTTGAACGCTGCTGAAACCCAAAGCCTGGACGTCAGCTGTGCAGCTCTGAGCCCGCAGCCTCAGCTGTGCTGCTGTGTGGCACGGGTTGTGCGGCTGTGGGCAGCTGAGCTGCCGTGTGGCACCAGGTTTGCGTGGCCTGTCTGCATCACCTGCGCCGTGCGAAGCCTCTGAATCGCTTTTTGCTCCTCCTTTTCTTAAAAACTACCTGTTCATTGTAGGCCTTGCCTTCCAAAGGGAATTAGGAAATTTGTCTTTATTAGGGTTAAGTTGCAGCCTTTTCCAAATCAAGCTATCAGCTGCTGTGTGCATTTGCTGCACTGACCAGAGGATCTTGATTTGCGGCGGTTTTTTCTTTATCTGCTGTTTCTCACAGGAGTGTCCTTGGTATTTTAGCCAGGGAAGGGAATGCTCTCTTAAAAAACAAGTCCTGTGAAAAGAGAAGGGTCTTTTCCTTGATGTTCAGTATCTCCAATTCTTGAAAACCTCCTGAAAGTGTTTCCTCTTATGCTAATGTAGGAATTCTTCCAGTTGCCTCTTCTCTCAGCAGCAGTGAAGGCTGGATGTTTGCACCTGGAATTGCCTTTCTCCAGTGCTGTGGGTGCTCCCGTAGGGCAGTGAGGCCCACGGCATCCCAAGCTGATGTTGGGAGGGTTCCAGCCTGGCTGGAGGCAGCTGATAAGGCAGACTTGGACTTTCTGTAAGCAGTGGCTCTGGTGCTTAAAATTTGAAGGAGATGTTAATGACGTAGGGCCACAAACTTTCACAGGTATTTCTTGCAGCAGCTGAGGACAGGTGGAAGAAAATAAAGATACTGATGTCCAGCTGACGGTCAGACAGGAGTAATTTGGCCTCGGGGTTAATTGGCAGTTTGCTGTGGGTTATCATTGCTTCCTTCCTGTCCTGTGGAGGGTGTGGAACTGAAGTCAAACAGCCTTCCTCATGAATGGGAGAAGGGGAAATGTTTGGGAAGCTCTGTGCTCAAAACAGGGGAGTGCAGCCGGACGGGGCTGAGGAGTTGATGTCTGTGTGCTCGGGTTGGTGCTGGTTGGTCTCTGCTGGCTGGTGCTGCTCGGTGCTGCTCGGTGTCACTGCCCTGGGCAGGAGGCAGGTGTGCCAGGAGTGAAGCTGCAGTTCTGCCTGAGGCAGATACGGAGCAGCAGAAGTAGGTCAGGTGCTGAACGCTCGCAGTAATCTGGCAGGACAAACACAGCCCATGATACGTACGGCTAATCTTTCTGCAGTGTTTTTAACTGGAACTGTAAGATAAAGACCTCTATTTACTGCACGCTGTTGGATTTCTGCCATGTGTGTGTTTTTGTGTTTTGGTGCTCTCACAGCCTGCTCCAAGGCACTGCAGTTAGTACAGCTACAGAGTGACAATCTGGCTGTGCCCAGAACAGCCTGTGGTCACTGTCTGAGTGTGGGGAAGCGTCCAGGTGTGGTTGTGACGTGCGGATACGAGGGAAATGGGTTCTGCTGAAAACTGGAGCTCGGCTGTTGCCTCCTGAGGATGGCAAAGCTGCTTTAGGAGAAGCTTTTCATGTTGGCCGTGTGCATCAGTGCTGTGAAGTTGGATCCAGGTTCCTTTCAGAGCGGTGAATCTGCTCTGCTTCCTGTGAACTCAATGTCCTGTTAACAGCACATCATTGGAGCTGATGTCAGGATCCCATTGTAAGGCAGAGCTTCTTCCCTCAGCACTAAGTGTTCTAGAGGCACTGCTTCACCCGCCTGCTCTGCGCCGGCTCCTCTGCTTGAACGGACGCGCGGGTGGAGGAGTGGAGAGTGACCAGGAGCCTGAGGCCTCTTCTTCCTTTCACAGACAGCATGGCGAGTCCTGCGAAGGACAACTATCGAATGAAGTGCTACAAAAACAAAGCCCTCAATCCTGAGGAAATGCGTCGGAGGAGAGAAGAGGAAGGAATTCAGCTGCGCAAACAGAAACGAGAGCAGCAGGTGAGGCTCACCTCGACTGGTTGGTGTGCAGCCTTAACACAGCCAAGGCTGTGCTGCTGCCTAACCAGGGCACTCAAGGATCTGTGCATTAAGGTTTGTTGGCAGCCCTGGTTATTTCTGTCCTGAGATCTCTTTTCCTCTGTACACGATCACATCGAGAGCCCTCCAGGCACTTTGTCTTTGGGGCCCTAAAGGTTTTTGTTCACAGATCCCTGGTTTTAATTTTAAGGTTTGGTTTTGTTAATTAGTAAATGGGGGTCTTGCTCCAAGAAGCGAGACAAGTGGAAGTGTGCACTGCATGTATTTCTTGACTCTGAGCTGTTGGGTTTTTTCTGCTTGCAAGTCTGACAGTGAGAGGTGATTCCCAGGTGATGCGTGTGGCTCAGACTGGTTGCATCACCTACAAGCTGCCCTCTCCCTGCTTTTCCCAACTTGTTAGGCCAAATTCTGCACTTGCATATGCCCGTGTTTCACTGACTTGGGTGTTTGCGTATCTGAGGGTGAGGCTTAGCATGCTTTATTATCAGGGTTTGTGTGCCAGGCTGGTCTTCACTGTGCAGAGCTGTTACTGATGACTACTTTTTTTAACTTGGATTGCACTTAGTCACAGCTGACAGTATCTCGTTTGAGGAGCAGGGGCATCTACTTATGAAGACTGTTAAACAAACACTGCTTTCTAATAACTGCTGTGCTCTGTTCTCTGCCAGCTCTTCAAAAGAAGAAACGTGGAATTAATCAGTGAAGATGCATCCATGTTTGATAGCCTCCTCATGGACTCCTACGTCAGTTCCACGACGTGTGGGGTAAGGCGCCTTTCCCTGCAGTCACACCTTCAGGCCTCGTGCTGTGGGCTGCTTGGAGCTGACAAACCTCCACCTGTTTGTTTCCCTGCTGTTGAGTGTGTTGCAAACATTACTACAACTGACTGGAGAAGTGTGCCAGGAACCAGACAGTGTGCCTTAATCTCTAATAGCACGTCCCTGGGTTACTAGCTGAGAACAAAATTGTGGTAGGCTGTCTTGACTGTGATACTGAAATAAGCTTAATGTAACATGGAACTGCTGTTCTGTTTCCTTTCTGTCCTTTAAGGAGGGAGTGATCACAAGAGAGATGGTAGAGATGCTTTTCTCAGACGACCCTGATCTTCAGCTAGCAACCACACAGAAATTCAGGAAGTTACTTTCTAAAGGTAAAGACAACATCCCCACCATGGGGGCTGACAGCCTTTTATGTGTTTGTGTGCTTGCAGCGTTGTACAGAAGCATTGTGCTTATTAAAAAATAAGCATTGTGTTTGAGGCAGGCTGTAATGTTAAGTTTGGATGAATTTTACTGAAAGCTCCTCTGGCGCGCTGATCTGCCGCGCTTGGTGCAGCCTGAGGCCACTCAGGTCAACAGCTGCACATGTTGTCATTCACCTCTATGAGACCTGTATACTGTTTTGATCTTGCGTTGCTGTTTCAGAGCCAAATCCTCCAATAGATGAAGTGATAAACACTCAAGGAGTGGTGGACAGATTTGTGGAGTTCCTGAAGAGAAGCGAGAATTGCACACTACAGGTAAGGGAGGCTGCTGAACCCTGCCAGCAAAGCAGTGCGAACCTGGGGCTGCTGTGGGAGGCGGGTGATGTCTGCAACCCAGAGTGTGCAGATGTGATGCATGGTAAAGCTACTGAGAATGCTTGAAAGGGGAAGGAAAAAAAAGGCAGTTATAATTTAGCCTCCATTGAGCTCTTGGAAGAATCCTGGCAAAAATAAGCAGAAGCTACATTCCAGTTGCAGCCGAGGGAAATGTGGCTTTTCTGCGTCTGATGTTTCTTACGTGGGCAGGCATGGAGTAAACGTGCAGGAATCAGTTGCTTCAGCAAAGCCCTCAGGTGTGGGGGGCAGTGAGTGTTGGAAATGGCTTCAGTGGTGCTGACCTGTGTGGGGCAGAGGGACGGGCGAGGGGCTGCTGAGCGTCCTTCCAGTTTGGTGATAACTGCAGTTATCTTGGAGGGGCCAGAGGTGCTTCCATGGCTGCAATTGGATCTCGGAGTTGATAGCTGCCTTTATTTTTTCTATCTGCTGTGTGGCCCAGGGCCGTGCAGTGTGAGGAAATTCCCTGCAGGAAGTGAATGAAAGCCTGCGCTCTAATTAAGACACGAGTGCAGAAGTAGATCCTTGGTGCTCAGCTGGTCTTGAACTCAAGGCATCTTCCTGCTAGTAGCAGGATGAGGGTGTGCTGAAACTGGTTGCACTGAACAGATGAAACTTGTTATTCTGTGTATTTTTGGGCCGTACATCTTCACTCTTCATGCTGGAAAATGGTCATACGAGCAAAATAATGTGGTGTGAGTGGCATTTAACAAGCGATAGCTTTGCTGTCATCCTTTGAGAAATTGTGGTCTCTGAGAAGGCGTCTAGCAGAGATGGTTGCTTTCTAATTGCTCAAGAAAATCTTCGAGTACTGAGGTGTTTTATTTGGGGAATGCTTTCTTTTTCGATAGAAGGTTGTGCTGAGATTCCTGGCAGATCCTGCTACGTCTGGGTTACTTTATTCACGTCCCCTCATTTCTGCTTTTTTCAGTTTGAGGCAGCGTGGGCACTGACGAATATTGCATCAGGAACTTCCCAACAGACAAAAATAGTAATTGAGGCCGGGGCAGTTCCTATCTTTATAGAGCTGTTAAACTCTGACTTTGAGGATGTTCAGGAACAGGTAAGGCTCACTTCTCACTTTGGGGTTGGGGGAAGAACCACACGTGACTGAGGCTCAGTGTTCAAAATGAGTGGCTGGTCTGGGCTGGCTGCAGCCCGCGAACTGAGAGCCTTTTTCTTGGAGTTCCAGGAAAGTGCTTTCTTAGCAACCACCTTTTTCTTCCTCTGTTCAGGAACTGTGTGAATGCTAAAACTGTTGCTATTTCCTTTCAGGCTGTCTGGGCATTGGGGAACATTGCTGGAGACAGCTCTGTGTGTAGAGATTATGTCCTTAACTGCGCTATCCTTCCTCCCTTGTTAATGTGAGTAGCCATGAATACTTGCCAATACAGTTCTCGAAGTCCCATTGTATGCAGCAGAGCAATATTTGAGCTGGGCAAATGGATTCCCTAGAAATGTGATGATGGGAATCGAACTATTGGTACCGGATGATGAACTGGCAGTTCAGACAAGCATATGATTGATAGTGGGACTTGGTAGATAACATGCCTTCTCACAAACCTTTACATTGCTCTGAATCTGAAGTGGGTGCTGCTGCAGTGTGCTTGCCTCTCTGAAGTCACAGGGCTTCCTGTTTCCCTGCGTCCCTCAAACTGCCTGCTCTGTGCTTGTGCTGTGGATTTCACGTGCTGGTCTGAGTGGAATTCTGTGGCACTGAGGAAAGGGAGCAGGTCTGCAGGTGTGGTACACGCTCACCACAGGCAGAAGATGCGGCTGCTGCGTGTGCTCTCACTGCTCTGGAAATAATTGCTTGTAGTCTCTCATCCTTGGCAAAATGATGCTTTGTCACAAATGCTCTGGTTTGCTCACTTGTGCTTCTGTCAGCCCCTTTTGGGCAGTAGTTGCCTGAGCCTTTCTCAGCCCACGGGCTGCGCCGTCTTCACTGCAGAGTAGAGGGACAGCAGTTGTGTCGGTTGGTCACCGAGAACCACCTGACAGATTGGGGTGCGAGCGTCTGGGCCGAATTTGAGTGTGGAACTGCATTTGATTGTCTTGCATTTCCTTCTGCAACCTATCTAACACAGTTTGCCTTCCTGTTCTGTGTCACTGAGCTTTAGGAAACGAGCTGTTTGTTCTAGGAGCAGTTGTATTTCATCTCTCTTCATGCTTATTGAGAGCCTCAGGTGACAAACAGTGTGGCAAATGGAACAGTGGATTGACTTCCTTACAATTGTTAGGTTTTTTCTCTCTTGTTTTGTTTCCTTTGTCTATTTCCACTAACTTGTGCTCTGTACTGAGGATATAATTCATGGTACTTGTCTCTTCAGGCTCCTTACAAAGTCCACCAGGTTGACAATGACACGGAATGCTGTTTGGGCCTTGTCAAACTTGTGCAGAGGAAAGAGTCCACCACCTGAGTTTGATAAGGTGAGAGTAAATGCCTTGCTGGCAGATGGGGAGGGGAGGCACCCAGTCAAGATGTTTGTCTAAGTTATTTTTGGCCGTTGGACTTCTGCAAGGTGTTCTGGGAGGGAGCAGGGTGAGGTTCTTCCTGCTGAGGTTGATCTTGCCATTCAGCAGATGTTTGAGTGCCTGTTTAATATTCTGCCAGCCTGTATGCATGGCTCTGTTGGCAGCCCTTACCCAGGTGAGGAGCAATCTGATCTTCCAAACAAGTAGCACATGATGTGAGCTTCCCTTCTTGTCATGAACCCTGGAAGTTTGCAACTTTGCTCAAACTGTGACTGGAAATTCAATTCTGAGATGCCAAGATGCTGTAAGGCCTCTGTAACTACGTATCAGCTTCCCCCTTTCATGGTGCTTCAGTGGCACCAGCAAAAGATTCTGCTGGCTCTTCAGGTCCATCTTTTTTTTTCTTTTTTTTTTTTTTTTTTTGTAGAACTAAAATAATTTAAGATCAGTGTGTGCTTTTGTTTTGTTTCCTTTCTTTCAATTGGAAGCGTGCTCATCAAAGCTGGGAAGCCTACAGGGAAGGGGAAAACATTAAATTGCGTGTAAATGTGAGCGCACTTGTGATGGCTTCTGCTCTGAATGCTGAACTGCTTGGGGGTTTGGAGGAGCAGCGCTCTTAGATAAGAAATCTGAGGAGCTTCTGAACTGCAGCACACCTAGGAGCACTTCATCAGGGGTCTGTGCTCCAAAGAAGCTGCTGAATTTCAGAAGGAAGTGTGATGTGCAGCACTGCTGTCCTGCTGGTCAGCACAGCCTCGTGGTGTGGATGTGGTGGTGTGCAGCGTGACTGACCTTGTGGGCTGCTCTGTTGCAGGTATCTCCCTGCCTGCCAGTGTTGTCCCGACTATTATTCAACAGTGACTCTGACTTGCTGGCAGACGCGTGCTGGGCTCTTTCCTATTTGTCAGATGGCCCCAATGAGAAAATTCAAGCAGTTATTGACTCGGGGGTGTGTCGGCGACTGGTCGAGCTGTTAATGTAAGTGTCTTGTCTTGCTGCCTCAGCCCTGCAGGTGACTGAGCCTGAGTTCATATCATGGTGCATGAGAGTGTTCCCTGCCTTGTGGGTGCGGGGTCCAGGTCCTTAGCTGACTGCTGGAGCAGTTCCCTGAGAGGGTCTGAAGTGGGTGGAGAGCTGCAGTTGTTGCCTTGGAGAAGACGCATCCGTTCCCTAGGAAGAGTGTACCAAGCAGAGGTTCAAGCTGATAGTTGGACTAGGCTGTAAAGAGAGGACTGAGCACTGCACCAGTTGGCACAGTCTTTGTTCAGGAGTGGAATGTAAACATTGAGATCTGTAATAACCCTGAAGATAAGTTGGGGTGTAAAGGATAACACTGCCTGTATCGTGAGTTCGGTTTGAGCTGGGGGTGGAATCCAAAGTGAATAATGCAGGTGGGGGGCTGGAGAGTGGATCTTGAAAGCAGCCGGGCAGGTGGTGAGACGTGTTTGTTCTTGTGCCATCCCTCCTGCAGGCACAACGACTACAAAGTGGCCTCCCCAGCACTGCGGGCGGTCGGCAACATCGTGACAGGAGATGACATCCAGACCCAGGTGAGGGCAGGATGGGCTACAGAGGCAGCAGAAGGGAGCGGCGCTCCTGGCGCTGCTTTTGTGGCAGCTGGGCAGCGCGTCCCTCTTGTATGTGCAGCGAGTTCCTACAACCAAGGTTCCCAGAACACTCGCTCATCTCGGCGTTTTGCTATTCCAAAGGCGTAGTTTTGGTGCAAAGAAAAATGTGGTTTTGAGATACAGAGATGGAGTAGCATACATTTCTTTATTGCACAACGCTGCCTTTCCTTCCCTCTTCTTAAAAGGTTGGGGAGAGAAAGGCAGTGCCCATGCAGATATCCACTGTGTGAAAGCAAAGTATCTTGCTCTCTACCTGACACAGGTGGCCTAACTCCTGCTTTCTTTCTGAAAAGGTGATTCTGAACTGCTCAGCCCTGCCTTGCCTCCTTCATTTATTAAGTAGTCCCAAGGAGTCCATCAGGAAAGAAGCCTGCTGGACCATATCTAACATCACAGCAGGAAACAGAGCACAAATACAGGTACAGCTTTGAGTCTTCCCTGGGTCCCTTCTAATAATCCCAGATTCCATGCTCAGCATTAATAATGAGATCTCTTTGGTTTTTCCCTTATCTGATGCTTTGTGGCAGCTTCTTGTGCATTCTTAATCTGATTTATTGCAGACTGGCTGTTTCTGTCCATCTGCAAAAGGAGCTAAAAAAAAAAAGCTAATTGTACCTACAGAGGCTGTAGTTGGATCACTGAGAGTCTGTGGTTGGATTGTGATCACTGAGAGTCTGTGGTTGGATCACTGGAAAAGAGATGCAGCCCCAATTTCTCCCTCCTCAGGAGTATCCCTTTGAAAGGCATTAGCTTGTTGAGTTTTAATTATCCTTTTAATGGCCGATGTACAAAGGCAGATAAACGATGAAAGCATTCCTGCAGTATTGATGCAGCAATAGGGATCATCTGTGAGCTGGTCCCCACTCGATTACCTTGTGTGAATGGGTTGGCTGGGGGATGGATTGGAGCAGTGGCTGAAGGCAGTGGCTCGGGAAGGACTTTCTGAATTGGAAATGGAAGCAGAGCTTTCTTTCAGGTGCTTAACAGCCTTTTTAGAAACCGTGCTGCCCTTCAAACGCTACTGGCTGTTCTCTCTCCTCAGGCAGTCATAGATGCAAACATCTTCCCTGTGCTGATAGAAATCTTGCAGAAAGCAGAATTCCGTACAAGGAAGGAGGCGGCGTGGGCAATCACAAACGCAACGTCAGGAGGAACTCCTGAGCAGATCAGGTACCCCTGCGGCTCTGAGAGCTGCCAGCATTCAGACCTTTCCTTCGTAGGAACTGCTGAAGCGGTGAGGAACTAATTTGGGGAACCCCAGGGAGAGTGCCTAAGATGCATGCCAGGCCAATTAGATCCTCACTGCTCGTAACTTCATTATCACCTGGATGTCAGAAGGAGCTACCTTAAAATCAGAAGGAAAAAAATGGGGTGGGAGGGGTATATATTAATAAATAGATGAATAACCTTGTAAGACAGCAAAATATAAAAATTACATCAGAGATTTCTTTCAGCTTGAACCACTTGTCCTGCTCTTTGTAACTGAGCAGTGCTGGTGCCTGCTATCCTGAAAGGTGAACATGTGCTCCTGGTCACCTCTTTTAGATACCTGGTCAACCTGGGTTGCATCAAGCCTCTTTGTGACCTCCTTACCGTCATGGACTCCAAGATCGTTCAGGTGGCATTGAATGGCCTGGAGAACATCCTGAGGCTGGGAGAGCAGGAGGCCAACCAGAGCGGGACGGGCATCAACCCGTACTGCAGCATGATAGAGGAGGCTTACGGTAGGTTCTGGTGCCGCTGACTTTGAGAACAGTAGAATATGTTGGGAGGTGTCTGCTAGGTCTGTTCGCTTTTCTGATGGTTGGAGTGGCTGGGTGTGCCCCAAACCAGCTGCTGTTTGTTCCACAGTAGATCACGCTGTCTTTAGAATGTTATGATGCAGCATAAATAATGTCAGGGAGCAAAGACTGTTGTACTTGTGATCCAGGTTTCCTAGACTTAGAGGCCAGCCTGATAATTGTGGCTCTCACTGTTGGGAATATTAATCAAAGTAAGCTGAGATGAGTGAGACCCACTTCATGGATCTTTGATTTGTCTAATTGTCCCCAGCTGTGCACTGCAAACGCATGATGGAAATCCAGAGAGGCTTAGCTTTTCCCTGGAGAGACCTAATTTGGTGGCTTTGTCCTGTTCCTAACGCTTTGAGGAACAGTTCCTATTTTGGTCTGAAATGCCCTGTATACTGGCAGTGGCTTTTTTCCTTTTTTTTTTCCTTGCCCTCTCACTGACTGTTACACTGTGTGTCCTGGTTCCTCCAGTAAGAATAATTCTTGAAATTCCTGAGTATGTGGTGCTTGGATTCTTTCTATTCAGCACTGGATTTAATTAGGACAGCTAACGCTGTTGCTGCCCTTCTGCTGGAGGCTACTGGGACGGGCCCTGCTTCCTGCAGCTGCAGAGCTGCTCACAGCCAGTGGTAGAAATTGCACTGACCAGTTCAGTGCTCACAGTGCTTTGCTGGAGACTTCCTGCTTCACTGCATTAGCTAAACCTGCAACTGGAAAGATGAATGGTTGCTGATATAGATAGAATCCACAGGCAGCTGTGGAGAAACGGGAATAGTTAGCTTTAGCTGTCAGTGCTGCTCACAAAAGGCTTGTGCAACACAGACAAGCAATGAACAGGGAAAGGGTGGAGGATGGATTGGGACAGCTTGAACGTTAGGGTCTCTTGTCGCTCACGTTCCACTTTTGTCTTTTCTAAGGCTTGGATAAGATAGAGTTCCTGCAGAGCCACGAGAACCAAGAGATCTACCAGAAAGCCTTCGACCTGATTGAGCACTACTTTGGAGTAGAGGATGACTCCGCTTTAGCTCCCCAGGTAGATGAGAACCAGCAGCAATTCATCTTCCAGCAACCTGAAGCCCCTATGGAAGGCTTCCAGCTATAATGTGCCCCAGGCAAAAAGACCACCACAAATTTGCCAGAAAGCAACTGGGAGAAGCTGATTGTCCCATTCCTTCTCGCACACGGAAGGCTGAACACTCACTCCACCTGTTAGGAAACAATTCTTCCTTCAAACAACTAGAAAGAGTGCTTTATCCTCATGAAGAAAATGGGATGTCTTGCACGTTTTTTTCTTTTTGCTGCTGCATACGTGTCTTTAAAGCAGGCATCTGGGTGGAGGAAGGACACTGAGGTAACAGATTGCACCTCTTGGGTTTTTTTTTCTTTGTGGTGATCTCTCCCAAATGTCACTTCTTACCTCGGGTACTTAATTGAGATTTCAGCGTTGGGTTGGGTAAGAACAGAAATAGAAAGTGAGTATTCTGACAAGAATAATTCTGGAAACCTGGGTTGATCTATTTAATTTTTTTGCACATGTTACTCTTATTAAAGACTCTAATTTGCCAAGAGCAGAGTTTAGCCCTGGCCTTTCTGCGCTCCTCTTGCAGCGGACAGTCCTGTCAGAGCTGGCCTGAGTTCCCCCAAACATGCTGTAAATGGACAAAGAAGCGAGAGGCTTCTGGGGGAAGGGTCCTTCCCCGTGTCCAGATTTTTTTTTTTCCCGAAGAACTGCTGGTAGTATTTACAAGGATAAAAAGCAACAAACCCCAAAGCTGGTCACTGCGAAGAGGGCGGGATGCTGGGGTGGTCCTGGAACAGGAAGCACAGCTGCCACGGCACAGGCTTTGCATTGCTACTGATGGAAGCTGCAGGACTGCTGAAATGGTGGAACCCATCTTCATCTTTACTTGAATCCTCCCCAGGGCTGCGTTTTGGGTGCTGTGCTGCGTGCAGGGCGAGCTCAGCAGCACGGCGCCTGGGGCTCCAGGTTTACCTCCCGCTCACAGTCGGAACATGTACATTTTCCTTCGAGAAAAGAATCAAATCTCTGTATTTTTTATATTATATATAGGTAGCTATTTGTCTAATTGGGCTCCAGAGAAAACTATATATAAAATTTCTGTAACTTATGTAAATAGAACACTGTGAGGCAGGTGTGCCTGGAAACGACCCCGAGCTCGCTCCCTCGTCGTCCTGCTGCTTCTCCCGTTCACTCACGTACTGTACACGTAGCTCTTCGACCGCTCTGCTGGGCGCCAAGGTTTGCTCCTCACAGCCGCGGGGCTGAGGCCGGGAGGGGTGGGCCGGGCCTGCGTGCCCCTCGCCCCGCGTTGGTTTGCTGAGTCCGTGACTGTTGAACGAATAAAAACTTCTGTGCAGATGAGCGCGCTGTGCCGGAGCCGTGTGTGGAGGGAGGGCGGGCAGCGCGGGGCGGGCGCGGAGCCGTGAAGGCGGCGAGTTCCCGCCCGGGCCGCGCGCGGGGCACGCCGGGAGCTGTAGTGCGACGGGGGGGGCGGGAGTGGCTCTCGTGGGGCACGCCGGGAGTTGTAGTCTCGCGGTGCTTGCCGCTTCTCGCCGCCGTCTCCCGGCAGCCCCCGCGGCTCCTCGTCGCCGATTGGTTGGCGGCGCGGGGCGGCGCCTGCGCGATGAGCGCACGCTGCGAGGCCCGGGCCAGAGCCGCTTCCTTCAGCGCGGGGCGGCGGGGCCGGCGGGGGGTGCGGCGATCATCTTCCCTCCCCCCTCCCCGCCGCTACACCGCAGCGCTGCCGGCTGCCCGGCGCTTATTGGCTGAGGAGAGGCGGCCGCCTACGTCAGAGCGCTGCCGCTGACGCCACGGGGGTACGCGCGTGACGTCATCGTGGTGCCGTGGGAGGAAGGGAGGCGTTGCTGACGTCACGGGGGGTCACGTGGGACGTCGGGAGCGGCCCGGGGGCTCCGGGCGGTGCCGGGGGGAGGGGCGGCGCCGCGGCCGGGGCTCCTCGGGGGCTCCTCGGGGGCGGCTCCGCGATGCCATCCCTGGGGCACCGCACGGCTCGCCTTCAGCCGCGGTTTCTCTTCCAGCGGGGCTCGGCGAGGCTGAGCGGGAGACGGCGCGGCGATGAAGAACCAGGGCGGCGAGACCAAGGCGGCCCCGCGGCCCGCGGCCAAAACGAGCGGCGCTCTGGCGGAGGAGGGCGACCCGGCCGAACCCAGCGCAGCGCTGGAAGGTGGGGCGGCGCGCGGAGCTGCCGTGCTGGCGCTGCTTCTGTACAACGGGGGTCCGTTCTGTGCCACTGTTTGACCTGTGCCGGTGATTCCGGGGCAGAAGATCCTGCTGTCTCGTTGTTCCCACGTGCACGCAGTTCCAAATCGTTAGCGCTTCTTTCCCACAACGCGGAGTTGATTCTGACCTGGGATCGATGGGGTTGGCGTTGCTCGGTCCTTCAGGCTCACAGAAAGCTCTCCCGCAGCGACTGGTTCTGTTATTGGTGCTTTGTAACATTCAATTTCTGTAAGACAGAAACGGGTAATCGAGTAGATGGTGGTTAAAGGTAACCTTGCCCCGCGTTCTAGTAAACGTGGAAATGAACAGCAGTTGAGTGAGTTTAATAACTGATTGCTGTAGGCTCTGCTTGGAAGGAATTTTGGATGCAGAGAAGTGCTGAGGGGCTGCTGGGGATGGGATGTGCTTCATCTGAGCCAGTACAGCTGCCATATATGTGAGGAAAGAGGCTAGCTCAGATTATAAAATCTATTGTTGTGCTAAAAGGCATGGCTCTGGGGATATTAGCAGGCTGCTGCTCCGAGGAAAAGCTCACGCACAACCTGCTTTCGTTAGAGGGTGGTGGGGAGGGGGCAGTTCTTGCTCTTGACAGATGTCAGGGGCTTGGTCATGCTCTTGTGATCAAAAGAGAGGCTGTTAGGAATGCACCTCCATTGTCAGGGCAGCTGGCTGGAGGCACAGCCTGAACAAAGCAGCTTGTGTGCTGGGAGTGTAGCAGTGAGGTGCTCGGGGAAACCTTCCCTTTGCTGCGTGTTTGTAGAGAGCAGAGAATAGAAGGTGTGGGGAAGCATCACGCTTTTGTGCTCGTATCTCCACAGCTCCCCTCGCACAGGAGGACACAAAGTCCTCCCGGCCTGCCGTGCGGGATGTCTCTGAAGAGCTGAGCAGGCAGCTTGAGGACATCTTGAACACGTACTGCGTGGATGCCAGCCAGGAGGGTCCAGGCGAGGACGGCGGGCAGAGTGAGGCTGTGGAGCCGGAGGAAGTGGAGAAGTGTCGCAGTGAGTCCCCGAGGAACGGAGATCAGGAGTCAGGCAGCCCTGAGATGAATGGGGAGAAGGAAGGCACGAAGGGAACTGAAGAGTTTCGACCCGGAGAGGAGTGTGGGGAGCGGGATCAGAAGAAGGCTCAGGAAAAGAAGAAAGCCAAGGGCCTAGGTAAGAGGTTTCCTGCTGTGGCTGTGCTACCAGCCTGAGAGCTTTGGTGCAGACGTGGATTTTATACTGCACTGGGTCCCATTAGAGAGATGAATGCCTTAAGTATGTTTGAAAATAGCAAGGCATCTTATTCTTGTGGCATGCAAGGAAACAGAGTGTTTCAAAGACTCTGGTCAGTCCTGAGTGCTGCTGCAGCCTCTGAATTTTGCAGATTTCCCCTCTGCTGGACACAGCTTTGTCTGGTTAGTCCATTGGTGGTTCCCCACTCTGATAACCAGGTCTCTCCTCAGCTGCTTCAATTGTTCACCTGCTGAATGCAGTGAGATCTGGGGGACAAACCCAGTAGGCACTGGAGATGGGAACTCTGGGCCAAGATGGCCACAGATGTGAGACCTGGTTTGTCTCTCCTGTCCTTACCTTTATAAGCCAGAACTCTGTGTAAGTGCTGTCATCTTTCTGTTTAATTCTGTGTCTTGCGCCAGGCAAAGAAATCACTTTGTTGATGCAGACCCTGAACACCCTGAGCACGCCAGAGGAGAAACTGGCAGCACTGTGCAAGAAATACGCTGAGCTGGTGAGTCCTTGTTTCTTCATTCCAGGCTCTGGGGCAGTGGGAGGACAGTGCTGCAGCGAGCAGTGGGACAGCTGGCCACGTGCTCAGGGCTTTGCTCTGTTTAAGCAGTGTATGTGTGGAGGTCCTGAAGGAAGGTGCACCTCTCACAAATTCCAGTAGGATGCTAATTCAGGAAGGAGAAAGGCTGTGTGCAGGGAGACCTTGGGTTCTGTATTGATCTTACTGTGCTTTTGTGTTATAAAGCTCTCGTCCTTCCCTCAGAGTAGTCAGAACACCTATTTGATCTCTGTGTGCCCTTACATGGGCACAGCATTGCCCTGGTCTTTTTTGCTGCATCTCTGCCCTCTGCTCTCCTACCCTAGCTGGAAGAGCACCGTAACTCCCAGAAACAGATGAAGATTTTGCAGAAGAAGCAGACACAGCTGGTGCAAGAGAAGGACCACCTGCAGAGTGAGCACAGCAAGGCCATCCTGGCCCGCAGCAAGCTGGAGAGCCTGTGCCGTGAGCTCCAGAGGCACAACCGCACCCTCAAGGCAAGGCGTCTCCTGGGACTGCTGCAGGAGCTGCTTCGTCCCAAACACAGCCTGCTGCAGGGCTGTGAGCCACTGTGACAGACGTACTTTTAGGAGTGGGTGCCCACAGTCTGATGTCCGGAGCAGGGCTTCAGTTCTGCTGTTAATCGGTCATCTTGCAAGGGTTAGGAGGGGAGGGAGCTGACCCACGTGGTCCTCTTCTGAGGGAAGCGATGTTTAGCGGGTTTGCTCGGCTCTTGGAGTGACGAAGCTGCCAAGCAGTGGCCCGCAGTGCCTTCCTGATTGATACCAATGGCAGTGGGAAGTTGGGTGGTTCAGATCATCACGGCCCAGGGAGGTTTGTTCACCTGCCTGCCCAGCGCAGAGGCTGATGTGGCCTTGCTGTCTGCCCTTCTAACACAGGAGGAAGGTGTCCAGCGAGCACGAGAGGAAGAGGAGAAGCGGAAGGAGGTGACATCCCACTTCCAGGTGACGCTGAATGACATCCAACTCCAGATGGAGCAGCACAACGAGAGGAACTCCAAGCTGCGCCAGGAGAACATGGAGCTGGCAGAGCGGCTCAAGAAGCTCATTGAGCAGTATGAGCTGCGGGAGGAGGTGAGTCGGGCCTGGCGTAGCCTGCTGTGGTTCACCCACTGTGCCCTGTGGAGAGCATTTCCAGGGCAGAAACTGCTGCTGGAGGGGAGATGGAGCCCTTGGGCTTCGAGGTCATTCCTTGGGATCCGTGCCACACGGGTAGCAGAGCCCTGGCCTCGCATGTCAATGACTGGTGGCGTTTCCTTTGGCAGCACATTGATAAGGTGTTCAAACACAAGGACCTGCAGCAGCAGCTCGTGGATGCCAAGCTCCAGCAGGCACAGGAAATGCTGAAGGAAGCAGAGGAGAGACATCAGCGGGAAAAGGACTTTGTAAGTCTTATGATTCTCTACTGGTTATAAGCACGTAGCTGTTTGCCCTGTTTCTTTGTGGAGGTTGGGTTCCCGAGTGCAGAGCCCTTACCAGATCAGGCCGTCCCAGCTGCGTATGCAGCAGCGACCGTTCCCCCAGCTGCCTCAGAAGCAAGGCTGGAGCCTGAGCTGTTGGTGCTGTTCCTCCCAGCCGTCTGCTGACTCCAGGCCAAGCACCAGCAGCGTATGGCATATTGAGGGCTTTCTCTGGCAGCAGCGAGGTAACTGCTTTTGCTCTTTCCCAGTTGCTGAAGGAAGCTGTGGAATCACAGAGGATGTGTGAGCTGATGAAGCAGCAGGAGACTCATCTCAAGCAGCAGGTGAGTTACCTGGTCTGTGTGTGCTCAGCCTGGTCATTTATTTTTTCCCTTCCTCCTTCAGCAGGGAACAGCCTGAATTTCCTTAATGTGAAAACCACAAAGGCAGGAATGCTCTTGAGTGTGATATTTGTGTGCCTGTGTGAAGCGCAGTGTGAGATGAAACCTTCCTCAGCTTCTCCTCCTTGTGCCAGAAAGGAGCCCTGGTTTCACCAGTGTGTTTCCCAGTGCTCGGAGCAGTTGTGTGATCACACTTTGCTGAATCAGACCCAGCAAGTGCTTCCTGCCAAGGCCGAGAGGTGTTTGGAGAACACACTGCTCTCTAAGGGTGTTTCCCTAAGAGAGAAGAAATACTGTTCCACATTCTGCAGTACCTAATGCTGGCAGAGCAGCCCCTTGCTGCAAGTTTGTTAGTCATAAAGTCCGGTCACAAGACGACTGGCTCACTTCTTGGCTGACGTCTCCCCGCTCCTGGGAAAGGCCATCAGGAGGTGCCATGTTGAGGAGCTGTAACTCTGTCTCTCCCCACAGCTGGCTCTCTACACAGAGAAGTTTGAAGAATTCCAGAACACCCTTTCCAAAAGCAGTGAAGTGTTCACAACGTTTAAGCAGGAAATGGAGAAGGTGGGTATTGCTGTCGCTGCCTGCAGTGGCTGGCAGCCTGGGTGCTGCCTTTCTCCTCACTTACTCTGTGAGCTGGATGAGCAGCAGCTGTATTGTTCTGTTGAGTTATGCTGGCATTAAAATGAGGCACAAACTGATTGCTGATAGAAGGTGGATGCTGGACTCATGGGGTGATGGCTGTACCCCTCCTGGATCAGGAAAAGCAGCGCTACCACCGTCTCCTGGTTTATTGTTGGTTTCCCACTAACGCAGCTGCAGTAGGACCAGAAGACATTTCCCAGGACAGCAGGATCTTGCTGTCTGCCCTGGGGAAGTGGGAGTCCATTGGAGTACACGCGAGACGTGCCTGACTGCATTATTCTGGCTTATCAGTTGCCTTTTTGTCACTGTTCTGCAGATGACAAAGAAAATTAAGAAGCTGGAGAAGGAGACCACAATGTACCGCTCTCGCTGGGAGAGCAGCAACAAGGCTCTCTTGGAAATGGCTGAAGAGGTGAGGAGGCTGGGGCTGTTGTGTGCTGAGGCAGGCAACTGAGTGGTCTTTGAGCTTCCCTCTGAAGTTTCATCTCTCTTCCTTTCTGCCTTCGTCCCCAGTGTGGTAGATCTGAACCGCTTCTCTGTTTGCAGAAAACCCTTCGGGACAAAGAGCTGGAGGGGCTTCAGGTGAAAATCCAGCGCTTGGAGAAACTGTGCCGAGCCCTGCAAACAGAGCGCAACGACCTCAACAAGAAGGTGCAGGACCTGTGTGCCCACACGGCGCGGGCAGACGTGGAGCCGACAGAGGCTGTGAAGGAGCCATCGCGGGGGGGCTGCGAGGCGGGAGCTGGAGGAGCCCCGGCAGAGCAGCGACTGGCTGAGGATTGCCTGCACTCGGGAAAGCCGGCGCACAGCACAGAGCCTGCGGAAAGCCTTGGAGAACTGAGCACAGGAGCCGTGGGGCAGAGCGGGACTGAGGAAGGCGCTCAGGGTGCTGACTGAGCCTGCTGTGTGGTAGGCGGGAGTAGGGTGAGGGAGGGTAGCAGGAATGTTTGCAGGCTCCATCTGAAGCCCTTCTCCTGGTCCTTGGATGGGGGCACGAGGACGGCCCTCCTTGGGCTGTGAAATTTCCTAGCTTAGGCTTTTGGAGGGTTTTTTAAATGTTTATATATATATATATACACATAGATGATGTGTGTGTGTATATATGAGATATAAAATACGTGCAGGGCAACATACACTTTATATATGAATATATATGAAATCTAGAATGACCCACCTCCCTGCGTGTGTGAATAACTAATATATGGAGACTCAACTGATTGTCCCTGTCACTGAAAGACCTTGTCATTGGCAGGCTGCGACTCCCCTAAAATGTAGTGCAGCACAGGAAAGCAAGGGCACGGATCGGCCCAAGCCCTCTGGCTCACGGCACCGGGACAGCAGGACACGGCGCTTCCTCCACCTTCACGGCAATGCTGTCACACTGGGTGAGAGCAAAAGAACTGAGCAAGGGAGAACATAAGCATTTCCCAGCGCTGGATTCTCCCTCCCTGATCTGCATCAGGCAGGAGGCGGCTCCTGGACTTGCTGTTGCTTCCTCACGCCCTGGCTGGCAGCTCTTTCTTGAGCAGAACCGTCCAGTTCCCCTCTTGTATGGATTTTGTGTATTGAACGGGGACAGAAAAGCAGAGAAACTGGGGACACCGGATTTGCCCAGGCACCCTGCAGGGCCTTTGCTCTTCCTAGAACCTGCCAGTGTTTCAATAGCCTTATGATTCACAGTTGCCTCTTTGCTATACGCACATGTGCACAAGTATATTAAACAGTTAATCCAAAGGTCTAACTCCGAAGTGTTTTGCACAAGCACCTGTGATTAGTTGTGCAAGGGGATCGGGACGCCCTTGTGACCGAACTCCTCTGCCCTGCCTCAGGACCGTCCCTTGGTGTTGAGTGGGGTGGTTTCGGAGGTATTCATGGAGCTGGGGCTCCAGGAGGATCAAATCTGTGGCTTCTCCATGACCTGAAGCTGAATCGCTGGGACCAGCTCGAGGACGGTGCTGTGGGCCGATTCCTTCTGCAGCGTCACACCCTGCAGACAGGCTGTGCTGCCTGGGCCTCTCCTTCCCCTCTGCTTTTTCAGAACAGCATCTCCCAGATGCTGGCAGTCACCAAGTCTGAGCTGCTGCCGCTGTGTCTGGGAGGGCTGTGATGGCACGAGAGGCAATCTGGCGCAGAACTTGGGGGATTTCTCCTTAGTTTCTCAACACTTCCTTTTTTTCACTACTCGTTTGGGAGACATCGACTTGCTTGAAAACCTCTTGCTGCAGCTTCTCTTTACAGCAGACTATTTTCAGCATTGCCTTCCTTTTGCTTGAAGCTGAATTGAGCTGGCTGAGCTGTTCCTCACAGTGAATGCATTCGGCGGAACAGTTTTGGTTTCTTTTCTGGCTGCAGCTGCTCTTGCATCTTCTCTGCAACTGTACAGCGCCCTTGGAAGGACCTGCCGTGGGAGCTGCCTGCAGGAGGCGCTTCTGCCTCCCCCTTTATTCCCTGGGGATTCCGGAGAGTTCGGGTCTAAGGAGAGGCTGTTGAGTCTATTGAAGCTCCACGGAGCCACAGTCTTGAACATCCACTGCCATGTGCTCCCCAGGGCTTTCTGGGCTGCTTCTGGCCCTGCGCTGCCTGCGTTGCTTCCTCCTGGGTGGGTTGCATCGGACTTGGGCAGGAGCGTTCTGGAGCACATGAAGGTGGTGGGAGAGAGGGCTGCAGCCTGGCACTGGATTTTTCTTTCCTGCCCTTTCAGTGAAAGAAAAATCCCTCAGAAAGTCACAAACACCTTCACTTTTTTTTTTTTCCTGTTATGGCACAGATAACCTCTGTGGGGAGCTGATGTATGTATCTTCGTATCCAATAGAAACACCCACAAACTCACTGCTGCTGTTTGTGTTATTTCTCGTTCATTAAGGATCGTGTTTGGGAGTGAAATCTGGGGCACTGAGTGGAGTGGAGAGGCTGGGGGGAACCTTCATTCGCAAAGGTGATGGCACATATCTGCCTCCAGACAACTGGGGGAGGAAGTCTGTGCCTGGGACACCCAGCACCAGGCAGTTTGTTGCTCTTCACTCCCTGTGATCTGGGGGTTCCTGCGGTCCCACGTGCCAGAGGATTGAACCCTTGTTCTTGCAAGGGCAAATCTGTGGTTCACACAAATCAGGTGATGCTGAGGAGACTCACGGTGGACCCTGGATGGTTTAAGGGGGTGGCAGGCAGTGACATCCCCCCCATTTCTACCAGGATGCTCGCAGGGAAGGAGCCCGGGTGCAGACCCCATACCTACCCCAGACCCTCGCTGCGTGCACGGCTGCCGCATCTGCTCCAGCTGTGCAGAATGGAGGGCCGGATCCTGCCCTCCCCATGTGACGCTGGTGCTGCGGTCCGGGGCCATCTGCGCGCTGTGGCCACTCCAGCGGGCGGCGTTCGGCGCTGCAAGGCGGCGTCCAGCGGCGTCCCTCCAGCAGGGGCCGGGCTGTGCTGAGGCCGGAGGAAGGTCCCTTTCCCTTTAAATGCAAATCGCAGCCCCAGGGCTCCGGGAACACAGTTGGTCCAGCGGTTCTGGGGACGCAGCCGGGTGGCACCGAAGGCCGGAGGAGGTCCTCGCACAGGTCGGTGTTTCCATGCCGCTGTGGTGCGGCGCCGGAGCCCGTAGAACAAATGGGCTTCCGCAGCACCCGCCGCACCACCCCGTCCTGCCACCGTAAAGGGCCCAGGGGGCAGAGGAACTCGGTGGGGGCCGAAATACGCTGGGGAGGGGTCAGGGATGTCGGGTCCCTCCTGCAGTCTCTGCCCTGGCTCCGGGAATCGGGAGTCCTTCCCTGCTCCATGGGGGCTGAAATCCTCTTTTCTGCAGCTCTGGGAGAAGACGCTGAGGAATAATCCCCGGCTGGGAGTTCCCCGGGTGTTTTTCAGATCCCAGGCTCTGCTCTGTGCCGTGATGTCCCACTGCAGACCGGGATGAGGCAGGCTGAGCCTGGCTGCTGACCCCAGTGTGGGGGCTGAGCTCTGTCCTTGGCTTCCCGGCTGCCGTGAGGACCAGGAGGCCCCTCGTGGGGAAGCGCTGCCGAGAGCTTTGTGTCCATCCTGTCCTGCTCAGGTGCTTCCCGCGTGGCTCTGGGATGGAGGAGCGGAGGAAGAAGCGGAGCCCCAGAGGTCAGCTGGCACCCACCAGGGCATCACGGCTTCTGCCCACCAGCAGGAGCGCATCCTTTGCCCTGCCGCTGCCCGCCCTGCCCTCACAGCGTGCCAGGCCCCGGCGGTCAGTGCTGGGGTGGGGGAGAGAGCAGTGCTGGGGGGACGGGCTGGGGGTGTCACATCGTCCGTGTCCTCTGTGCAGGGCAAGCAAGGAGAGGGTGAGGGCAGGGGCAGCGCGGGGGGCCCCGCTGCAGCACAGCTTCCTCACCGAGGTCTCTGATGTCTGCGAGATGGAGGGCGGGCTGCTCGGCCTGCTCAGCGACTTCCACTCGGGCAAACTGCAGGCCTTTGGTGAGCGGCCGGGAGCCAGGGGAGGGGGGGGCACGCTGGTGGGTGGTGACAGCTCTACTTGCGGGTGCAGGGAAGGAATGCTCCTTCGAGCAGCTGGAGCACGTGCGCGAGATGCAGGAGAAGCTGGCACGGCTGCACTTCGGCCTGGATGTGTGTGTGGAGGAGCTCCCGGAGGAGCAGAAGAAGCTGGTGGCTGACAGGAACCTGGACCAGCTGCTGGCACACGTGAGTGGCGTCTCCTCACCACGTGCCCGGCCCTGCAGTGCTGATAGGCGCCTCAACCTCTGCCTTTGCCTCCTGCAGCTGGAGGAGCTCAGCAGCTCCATGTATCCTGCAGGGCCGTGGGATGGCGGTGGTGGTGCTGGTTCTGGTGGTGGTGGTGGTGCAGGGCACGTGCCGTCCCGCCGTGCTTTCCCTTGACAGCAACGCAGTCAGAAGCTGCACCTGGCCGAGAGCCCCAGCCCTGAGGAGGCCGCGGCCTGACAACCGCCGGCTGCGGGGAGGCGGCCCCGCGGGATTGGGAGGACGGGACGGCGGAGCCCCCCTGGCCCACCCTGCGGGGCCGACGGCGGTGACGCGCGGGTCACCGAGCTCCCCACACCCCCCTCAGCCGCCATTTTGGTCGGCCGCGCGCAGCGGTGCTGTGACGTCATCGGACGGCGCGGTGACGTCATCGGACGGCGCCCTCGTTGCTCCGGAGGCGATGGCGGCGGCTCCGGGTCCCCGGGAGGAGAGCGCGGAGAGGCGGCGACTGCTGCGCGCGGTGACCCGGCTGCAGGTGGGGCCGCGGGAGGCCGCGCCGCGCTTCATTAAAGCCGTACCTCGCTCCGTACCCGGCCGTGCCGCTTCTTTTCCGCCGGGCCGCCGTCCGGGCGCTGAGCCGCTCTCCCCGCCGCTCTGCCCGCAGGCCGGGGTCCGGGGCTTCCTGCTGCGGCGGCGGCTGCGGGGCGTGCGGGCGGAGTACGAGGAGGTGGTGAGGGAGATCGAGGGGGAGCTGAGCGAGCTGCGCTGGACGGGCCTCTGTCTGCCCAGACCCGTCTTCGTCTCCGAGGTCCGTGCTGGTGCGGGGCGGGCCGGGGCCGCGGCTCTGTGCGGGTGCTGGGCGCGGCGGGGCCGCGTGTTGGCAGCGGGCTGCCTTGCGGCCTCGTCACCGGAGGAAACGGGGCGGTTGCGCGGCCGAGGCCCGCCGTGGGCTTCCCGCTGACCGATCGTTGCCTCCCGCGGGTGAAGCTCAGCTCCGCTCGGAGCTCCAACTGCATGAGAAACTGCGCGCTTCGTGTGCCGAGCTCCCGTCGGTCTGCCCCCCTCCCACGGTGGCTGATCGCTGCTCGTAGCGCGGCTTCCCGTCCTGAGAGAAAGGCCTGGGGCAAAGTTTGCGGTGGTTCAAATCGCAGCGTCAGGTGTTGTGGCCGAGCTGCTGGTAATGCAGATCTCTGGGTAGGACAACGGCTGCACTGCAGCACTGCCCTTTCAGAGCTTTCTGTGCTTTTTTTGTTTGTTTGTTTATGTCTGTCTGTCCAGTTTTTCACTTTTGTCTCCTAGAAGCCAGTGAAAGAGAAGCGCTCACCTATGCAAGAAGCTGTATTGAGTGACAAGGACAGCACAGAGAAAACACAGCAGGAACTGGATGTTCCCAAACCAGAATGGGATTGGGGCTCCAGCAATAGCGTGAAACCTACAGCCCAGCTGCAAAGTGAGAAAGAACTGAGTTCTGTGGGTGAATGCAGGGTAGCAAGCCCTGCAAATCTAGGGGCAATCACAGGTAAAAGCACTGAAAAGAGGTGCAGTGCCCCATCGGAGAGCAAGGAGTGGCAGAACAGCAGCAGCATTTCATCTGTATGGGACAGCACTGACCTGGAACCAGGCTCCCTCAAAGCCTGCCTGGGTAAGAGACAGCAGTCCCTGCAGTGTGGTGTTCTGCTGCATGGGTTGAATAACCAGGTGCAGGTGGTGAAGTAGGACTTTGGAGAATCGAAGCCTTGAGAATGTACTGGAGACGTCAGAATCTCTCACTGCAGGAGAGAGATGCAATTTCAGTATTCTAGCAGTAGCTTCTTCCAATCCTTTGCAGAAATTCCACTTGTGGATGTAAAGGAGCTTCCCCGAACTCGGCCTGGCCTCCAGTCCTTCAGGAATCACTTGATTATGGAGCTGCTGTGGTTGCAGCAAGCTATTGACAGCCGTAAAAATGTAAGGGCTTGCTCTGCCTCTTGGTCAGAGGGGTTCCATCTGTGATGGGGTGAGAGGCTGGGTGGTGGGGGTCCGCTTTCCTCGGGGTTGGATCAGATGATGGCTGTGCCTTTTTTTTTTTATTTTTAGAGAGAGAGTGAGGGGAAAAAAATGAAAAAGGAAAGCAGCAGTTGTTTAGATTTGGCTGTAAGCTTCTGTCCTGCTACAGAGAGGCTGCTGTTTGATAAGTGCTGTGTGTGTGTAATACAGTAACGTGCCTAGGAGCTATCTCACTTAGCAAGCTGCTGTTGGCATTGGTTAGGGTGCAGTTCATGTGAATCTTCTGGCCAAGTGACTTTGGCTAAACTGCAGGTGCTTTCCTGCTTCTGGGTCTCTGAGATCTAACTGCTAACATTTGATTTTCTTTCTCTTGTAGTACCTGAAGCTGAAACAGAGGCTGGAGTCTCCTGACAGCTAGGAAGGCATTCCTGAGCACGTGGGATGTTTTGTGCTGCTGTGGGGGAGCAGAGGAGCTGCAGCACCAAAGTCACAACATGATTTCACAGCAGCACCCTGGGGGAACTCCAACTCTGTGAGCTGATGTTCTCCTAACCAGATTCATGTGGCAAAAGACTTTTGTTTCTTTTAAATGTGAATATTTGGTCAAAGCAGGAATGAAGTGACACTGTGACACTAAGGAGGTTCTGTGTCTTGGAGGAAGTCCTCCCTCCCTGAGAACCTGTCCTAAGGGTAAATTGAGGCTGGGAAAGTTGTCATAGAAGTTCCACTTTGACCAGCTCCTTGCTTGTGGTGGAATTAAAATGCCTGAAGGCCACAGGGGCTTTGAATCTGTACGATGAACTTCTCCTCCACTCAGCTGTGGGTGATGTGCACCACTGTGTGAGCTGTATTTTTCTGTACTTCACCACTCTGCAATGCCTGGGATCTCCAAGTGCCTGTTTTGACCCAGGGCAACCAGTGCAAGGGGCAGCGTATCTGCCATGGCGTGGATGTTTGTCCACCATGTGCAGAATGGAAACCTGCTGCATGCTTCATGCAGTAGCAGGTGATGGCAAGGGGATGACAGCTTCAGGTATTGCTGCTCTGGGTGACATGCAAGCTGCTGCCAGAGATACTGGCACTGCCCCTCTGAACTGCTTCATTTGAACCTGTTGGCCATGGTAGTTAGCGTGGGGTGAGGTTTAAAGAGCTGTGTGGTTCCTGGCTCTCAGATGGCAGTGTTTGCAGGTTGTTTGATGTGGCTTCAGCCTGGCCCACAGCTGCTGCAGCCGTGGTGACGGACAGTTGCTCAGGGGACTGAGGAGGAGGGACAGCAAAACACAAAGGCGGCTGGTCAGAAGGGCGCAGGCTGAGTGGGAGAGCTGCTGGAGCTCTGCTCCGTGCTCTGCGTCTGTCTGTCTGTCTGCCTCTCTGACCCATGGGGAATGAGCTCCCGGCGCTCAGCTCTGCCTCGTCCGGCCAAGAACGTGGTGGTGTATCGCAACGGCGACCCCTTCTTCCACGGGAGGAAGTTTGTGGTGAACCAGCGGCGGCTCCTGAGCTTTGAGGCATTTCTGAGTGAGGTGACCGAGGGCATTCGTGCGCCCTTGGCTGTGAGGAATCTCTACACGCCCCAGCATGGCCGTCGCGTTGCTGAGCTGGCTGACCTGCAGGATGGGTGCCAGTACGTGGCTGCGGGCTGTGAAAAGTTCAAGAGGCTCGAGTGAGTAGGTGGTCCTTTTGTCTCTGGGTTTGGTAAGCAGTTCTAGATATTTTGAGGTGTAAATGGAGGGGGGAAGGAAAGGGTAAACAGGTAAAAAGGATGCAAACCCAAAGGAAAATACAGAGAGGTTAGTTTCTTTCCCTGGTGGAATTTTCTGGATGTATTTCAGGTTGCTTGGGAAATGCACGTATTGCTGACAAGGTCACTGACTCTTGAAAGAAAAAATGCTGGGGGAGACGTGCGGTCTCCTTTTGGCTGTGTGAGATTGGTGCTGCTTTGCCTCGCATGCACCATTTTGTGGGGTGTGGGAGGTTCTACAGAGTTGCCAGCCACAGTTTCCGCTCTGATAAGCACTGTTTCTCTGGGTTAGTGGAGGTTTCTTTTGTTTTCTAATTCTGCACGAAGTCGAGCTGTTCAGGTTCATCCTGAAATACAGAGGGCTGAGAGATTCGTGGCATCGCTTCAGTCTTGAGTGTGTGAGATGTGTGTGCTGGGTGAGTTTGGCTCCCTGACTGCGTGCTGCATCCTGTTGAGGTGGTCCTGATTGAGCAGCAGTCCTTGGAGCAGCAGTCAGTCCTTGGAGCCTTATCATTGTTTAGCTCAAAGGAATAAAATGTTCTGGATGTCTTGGTCTGTGTTTGAGTGGGATTTCTTAAATAGGCTTTAATTGTGGAAGCTCGTGAGATGAAGAATGTGGAGGATTTTAAACATGACCCAAATAATAAACACGCATACTGGCAACGAATCAACAGAGCAGTCATTTTCTCACTGCTCTTCAGTCATGGCCTGGTTGGTGCACTGCAGTGTCATCTCTTGTTCTCGTAGCTATTTAAATCATGGGAGGAAGGAGCTCCGTGGGACAAACAAGAGCAACAGTGTGCAGGTGAGTCTGAGCTGAGTGTGGACAGGCAAGAGCACAGACTGAGCTAGGAGGGATGGCTGAGAGCTGGCACTGGTGTAACACAAGTTGAGATTTGAGGCTGTATTGTGTCCAGGAGAGATCCTGTGAAAATGACACAGGAATCAGTAGGATGATGTGTGAAACGATGCAGGGGCTGCTTAACAATGAAGGGAAGAAGGATTTGCTCAGAGGTTCTGGAATGCACTCAAGTATGTGAAGAACCTCTCCAGGGCTTCGTGTTGCTGACAACAAACCCCACCTAGCAGCAGCAAGCTGAAGGCAGGATGGGCACCTGCTGCCTGGTGAAGAAAATGGAACAGCTCTGGAAGCTTTGTGCCAGAGCTGTCTGTTTTTTGTGCATGAATTTGTCTCCAGCCCTGCGCCGCAGCCCCCTGGAAGCCCAGCACTGCAGTGCAGCAGCAGAAGCCCACCCACCTTACAGTACAGTAAGTGCCTCAGTGCTTTCTGCTGGGAAGGTACTTGGGAACGTTTTGGAAGCTGAAGTAGGGAATTCCTGTGTGAGATTCTGACAATTGTAGAATCATTAAGACTGGAAAAGATTACTGTGATCATCCAGTCCAACTGCCCACCTTCCACCAGTATCTCCCCACTGTTGTGTTCCTCAGCACTACAGCTGCACACCTTGTGAACACTTCAGGGACGGAGGCTCAGCCCCCAGGCAGCCCATTTCAGTGCCTGACCCTGGAGGTGGTCTTCCCAATATCCAACCTGAATGCTGCCCCCACACAAACAGTTCCTCCTTCCACCAGAGCTATCTGCTGTAAACACTGCATGAACACGTGCCTTCTGCCCTCTCTTCCACAATCCACCTCATCAGAGGAAACCGAACAGAAATGCCCGTAGTTCATTACAGATCTCACGGTGTCTGGTGACGCCAGGGGCAGAGTTGATGTCTTCACAACTGCTAATAAAAGGTTTCTGCTCGCTGCCTTGCTTTGTGCTCTGCCTTGTTTCTGCTGTAGTGTCTTTCGGAATGGGGATTTGCTGAGCCCCCCTTTCCAGCTGATGATCTCCAAGAGCACTTCATGGCAGTGGGACGCGCTCCTGGCTGTGCTGACAGAGAAAGCTGATCTGTGCAGTGGAGCTGTTAACAGGTGGGTATGTGGGCAAGGCACTGCTGGGCCTTCTTTCGTTGTGCCCAGGAACACAGCAGCACTCAATAGTTGCAGGACCAGGAGTTTGATGCTTGTAGCACGCTTTGGCAATTTCAATTGCTTTTCGGTTTTCCTACCTTTAAATCAGTAACACCAACGCCCTTTGCTCTTATCTTGGTCTCATTTACCACTTTGCACTTGTTTGCCTCCACACTGAGGGGCTGTTCTCTATCTTGCGACTTCCCCTCATATTGCTCCGAATCTCTTGGTCTCTTTCCCGAGGCTCTGCAGCCTGGATGGCACACTGGTGTCTGCTGGGGAGGAACTGGTGAATGGCAGCTACTATGTGGCAGTGGGAACTGAGGAGTACAAAAAGCTGCCTTACATGGAGCTGCTGGTGCCCCAGGACGCTGTGTGCAGGACGCTCTGGTACGTGGGCTGTGGCTGAGAGGTTTAAGGAATCGTCTCAGAGGTCTTCAGCTGAAATCACCTTTCCCATAGCCTGCCGTTCAGTGCTGTCTGTATCAAGGGTTGAATTCTGTTTAACAAGATGGAAATTTTTAGGAAGCCAGAATGCTTCAAAGCTTTCTGTGTAAGTGCTTGGGAGGAAAAAGCAGATAAACGCACGAAGGTGGAGGCACTCGCTGATCTGGATCAAACAATAGTTTGTAGCAACTGCTTGGGCAAGCCGTTTAGCTTTCTCACTCAGTTTAGAATCGCTGTGCTTCCTCCTGGAGTGTGTCAAGCTGGAAGTAACCGCCAGGGGGAACTTCGGAAACCGAAGGGCGGGGTGTTTCTGCGGGGCTCTGCGTTTTAAAAAGTCGAGGTTGTTTTCTGCGTCATGAACGTTTCCCTTCTTCTGGATTGAGAGTAACGGCTCCCCACTGCAGTAAGCAAAAAAGACTTCCTGGAGGGGCTCCTGCTTCTGTCCTTACTCCTTTTCCAGAGAGCTGCAGAGACTGCAGAAGAATTTATACCAAAAGGCAGAAGGACACAGCACAGCATTTATCCCACTTAATGGTTCTGTGAAATGTGGGAGATCCTTCCTGGCTCTGTTCAGATCTCTATGCTAACATTCTGTGCCCCCAGCTGTGACCTGTTAGGCAGGACTTGCCTGTAGCCAGGTGAAGCTTTGAAGCTGACTTGTAATAAATGTGTTTTTTCTTCTTGCTGCTGAAAGGTACAGACTGCAGGCAGATCACAAACCGCTGTCTCAGGGAAAAAGGATGACAACAGTTCTGAAGATGAAGAGCACTGAATGATGTTTTCCTTGGCAGCAAAACAACTCTGAAGAGTTAAGGACTGTGATGAGAGGGCAGATAGTAAACTGCTCTCTGCACTGTAGGTAACAAAAGAGGCGAGTACGAGGTCTGCTTACACCACAGACTTGCCAAGGCTTTTGATGTATTAACAAACTTCCTTCTGTAAAAGATCAGATGGTTCTAGAAGGTCTTTCAATGATTTATTAACCAATTATTACCCCTCCAGTGCTGAACAAGGCAATTCAATCATCCCTGCCTTGAACCACCCACAGAAAAAAATCATCCTTCACTGAAGACATTGAATAGGATGTCCTTGCAATATGCCTTGTTCCACTCTGGTACTCAGGGAATTCTGCAGACAGCCATGTGCCAGAACAGCTTTCCTGAGGCCAAACATGTTGCTGCTGAGCCAGAAGCTCCCCTCTTCAGCCACGGCTCACCTTCAAGCAGTTTCCTCTGCTCACTGTGCCTTGGTCACGAACCAGCTACGCAGAGGGTGATGCCCAGGAGGGTGAGCAGCATCCCTGCCACAGCCCCTGCAGAAATAAGCATTCTGTGTTGGGAACTCACACAGTTCAACTCCTGCAGTCAGCCCCTGTCACTGCTACATCTGTGATTCTCAGCTGCCAGTAAAGAAGACAGCCTAAATGGGTGCGAGCCAAACTGGTACTTACTGCCAATGCTCTATACCTGTGTCTTTCAGCTTTCAAGTTTCCTGTTATTTTTCCACTTTCTAGGCAGGATAATGTTAGTGTGTAGAGTAAGGGGCATAAAGAAGGATGGGTGGTGACATTTTGGGGCTTATGGGACATTTCTCTTATGGTTAAATGCATCGTTAAGTGAAGGCTCAGGCCTATGAGTTCTGCTAGTTTACAACAGCCAGTTCCAGCCAGTTTAAATTCACTAGCCCTACCCTCTTTCAATCAGTTTCACTTCCTTTTCAGCTTCCTTGCAAGAACTACTGCCTACAGGCAGTAGTTACAGGACTTGTATCAGTGTTCACTGTTTTTTAGGACACCAGAAGGGAGCACACAACACTAAGATAGCAAAAAGATGCAGAAGACAACGCGACAAAGGGTTTCAAGTGCAACTTACTTTTACCACCAATGTCCTCTCCCAGAATCCTTCCAGTCACCAGTGTGACTATCAGAGCCAGGGAGTTACAGAGTGGCACTGCCAGGGACAGCTCTGAAATTGAACAGTTGTCAAACAGTTTGAAATGGATAATCCTCTAAAAATGGTAAGATATGTCCTTCATTCTAAGACACCTACTTGATGTTTAGCCAGAAGACCAAACTAATCAGTAATTCAGCTCCTCCCAAAATCCTGATCCACTCAACACAGCAATGAAAGCTAACCTGCAGATGCCAGGGTGAGGTAGAAGAGCAGAGATCCACACTGGTTCAGCAGAAATGGTACCATGTACTGCAGAAAGAAGACAGGTCTGTTGGTTACTGCATGGAAAACCATTGCACTGCCTCCAGCAAGCAGGCAGCAAAGGAGCCCCGACCCACACTCAGTGCTGTGTTTGGCAGCAGAAATGCAGCCCACTGGTGATTCTCCTGCTAGTTGTAATCTTTTCACAGCCTTGCAGAAGGCAGACAAGTCTTCATGTAAAATAAGAGGGTTAATTACCTCCTGTCTTCAAAAGAATCTAAGCAAGTTCTCCATAAGAGCAGTGCTACAGGTGAGCAAATGAAACGTTACAGAGCATAAATAATTTTTCTGATAGATGGAAGGTATTGAGTGCAGAAGGAGGCAGAAAGGAGGTCCCGTGACACCTCCTTAGCCCAGAAGCCCAGCTGGGGTCGCACCTTGTAGTTGAGGCCCAGGAAGCTGATCTCGGCCAGCAGCTGCTGTAGGCGGCCCTGGCGCCGCACGTCCTCCAGCCCCGCCGCTCCCGTCCGTAGGAACGGCCCCGTGCTGCCCCACAGCACGGCCACCAGCACCAGCACCGCTGCCTCTCCTGCGGCACAGCTTCAGCTCAGCTCAGCCCTGGGCCCAGCCCGCCATCAGCCTGCAGCAGGCGTCCCACCCCGAAAGGCCCCACGCCAGGCACGCTGCCGCGGGGCCCTCAGGACGTGGCCAAGTTTTCCCTTCGGGGAATGTCCCGCAGCAGCCCAAATCCACGGCCGCGTCCCCTTAAAGCAGCCCCTGCTGCTGCTGCGTCCCCCCTCATGGAAGGGCTCTGCCCGCGGCCACCGCCCTTCTCAGGAAAAGCCCTTCCCGGGATCGCCGCGCCCCGGCCCTCAGGAAAGCCCCTCCCGGGGTCTGCGTGGCCGCAAGGCTCAGGAAGGAGCGCCGGGGCTCCAATCCGCGGCCATTCCCCTCCTCAGGGAAGGCCCCCGGACAGCCCAACCCGCGTCCCCCCCGAGCCCTTCCTGCAACCGCAGCGAGGACCAAAGGCCCCTGGCCTCCCCCGCTCAGCCCGTCTCCCCTTTCCCCAAACCCGGAAGCTCACCCGCGGTGGCCATAGCGACAGCGACGGACTTCCGCCTTCCCGCGCCCTCTGACCCGGAAGTGGTGCCGCGCGCCTCTCTCTCCTCTCGCACCGCCGCCATGGTGAGACGGGGAGCGGCGCGGGCCGGGCGTCGTGCGGGCGGTGGGGCGATGCGGGGCCGCGACCGGGGCTCCTGGGCTGACGGCGGCTGGCAGCCAGCGGCCCAGGAGCTCCTGCTGGGGACGTGAGCTTTAAATGGCGTCTTTCCTCACCCCCACGCGCAGAAGCCGATCCTGCTGCAGGGCCACGAGCGTTCCATCACGCAGATCAAATACAACCGCGAGGGAGACCTGCTGTTCACTGTGGCCAAGGATCCCGTGAGTATGGCTGAGCCTGCGGGGGAAACCGGGAAACCGACCCTCCCGTGCGTGATGGGGGGGAAGAGTGGTGAGAGAAAGGAGCGGTGGCTAATTAACGAGCCTAATTAATTGGTCGGCGCGGCGAGGGGGTGCTTGAGCGCTTGTATCTTCTCTTAGATCGTCAACGTTTGGTATTCAGTAAACGGAGAAAGGCTGGGCACCTACAATGGCCACACAGGAGCCGTGTGGTGCGTGGATGCAGACTGTATCCTTTGAACGGTGAAACCAGTTTGTCCTCCTTGTTCCTTAGGGTGATTCAGCACCGATGGTTTCTTTCAACTGCTGTGGTGTGTTGAGCGCAGCAGCACACAGCACATTTAATTTCCCCTTATGCCATCTCTTGGTGTGTGTGCTCCTTTTGCTTCCTGTTGTTTGGAACGACGTGTGCTGCACATCCCACCTGCTCCCGTTTGTGCTTCATTGCTTTTGTGAAGGTGGCCCTGGGAGCACAAAAAAGTGTCTGAGAGCAGAAGTTTTCCTTTTCTAAGGTGGACAGGAGGTGGCAGAGATGAAAACATGCAGAGGTTGTGCCAAGACAAGAGCAGTAGTCTTTTTTTTTGTCTTCCCGAAAAGAAAGTTGTGGGTTTTTGTTCAAGGAGCACTTGAACTTGCTGCCTGTATGGGAGTATAGCCACTCCTGTAATGGAAGTTACCCAAGCCCTATATTTGCTCAGTGTAACACAGCTTTTTAATCTTGTGTAAAACTACTGCCTGGGTACCCAGCTAACTGGGGCTCAAACATGCTGGTATTCCCTAACTGCTGACCAAGGGGACACACGACATGTGCTCACTGGCTCTGCAGATAACAGCTGTCGGCTCTGGGACTGTGAAACAGGTAAGGCTCTTCTCCACGTGGCTGTGTCTGACTCGCAGCTCTGCCCTGTTCTGGAATCTGTGTGCAGCGTGTGCCTGTTTGCCCCCTGAAAGAGCTCTGAGTCCTTTCTTGGCTGTTTGGGTATTTGCCTAATTTTCTGTGAACACTTGATCAGTTCACTCATCTTGCTGCCCAAGCACGTGTTCAGTGCCTTCCAGTCACCCAACCTGTTTGTCAGCTCTGTCTGATGCTGCTGTCCTTGCTGTGACTGGGCTTTTATTTGATCACTTTCATTAATTTTGCAATGCAAGGCCAAGTGAAGTGCTGGTTTCTGCTCTGTGCTCAGGAAAGCAGCTTGCCCTGGTGAAGACCAGCTCAGCAGTGAGGACGTGTGGCTTTGACTTTGGAGGAAACATCATCATGTTTTCAACGGACAAGCAGATGGGTTATCAGTGCTTTGTGAGCTTCTTTGACCTGCGTGACCCCAGCCAGATTGGTGAGGAATCTGGGCCCATGGCTGCAACTGGGAATCAGGGGAAGTGTTGGTTGCCAAGAGCTGGTGCCACTCAGTCTGTCTGTCTCCATCCTTCCTTCCTTCAGAGAACAACGAGCCTTACATGAAAATCCCCTGCAGTGACTCTAAAATCACCAGTGCTGTGTGGGGCCCTTTGGGAGAATTCATCATCGCAGGACATGAGAGTGGGGAGCTAAACCAGTTCAGTGCCAAGGTCAGTGTGACAAGGAGGAGCCTCAGGCAGCATCGCTTGGGAGAGGATATTACAGCCTTCCTGTTGTGATCACGGGGCAGAACGTGGGCTTTTTGGCTCAAACCAGTGGCCTCGTGGAAGGATAGTTAAAATATGTGGCTCTCTTCAGCAAAGCTAAACATGCACATGCCTCCCTTTCTGCTGACAGCAACACCTAAAATCGTTTTTAGCAGAGAAGCTCACTTTGCTTGCCAGCTCACTGAAACTGCCTTGTTTACCCTTCAGTCGGGGGAGCAGCTTTCAAACATCAAGGAGCACACCAAGCAAATCAATGACATTCAGACCTCCAGGGACATGACCATGTTCATCACCGCCTCCAAGGATAACACTGCCAAGGTGAGGCCTCCTGTGAGGCTGCGGTGCATTGCTGACATCTGCTTGCAGGAGCCCTGCTCAAAGTCGTGGCTGCCCCAGTGGTTTCTCTTTGGGAATTTGAGCACTAAAGCCAAAGCTTAGTGGCAGGGTTATTGGGAATGGGGAGGCATCAGCTGTTCCGTTAGCAGCCGGGCATTGGAAACAAAGTTGTACAAACAAAGGCTGCTTATTAGCGCTTCCAGAAGGTGATAGAGGTGAGAATTACCTTGGGGGTACATTTTGGGATCCTGGAGAAATGTCTTTGGAATTTGGATGCCCAGGAGTGACTGTCATGTGAGGACTGGCGGCCAGGGGCTGGGATTTGCATGCGTTACTTGGACTGCTGTTCTCTGCCTTTTGCATTTTAGCTCTTTGACTGCACAACACTGGAACATCTGAAGACATTCCGGACAGAGCGGCCGGTGAACTCTGCTGCACTCTCCCCCATTTTTGATCACGTAAGAATGAGCCACTCATTCTAACAGCTTTGGTGCAGCTCCTGCGTTGCCTTAGGCAGCTGGAAGGCCTGGTGTCACCAGTTCAGCCTGAGCGAAACAATGACTGTGGGACTGGGCTGGGGGGCTTTACTGCTGCCGTGGGCTGTGCTGTGGTGGTGGGAGGCTGCCCCAAGTCTGGGCTCCCTCCTCCCCTGCCTGTTGTTTCGCATGCGCTGTAAGCAGCACTGCGGTGGCTTTTCTTCTTTGCAGGTCGTGCTTGGTGGGGGGCAGGAAGCCATGGATGTGACCACGACCTCCACCAGGATTGGCAAATTTGAGGCAAGGTTGGTGCTCTTCTCTGGCAGGGCTGAGTCCAAACTTGGAGTGCTCTGCTGTGCCCAGAGCATCTCGTTCTCAGCAGTGTTTGGAGAGTTATTAAATTGCAGAGCTTCTCTGGGGAAACTTTGATCCTGTCCCCAACCTGCCTCCCCATTTCTCCCAGGTTCTTCCACTTGGCTTTTGAAGAAGAGTTTGGCAGAGTGAAGGGTCATTTTGGTCCGATAAACAGTGTTGCTTTTCACCCTGATGGGAAGAGGTGAGGATCTCTGTGCGTCTTCCTTCACACTGAATGGTCTGTGTTTGGGGAGGATATGGCTGGATTCACTCAGAACTGCAGGGGGAATGGAGCCTGCACCTCCCTGAATTCTGCCATTCCGCCCCTTTTGCCCCCATCGCTCTGCCTGTGGGGGTCATTGATGCCTGGCTGTGCATCTTGGCTAATGTTCTTATTATCTTTTGGATTCCATCTCTTGCTGGTTTAAATCTGCACACGGTGAGTTCCTGACAAGATCACTGACTTTCCTGCCTTTTCTCCCCTCAGTTACAGCAGTGGTGGTGAAGATGGCTACGTCCGCATCCATTATTTTGATCCCCAGTACTTCGAGTTTGAGTTTGAAGCTTAAAGGAGGATGAATTCTCTTCTTTCCTCTTCCAACCCATTACAGTCCATTGGCTCCAGTGCAGAACTGTTTAAGACCTGCAGTTAATCTGCTCCACAGGAGGCAGCAGGAAGCAGCACCAAACTCAGGGGTCGTGTGAAGGTGGGAATCTGGAAACCCAACCAGCTCAAAACGGCACAAGTGGCCTAAAAGGAGTTGAGTTGGCTGCCTGCCTGCCCCTGGGGATGCTAACTTCCTGACCTGCTGGGTTTATTTATATATTAGTGGAGGAAAAAAAAAAAGAAAAAAACAAGAAATAAATTTTTTCTGAACACAAGGAAAAGTGCCTCTCTTCTTCTGGTCTGGGACAAAATTAACACGACTGTTTTGCTTTGCCTGCTCTGGTGTCAGTGTCTTGCTCTCTAGCAGCAGACAGCAGTGCTGGTGCTCCCTGTGCCTCTGTCCTCACCCAGGCACACGTTAACTCTTCCCAGGGTTGAGGTGCAGCTATTGTTGAAGTCCAGGCCCAGCAGTGCTGGATCTGCAAACAGCCTGCAAAGAGTTGCCAGTCATTGTTTCCCGGACGACGTGCGCTCAGTTCAAGTGCTTTGTTTATTTGCTGGACTGACCCTCAGCCAACTTTCCTCATGGAACAGTTATTTCCTGCACTAGGAGGGTTGTGTTGCAAATCCTCATCCTTCCAGACCCTGTTCCTCTGTCTTGCTGGCTGGAGGGGTGGTTTCTGTCCTTCCTTCCTTAAACTGGGTTCAAGGGCAGATCTCCCAGGCTGGCTTCCAGCTCAGAGCGACTGATGTAACACAACCTGCAGCCAGCACACCCTTGGTGGAGAGGCTGGTGTGAGCTCAGCGTGTTCTGCTGCTTAGATTTTGCTGTGCCAACCACAGCTTGGGCACGGGGCAGGGCCTGCGGGCCAGATACATGGCAGCAAGAGCTGCTGGGCACATGGGCGTCCTGCTACCAGGTCCAGGTACGAGAGCTGCTGAAATCCCACTGGGCAACAGAGCAGAAACAGCCCAGCTCTGGCCACAGAACACACATGGAAAGCAGGAACAAACTGAGAGACCACTTTACTGTGATGTGCTCGGGCTGCGTGGCTGACAGGAAGCTGCAGTCCGTCCCCCTCTCCCAGCGACGTCCCCACAGCTCTGCTATGCGCAGGCTCCTCTGGGCTCTGCAGGGCGTGCGTCCCGCACAGCGCTTCCTGCAGAGCTGCAGCATGGCCTTGGTGCCTCAGCCCTGGTGATGGGGGATGATCTCCAGGACGCGCTGCTCGCGCTGCCGCTCATCTTTCATTCTCCAGCCGGGCAGCCGGGTCGGACAGCGAGCGGCTCAGTCTGTTCTCTGCGCTCTCCTTGACAGCCGTGTCGCTGCCCTCTACCAACCGCCATATTTCTGCCCACGCCTCATCCAGGTACTGGGACGAGCGGATCCAGCGAAAGAACAAGCCTAGGGGACAAGGGGCTGCGTCAGCTCGGCCGTGTCCTGCTGCAGGAGGGACAAGCATGCAGAGCTACTGCATGCGACCCAGATGGGTTCCGAAAGCCCAAGGGCTGCACCCGCCATACCCTGCCACAGCTGGATGCTCTGGGGCTCCACTGAGGGCCAGATGACCAGCGGGTTGGGCGAGTAGAGGGGGTTCAGGCACTTCTTCCTCTCCTCAGGCTGGTCCAGCCAGGCCCAGAGGGAGTGCGTGCTCTCCTTCACTTTGCACAGACACCTGCAGGAGCACAGAGATGCGCTTCAGTCCCTGGGACTGACCTGGGATGGTGACCCAGGGGTCTGCGCCTGCAGGCCAGGGTCTGCTCTGGGGCACAGTGCTCACGGGGCACTGCCGTCCCCACTCCCTGCCACTTGCCTCTCCTTCTCATTGTTGCAGAGGAAAGTGCCGTAGTCGGAGGCGTAGGCGTTGTCAAAGAGGGTGAGGAGCAGCCCCTCGCTGAACTCCAGCGAGAAGGGGAACTGCCGGCTCAGCTGCCACACGCAGTCGAGGAAGAGGAGGAAGAGTGGTGCCTCCTGCTTCAGCCGTGCGTGTGAGTAGGCAGAGCGGGCGCAGCGCAGGTGGAAGGGATGGCCAGCCTGCAGGACCCCATGGCAGTGGTAACAGGGCTGCAGGGGACCACGGCACCCCCGCCTCAGTTCCTTCTGCCCCTCACCTGGATCCACTCCCTTTCCAGCAGGTCCTGGAAGCCCTTCAGTGTGCGGCAGCCTGGATCCAGGATCACCTGTGCCAGCGCTGTCACCAGCAGCGTGGTGTCTGTGCCCTCTGCTCCGTGCACCAGCACGCAGCTCTCCTCCCTGGGGGGCACAGTCAGGGCACTGCCAGCTGCACTCTGCATTGGTCTCAGGGGGAGGGGAGGGATGTGGGGGCAGCCCCCTACCTGTCCAGGCACTGCGCAGCCAAACAGGCCGTGCTGAGGGCCGCCTTAACGTGGCTCAGCCAGCGGCAGCTCTCCAGCCGGCCCAGCCAGCGGTCCATGCCCAGTGAAGCGTCGTTGCAGGCCTCCACCAGCTTGATGAAGCTCTCCTGCAGCGGGCGGCCACTGGGGAGGGAGGAGGAGAAGGGAAGGACGGCCTGGTGAGGGCTGCAAGTCTGCTTTTGGGGCTGGAGCGGAGAACTTCAGCACAGCCCTCACCGCTCCAGCGGCCGATGCAGCCTCTTCCACTGCGGGTACGAGGATTTGGGCTCCGTGCCACCTCCCGTCATCCGCGCCTGTTTGGCCGTCTGGGCTGAGCGCGTGTCGATGATGAAGCCCCGCTCGCCCTCGTCCAGCACCGACCCCAGCAGCATCTCATCCTCGGGGCAGCGCTTGCGGTTGGGGCCGGTCAGCGGCTGCCCGCTGCGGAGCATCACCTGCGGGGAGGGGGCTGCGGGCATCGCCTGCGGGGCATCGGGGTGGGAGGTGCGGGGACGGGGCGGGGATGGGGCGGGGATGCGGACTCACGGTGCCGTTCCTGGTGTGATAGTAGCTGAGGATGGGGAAGCGCCCGCCCTGCCGGAACCGGGCTGCCCTCCGCAGGGTCTCCTCGCTCACGGCCGCCGGCACGATGACAGCCGGAGGGTACGTGGGGCAGACGGCGAAGTCCTGGTTGACGTCGCTCAGTCGCCACTGGGTGGTCTGGGGAAGATGCGAAGGTGGGAGGGGGGGCTGCCTCCCCCCGCCCCCCAGCCAGGTGTAAAGGACCAATCCGGTCACCCCCTCCCTCCCCGTACGGGGAGATGTGACACCACCCCCTGCCCCAAGGCCCACCTGCGTGGCGATTTGCTGGAAGTGCCGCTCCGTGGGGAGCCGCGGCCAGCCCTCCTCCAGCCGCAGGCTCTGAGGCCGGTGGAAGAAGGGATACATCATCATCACCGAGTCCACCGAGGAAAGGGCCTGCAGCAGAGCAGAGCAGAGCTGGGGGAAGGCAGGGAACGTCCTCTCTGCAAACGCCATCCTTGCTCCCTCCCACAGGGCTTGGCAGCTCGGGTGCCCCGTGCAAACACAGCCCAGCAGCTGAGTGTTTACTCACGTTAATGACAGACCCAGAGCAAACACCGTGGGCAGCCACCTGCTCCTGCCAACCCTTTGCATCCCGGCACGGCTCACCTCGATGGAGCTGGCGATGTTCAGGCACTCCTCCATGCCCGGGATCTCCAGCTGCAGCACCTTCAGGTCCTTGCAGCGCAGTGTGATGGTGCCGGAGGAGCCGGCCAGCCTGGGGAGGGCAGCGGGGTCAGGGCAGGAGGGGCCGTGCACGCAGACAGCACAGAGCTGCCCTCTGTCCGGGGGGGAGCTGAGAAGGGCATAGAACTGCGCGGGGCTCCCGGTGTGCCTGAAGCTGTGACTCCCACCAGCTCCCCTCGGAGCAGCCATCCTTGCCCCACAGAGCTGCGTGAGGCCGGGCACTGCAGGGCAAGCCGGAGAAGCTGAGAGCACCTAAAGCCAAACCTGTTGTCCCGCGGGGAGCCGCCGCTGCGGGGTGGCTGATACCAGCCTACATTCTGCACTCTGGGGCACGGAGGAGAAGAGGAGGTCAATGCCCACTGCCACGAGCCACGGGGAAGAGGAGGGAGGAGGCTCTGCGGTGCCGGGAGGGCAGCGGGGGATCATCCCCACCGAGGGGGCACAGGGCGGTGGGAAAGGACCGACCTCTTCTCCACGGCGTCCACGTTGCGGATGAGCAGCCAGAGCTCCACGGCGCTGGGCTGCCCTTCGCCGCCGGGGCAGGAGGAGAGCAGCAGGTGGTGGCTGGTGATGCACAGAGTGCCCTTCACCGCCGGCTGCCCCGCGCACGACAGCAGCACGCTCTCCACCGTCGCCGTTTTGATCAGCTCGGAGAACTCCATGGCGGTGCTGGAGGGAGAAAGGGGAAATCCTGAGCGGCACAGTCCGGCTGGAACCCCCCTCCACCCCCCGTCCCTCCCCGCAGCGCAGCCTCCCCCGTCCCGTTCGCGTCGTCACCTAAAGCCTATGCCGCTTCCTCCCTGCAGAGCTGCGCTGGTTTCCTCCCCGGCACTGCTGTCACCGCAGTGGGGAAACTGAGGCAGAAACCCGCGGGGCTCGGGGGGCTGTGGGTGCCAGGACGCCGCGCCCGGTGCGGGCTGGGGGGGTCGGGGGACACTTTGGGGGGGCGTTTGGGGCGGCTGCCGCCTCACATCGGCTCTGTTCTGTGGGGCGGGAGGAGGAGGAGGAAGAGGGGAGAAAGAGGAGGAGGAAGAAGGGAGGGGGAGGAGGAGGAGGCGGAGGCGGTGAGCGGCTCGCACGGTGCCCCCCAGTCCCCCCACCCACCCCCGCCCGTGGATCCGCGGCTCCGGGGGGCGACGGGCAGGGGGCAAACGGGGGGCACGCGGGGTGCGGGGCCGCGCAGGAACGGAGCCGGGGGGGGGGGCGGATTAAGGTGGCAGGGGAGCGAATAAGGGGACACGGGGGGGGGGGGGGGGTCACAGCGGGGAGCACGCGGGTTTGCAGCCCCGCGCCGGGAGCAAGCGGGGCCGCGCGGGGTCACGGGACGGCAGCGGGGCTCGAGGGGCTCCTGGCCGCGCTCTGCCCGCCGGCCGCCGCACCCCCGGGTTCCACCTTAAGGCCCGCAGCGCACAGCCGTCCCGCAGCTGTCGGCGCCCACCGCCACCGCGCGGCCCCCGCTCTCCGCCCCGTCGGCACGCGGAGCTGCTCGCTTCCCTTCCTTCGCCCTTTTTTTAGCAGCCCGGGGCCCGGACGGGAAGTCGGTGTGTCACGCAGCGCCGATAGCGGGAGGGCACTGCGACACCGCGACACCGCGTCCTCGCCGCGCTTCCTCCGGGAGGACGCGGAGCCGCCTCCCAACCGGAGACAGCGGTGCTCAAAAAGGAAAGAAAAGGGGGGAAAAGAAGCAACAAAAAACAACTTCTTTGCACTCCTCTGGATAAGCCAAGTTCCTGCCCGTTATAATTATCCCCAACCTTTATTGTTCTGGGGGTAGATAAATAGGCGGCACTCGGCACAGCTGCGCTGGGTGTTCCTCGGCGTGCTGGGATTTGGGCTCCGAGGTCCGGGAGCTGGAATTGGAGATTTGGGATCTCGGGTTTGGGATCTGGGCTGCAGCCATGCCCCTGGGCCAGGTGAATTTCTCTGAGCTGGGTGCAGAGGAGCCAACTGCAGGCGAGGAGAGCCTGGCTGGGGTCAAGGCACTGACGGCCAAACTGAAGCTGCAGACCCGCCGCCCTTCCTACCTGGAGTGGGAGGCACGGGTGCGGGGGCAGCCCTGGGGCAGGCCAACCCCACGGGGGGCAAAGGGAACCTCGGGGCAGCCCAGGGCCGAGCAGGATGGCAGCGTCTGTGGGTTCCCTGCTATGGAGGAGGCTCTGGAGTGGCTCAGGACGGAGCTGGTGAGTAATGCTGAGGGGCACGGAGGGATGGTGCCTGACCCCACAAGGGAGCCGCTGGGGCTGCTCCCGCTGCAGCTCGGAGCTCTGCTCCTGTACCAGCACAGCCACTGGTTGTGGGGTTTTGCCCGGTGCTGCAGCTCTGACCTCCTGCCCTGCCCAGAGCTGTGGGTTGTGGCTCGTGGCTCTGTATTTGTCACCCCTTCCTGCTGCTCTGTGCAGGCAGCAACAGCTTCATGGGTGCAAACTTATGTGAGCAGGTCACAGTCCCCGTGTTGGCCTGTGCTGCACGTGGGCTCTGTGCCGATCCCAGCACCACGTATTCCTGATTCCCTGAGGGTCTGTCACCGAGCCCTGCTGCTCCAGCAGCCCTGCTGGCGCTGAGCCTCTGTCAGCTGCTGACAGCTCCATTCTCCCACAGCAGGAGCTGCAGGCTGCAGACCAACGCCTGGCACAGCAGCTGATGCGCCTGCGGGCACAGCTGAACCGGCTGAAGGTGGAGCAGGTCTGCCACCGGCACAAGGAGATGCTGGACGATGCCACCTTCGGCCTCGAGGGCTGCGAGGAGGACTCGGATCTGCTCTGCACCATCCCACCCAAGGCCGCCTTCCTGCTCTCCATGCCACTCAAGCACATCGGTGTCACCCGCATGAACATCAACTCCCGGCGCTTCTCCCTCTGCTGAAAGCAGCGGGGCCCTGCAGGCACCCATGGGTGCACCTGGGGGTTGAGAGGGGCTCATAGGTGCCCCAAAGTGCTGCAGGGACATCGGCTCAGGCCTGAGCTCCCTCGTGTTTGTGCCACGGGAAATGTGCCATCCCCATGGAGCAGCCGTGTGTGGTGGGGGTCAGACATGGGAGGATGAGGGGAGCAGCACTCGGAGGAGGAATAAAAGCAGGTGATGATGAGAAGGAGCACTTCCTGCTGTGCACAGCCCGGTGCCCGCCTGCGCCTCCAGCGGTGCTCCCAACCCCTTGGGGTGCCAGGAGGGCACCCGCTCCCAACTCTGCCCCTTGGGCTGGTTTTTTCAGTAGTTCCTGCTTTGGGACGGATCCGTACTGGGGTAAAAGGGTCTGTGCTGTGAGGAACCCACTGCCAGCCCCTCCCCACGCACCCGGCGACGGTGGGTGCTGGGGCTGCACTGCTGCAGGAAGTGCTCATCACCAACAGCTGCGTGGGTCGTGGGGCCTGGAGGTGCTGGGGGCTGTGCTCAGTGCTCAGCAGCCCCGCATTGCCCCATTCCCACCCCGGTGCAGGAGGGGTGGGGGCTCTACCTATGGCTGTCCTTGCTGCAGGGATTTGCTTTTCCATTTTTCCCCTTCCCCTGTTCACGCCAAACCCTTTGCCAAAGGAGCTGCCGCTCTCAGCGTGTGACAGAGCACGTTTTGCAAGTGCTGCCCAGGGGAGATACGGGGTGACCCAGGAAGCTGTGGGATCAAGGGACCGTTCTGGGTTCTGGGATACTAGGAGGGAGCAGGGAGAGCTGCACGAGCCCCCGAGCCTGCGGCACATGGCAAGGAATGGCAGTGAGCCCTTGCCCAGGGACACCCGTGGTGCTGGGGAACGCACTGGGCGTGGGGCTGAGGAACGTCCCCATAAGGGTGGGTGCAGCACTGGGTGCCCCCCCGGCACAGCTTGGCGTTCTGCCTGCGCCACTGCAGAGCAGCTGGTGGGAACCTGCGGCTTTGCCTTTGATCGTGAAAGCCGAGACAATAGCGCTGTGGTTGCGCTGCTCAGAGCTGAGTCTCCAAAAGAGTCTCCAAAAACCCAGGGCTGGTGGCGCAGCACGGCCTGGGCACGACGCGTCCCTCCAGTCTGTCCCCATGTCAGCTGTCACTGCGGCTCTTGGGGACTGAGGCTTGGGGGTGTGGTGGTGATGGCCAAAGCGGGGCTGTGGGTGCAGGAGGTGTCACACAGCCCAACAGGGTCTGGTGGGGTACGGCACAACCGGAGCTGCCACTGCGATCCCACAGCACTGAGCTTTGGAAAGGGGGCTGTGAAGGGCCTAGGGGGATTTGCAGCCCTTTGGGTGACAGCGTCGCACCCATCACTGCCCCCACACAGCATGTGGCCCGTTGTGTGTCCCCACTCCACCACAGCCAAGGGGCTCGGTGCCCCCAACCCACCCAATCCCAGGGCTGAGGGCACCTGGAGCAGGACCTCGATGCGCAGCCCAGCTGGGGATGGCAGGAAGCCTCAGGGTTTGTCACCAGTGCTTGCGGTCGTGCGCGAGCTGTGAACCAGCTCCTCTAGAGTTTGCTCAGGAGGCAGGAAACCGGGGCAGGCAGCGAGCAAGAGCGAACAGCGGTGGGGAGTGCGCCCGTGTGCGGGGGGCTCAGCTGCGCTGCTGTGGGTCAGCGTGAGCCCACGGCCATGGGGAGGACGTGAGAGGGGACCATCGCTGCTGCACAGCCATGGGAGTCTGAGAGAGCCGGTCCTCATTGTGCTACAGGTAACGGGGTCGGGATGGAGCTCTGCAGCCAGTGCTGCTGGGCAGGTGCACGCTGTGCTCACTGATGGTGCTCTGGGGGTGGGTGGGAGCAGGGGCTCACCGCAGCAGGGCTGGGAGTGATGGTGCTTCGGCAGCTGGGAGGCACAGGTGGGAGCTCCCCGTGCTGGGGGATAGCAGCCACTCTGATGCCAGGGCAGCCGGTCCCTGTTTGTGCGGCAAAGGGGGAGATTTGTGCCAGGCCCTCACCCATCTGTGGATGAGAGCAGCAGTTCAGTGCTGGTCCATCAGCATCCCATCGCAGATGGTTTCAAGCACTGAGATGTGTCTGGCTTCGGTGCTGTTTTGGTGCAAACATCTCCGTGCTGCGATGGCGGCGTGGGGCGGCCCTGCCCTGCTGGCTCTGCACGGCGTCCAGCTGGATCACATGGGGCCAGGAATGGGGTCAGCCCAACCTCAGCCCCGCTCACACACTGACCAAGCGCCATCGGCCGGAGGTGCTCATGTGAAGGGCCTGCAGGAGCGGCAGGAGCAAGGCAGGAGTGACAGCTGTGCCATGCAGCCCCGTGCGGGAGACACCGAGGTGTGTGCGCAGTGCTTGCATGCAGCCTTCGTGCAGAAATTCGTTTGCACAGATGCAGTCACAAAACCTGACTTCAAACACCCCGACGCAGCGCGGCCCTCGCACTGAGCAGGTGGAACGGTTGCTTGGTGGAAATTATGCTGTGGCTTGAGTACATCAGAGAAAAAGACACAATAGCAGCACCTCCCTCCGCACCCCGGCTTCTTGCAGAGAGGAAAAAACACCTCCCAGGTCCCTCTGCTGCGGTGGATGTGCATTTGAAGTGCCACGCGCACGCTGGGAGCATGGAGGCTCTGTGTCTGTGGGGTTGGGTTTTGCTCAGCTCTGAGCTTTGTCCCCACGGTGCCATTGCTGTCCCCGCTCCCTGGGGCCGTGGCCGAGCTGCTCCAGGGGCGTTTTCAAAGCAGAGCAGGCAGAAGCGCGGCACCAGGGCCCAAATCATGGCACAGGGGGGCTCAGTGCCCTTCCCTCCCCACAGCCTCTGCTCGCATCGGCCATGGTGCTGGTGGGCACTCTGAGGTGGCACCCTGGGGACAGCAGGAGGGCGGCACTGCCATTGCGGTGCTGTCCCCACTGTGGGGTGATGAGCGTGGGGTCCTCCCAGTTCCTGTGCACGGGTTTGGGGTGTGCTCGGTGGCTGAAGGATCTGGTGGCACCCAGGGGACGCCACATCCCCCCGAGATGAAGATGACAGAGGAGAAAAGAGTGACATGATATAAGATAATCACTGCCAGCAAGGCAGAAATGCGCAGGGCACTTGAGCACAGGCTGGGGACGCGGGCTGGGGCCATGCCTGCGTGGGGACGGATCCTGATGGTGTGGGCGTGGGGATTCTGCAGAAAAGCATTTTCCAGGGCTGTGGGCCACTGCTTGCGTGTCTCAGCACCGGGGCTCCATCAGCTTTTGTGGGAAGGTTAGAGCCACGCAATGGGAAGAAGGCTCCTTCCACCCACTTGTGGCACCAGGGCCGGTGCTTGAGGTGGGTGTCCTGGCACTCATCACCTTCTGTGCTCTTAATTAACGCAGCCAGGACAAAGGCAGGAGGAAATATGGCTGGTGATGGAGGCAGGGGACGCCCTTCAGAGTGTGCAGGAAGGGCTGTGTGACGGCATGAGTAAGAGAGACGGATGCAGGGATGGGATGGAGGGATGGATGAATGTGCTAAATGGGATGAATGAATGGCTGCAGAGATGAGGTGGATAAATGTGGGGATGGGGACGATGGGGCCGGGGAAGGGATGAAGGCTTCTCTCACTGCCCTCCATAGCCACCATGGGCTGCTGCTGCAGCTCAGACTATGATGAGGACTGGATTGAGAACATCGACATCTGCGAGCACTGCAACTACCCCATCGATCCCGACAGCAAGCGCCAGGTGAGGGGCAGCCACAGGACAGCCGGGGTGGTGAGGGATGGCCAAGCCCTTGGTGGCAGGAGGGGATGCGGGGACTGCACTCATGGCCCCCCCTTCCCTCACAACAGCTGATCCGCAACGGCTCTGAGGTGCGGGATCCCCTGGTGTCCTACGAGGCCACGTCTCCGCCGTGCTCCCCACTCCAAGGTACAGCCCGGCCACGGGGGGGGCTGCTGGGTGTCCCCCCCATGGCCACCTCCACCCTGACCCCGCGCTCTCCCCAGACAAGCTCGTGGTGGCCCTGTATGACTATGAACCCACTCACGACGGGGACCTGGGACTTAAGCAGGGCGAGAAGCTGCGCGTCCTGGAAGAGTGAGTGAGCACTGACAATGTCCCCGTGTCCCCGTGTCCCTTGGCCAGGGGTCCCGGCTCAGAGGGGCTCAGGGCTCACAGGGCCGTGTCCTTGCAGGAGCGGGGAGTGGTGGAAGGCGCAGTCGCTCACCACAGGCCAGGAGGGTTTGATCCCCCACAACTTCGTGGCCATGGTGAACAGCCTGGAGCCAGAGCCGTGAGTAGAGACGAGGGGCTGCACGGAGCCGTGCCAGAGCAGCAGGAAGATAGGAGAGCCCCCAGCCCTCACCCTGCCCCTTGTCCTCAGGTGGTTCTTCAAGAACATCAGCCGCAAGGATGCGGAGCGGCAGCTGCTGGCGTCAGGCAACACGCATGGCTCCTTCCTCATCCGGGAGAGCGAGACCTCCAAAGGTATCAGTGCAGCCCTGATGGCTCCTCCTGCACTGCAGGGTGCACAGAGAGCCGGGACCCAACAACCTGTGCGCTTCCCCCAGGCTCCTACTCGCTGTCAGTGAGGGACTTCGACCAGAACCAGGGCGAGACGGTGAAGCACTACAAGATTCGCAACATGGACAACGGCGGGTACTACATCTCTCCACGGGTCACCTTCAGCAGCCTGCACGAGCTGGTGGAGTATTACTCAAGTACGCACCGTCAGCAGCCGGTCCTGCCTGCAGGATGGATACGGGGATGGGGAGGGCTGGGAGGAGAAGGGCGCCCCGCTACCTGCGCCCAGGTGCAGCTCGTGCCGGGCTCCCCACGCACACTGACACCGGCTCTGCCTCCCCTGTGCTGCAGGCAGCTCGGATGGGCTGTGCACCCGCCTCGGCAAGCCCTGCCGGACACAGAAGCCGCAGAAGCCCTGGTGGCAGGATGAGTGGGAGGTGCCGCGAGAGTCACTGAAGCTGGTGGAGAAGCTGGGAGCCGGGCAGTTTGGAGAAGTCTGGATGGGTGAGTCGGGGTGAAAGCGGGGTGCTTCGTCCCAATGAGGGCACTGCTGTGCGCAGCTGCAGCCCAGAGCCACAGCATCCTCGGGTCAACAGGAGCAGCCAGGCCAGCACAAGTCCTGTGCAACTTTGGCTTTTTGCAAGGATCTTCTTCATGCAGTTTTAAGTTGGGATGCTCTGGGTGGACAGATGCAGCCCTCTCCCCTGCCTCCTCCACCACCCCACCATGTTACTGCTACCTGCCCCCATACGTGCTCACTGTGGGTCCTTCTCCTACATCACAAGCTGCTCCATCTCCCTGCAGGTTTCTACAATGGCCACACCAAGGTAGCCATCAAGAACTTGAAGCAGGGCAGCATGTCCCCCAGCGCCTTCCTGGCAGAGGCCAACCTGATGAAGAACCTGCAGCACCCACGGCTGGTGCGGCTCTATGCCGTGGTGACCAAGGAGCCCATCTACATCATCACAGAGTACATGGAGAAGGGTGAGGGCATCCGGGTAGGATAGCTGAATCATTCAAGCTAGAGAATACCTCTAAGACAACCGAGTCCAACCCCAACCCATGCCCACTAACCACATCCCTCACTGCCTCATCTCCGTAGTTCTTGAGCACCTCTGGGGATGGTGATCCCAGCACTTCCATTGGCCTGTGCCAATGCTTGGCTGCGATAGTGATGCCTGCACCATGACACTGAGACCCTGGGGTCAGCCCTAGTGGGACAGGGGCCTGGCAGGCAGTGTGATCTCCTGCCCCCTTCCACTCCCCAACATCTGTGAGCCCCCAGCCCCATGCTGGGTGTTACCCTGGGGCTCACTGAGACTTGCTGCCTTCACTGCAGGCAGCCTGGTGGACTTCCTCAAGACCTCAGAGGGCATCAAGCTCAGCATCAACAAACTGCTGGACATGGCTGCACAGGTGAGAGGGGCACAGGGCCACAGCGGGGGGCTGCTGGGGCTTTCCTGCTCCACCTATTAAGTGTGACTATTACGATTATTTTGATCTGCAGATTGCCGAAGGCATGGCCTTCATCGAAGCCAAGAACTACATCCACCGCGACCTGCGGGCTGCCAACATCCTGGTGTCGGAGGCTCTGTGCTGCAAAATCGCCGACTTCGGGCTGGCGCGCCTCATTGAGGACAACGAGTACACAGCACGAGAAGGTGCGTCCAGCCTGCTGGCAGCCTGCGTGCCCCGCCCGCCCCAAATCACTGCCCCCAGCCACGAGGGGGCTGCCAGAGCCCACCCGGCCCTGCCGCTGGTGGGGTCACAGCCCTGCCTGGCGGCTGCGGCAGGAACAGGCACGCGGAGCCAAACCCAGCGTGCAGCAAGGACAAAGGCTCGCTGTGCTGGCACGTCGGGTTCAACAGAGGGATGACCCGTAACGCTCATTCTTCCCCTCCTGCTGTTTTTCAGGGGCTAAATTCCCCATTAAGTGGACGGCACCGGAGGCTATTAATTATGGCACGTTCACCATCAAGTCTGATGTCTGGTCCTTCGGCATCCTGCTCACCGAAATCGTTACCTACGGCCGGATCCCGTATCCAGGTCAGGATTTCCCAGCAGCTGCATGGCAGCACGGCTCACACGCACGCAGGCGCGCACCCACCCGTGTGTGCATGCACTCCTGCACGCACACAGGCTCCGCCCGGCCCCGCTGCCTGCCAGCCCGCGATGGTCCTGAGCTCTTCTCATTGCACGTGGCCAGCCAAGCCCAAAACCCACAGCGGGTGGGGGGGTCCCAGAGGCTGAGGCTGGGGGGCGGAGGAAGGTTTCCTACGGGGTTCACAAAGGCAGGGCGCTCCCTCAAGACGGGCCGATGCAAATTCAGTGCCACTCATGCCGTCCCCTCGCAGGGATGACCAACCCCGAGGTGATCCAGAACCTGGAGCGCGGCTACCGCATGCCCCAGCCAGACAACTGCCCGCGGGAGCTGTACGAACTGATGATGCAGTGCTGGAAGGAGCAGCCCGAGGAGCGGCCCACCTTCGAGTACATGAAGAGCGTGCTGGAGGACTTCTTCACCGCCACCGAGGGACAATACCAGCAGCAGCCGTGAGGCCCCACGCCGGGCGCCCACAGACTCCACGAGCATCCCGCGAGCACCGCCCGGCAGCGAAGACGCTGTGCTTCCCACAGAGCCTTGCCCCTGAACGGTGACATCCTAACTGAAGCTGCGCGCTGCTGTCGCACAGCGCCGTGCCCACGGATGTCAGCTCCTCGCCCTGCCCCACAGCCCCGCACACGGCACGGAGCTCCCAGCCCGGCGCAGCCCCTCACGGCCCGGGCGGGGCCTCAGGCAGAGGCTCACGGTGCCCCTCGGATGGCAGCCACGGACCCGAGGCCCGCAGGGTTGGTGTCGCTGCCAACCGGGCCCGGTTCTCCCTGCTGCCGATCCTCCTCGCAGTGGGGTAGGAAAGGCCTCGGACCCAGCGCGGGCCTCAGCCGCAGCCCCACACGGCCCGGGCTCGAGGGCTCGACGCCCTGCCCGTCCCAGCGCTTCGAAGCCCCGTGCCGTGCCCCCCCCCCCCCGGCACGTTGGGAATGGTTCGGCCCCACCTGTTCCCCCCCTCCCTCCTCGCAGAATGGTTCCGCCCCGCCCACCTGGCCCCGCGCCCCGCGGTGGTGCGGCCCGCCGCTCCGCCTAGCCTGCTGGCTCCGCCGCGCCGCCGCCTCGACTCCTCATTGGTCGGCGGGCTGGAAGGGGTGGAGAGCCGCGTTTCGATTGGCCTCCGGGCCGCGAGGGGCGGGGCGGTGGGGCCCCGGCCGGTGGGGCGGGTTGCGTTGCGCTGCGCGGCGGTAGGGTCTGCGGCCGTGGGGAGGCAGGAAAATGGCGCTGACGCAGGGGACCAAGCGGAAAGTCTGCTACTACTACGATGGTGCGGAGCGGTGGGGAGCGGGATGGGGGGGCTGCGGGGGGGATGGGAAGGGGCTTGGGGTCATGGTTTGTGTGAGATGGGGGCTGGGCTGGGGGGGCATAGGGGCGAAAGGGGTCCGCGCGAGGTGGGTCTGCAGGCTGTGCTGGGCCGCAGGGCGGGGGGAGGGGCGGCGCTGGGGGCTGTGGGGAGCGGGGGGGGAGGGGAAGAGCTTGGAGGGGTTTGGGGGGTTCGGGGCTGCAGGGGGGGGTTGGGTGCCGGGGGGAATTGGAGTGAGGGATATGGGGGCGGGGGAGCGGGCTGGGGGGGCTTTGGGGGCTGGGAAGGGAGCAGGGCGGCTCTGAGAGGTTCGGGGGGGAGGGGCTGCGAGGGGAGGAAGGGGCTCTGCTGGAGCTCCCGCTGGGGTCAGCGGTGTCTTCGTGGAGCGCGGGACGGGACGGGGGGCACTGGGGGCACAGCGCTGGTGTGGCCTTGCTGGGGGCTGCCTTTGCTGTTCTCTACCCTTCAGGACGCTGAGAGCTCTGCTTTCTGGCTTTTTAATCTTCCCTCTGGGGTGGGGGAGGAGCCGGGCGTTACAGCCAGCTGCCTCGGGCGCTTTCCCCACTGGCACCGTGGCAGAGAGCACAGCTCATCCCCCTGGGTGCGTTCACAGCCCCCTCCCCTTTGGAGGGTGGCCTCAGTGATGCTCGGGTTTTTGTTAGGCTCTGGGATTGCTTTGTGCAAAAGGTATTGTGCAGTTCTCTGTTTTGTTGCAGTTTTCAGTCTATGAAGTCAAATAAAAACTTTATTGCTGTTTTTTTTTTTTTTTTTTCCCCTGGTAAGTGGATGTATTCCTTGCTGAAGCAATAAAGTGAGCTCTTCTAAACTGCTTTCTGCATTGGGCAGGTAGTGAGGGCTCTCATTTCTTCTGAGAAGTGAACACGAGCAGTAGGATTGCGTCCTGTGGTGCTGGCCCTGTGTCTTCAGGCAGGCAGGGTGAGGAAGAGGGGATCAGAGCAGCAGAGCTGCCTGAATTCAGCACACAGTCTGCCTCTGGAACACCCGTCATCTCAAAGTGCAGTGGGGTGCTGGAGCCCTGGGCTCAGTCAGGCCTGGTTTAAGCACCAGAGTGCTTGCAGGAAGTGGCAGGGTGCTGTATATGCGCAAGCAGCCTGCGTGTGGAAGAACTCTCAATGTCCAAACTTCTCCCTCCTTTGTATGTAACGTGTTCACAAGGATACTTTCCACTTTGTGAACAAGCTAACATCCTTCAAGGCATGAGATGATGTTTTAAACACAAAATAAGTGATCGTCTTGCTGTGAACGCTAAGCAGAACGATATCCTTCCGGTCTTTATTGCATGGTAACAAAATGAAGTTGGTGTCATTCCCCCTTGTCTGTAGCTGCCCTCACCCATTTACTCTGCAGTGAGGTTTTAGTGCCTTGTTTCCACTGCTCTTTTATGAGGGGCTGGCAAACATTCACAGGGGGAAATGTGCTTTATTTGTCACGGAAGGCGTAATGTGCACTTGTGGGTGGGTGGCTTGTTAGGGTCTTTGTCGCATAGAGAGTGAAAGCAGAGCAGCCTGGTGCAGTGGTTCGTGAAGGGAGGTCCTGGCATAAATTTCAGAAGAAGGAAACTGCAGGAGGTCATTGCCTGAGCTGTGGGAGAGGGTCTGGAGAGGGTGGAGAGAGTGGGGAAAAAGAAATCTTGTGTGGCAGGGGTCGTTCATGGACATGCTGAGGTGTGCTGGGGCTGTTTGCAAGGGTTTGAACTGCAAGAATGGGAAATTCTCTTCTGTTGGCTCCAACGTGGGGCTTTGCTCAACCCCAGCAGACAGGAAGAGGTCTCTGCTGAATTCTCACTCTTATCATGCAGCCATTAGTGCGCCCGAGCTCCGTGCTGTGCGGCAGGGCTTGTGCTGAGGCACGTCTGGGGTCTCACTACAGCCCGAGGTAAAGAAGGGAGGCAATAATTTTTCAAAGCTTTGTGTAGTTTTGTGTTTGTATTTCCTAGACGGGGTTTTGAGCACCCCTAACCGTTTCCCAAAGCTTAACATACCCTGGTTTTGCTGTAGGGTTTTGGTGCAGGCAAAACCCACCACTGTAGCATCACCCAGGCAAAACTCCAGCAGCAGGATGGTTTGGGCGTGGGGTTTGCATCTCTTCAATGGAAGGAGGCTGGTGCCCAGTGCAGGAGGCATTACAGCTGTGTGCTGTGAGGAAGTAGCAGTTTCTCCTGTATGTTAAGATTGGTGATGAAATATTAATGCTCCCAGCTGAGTCACCGGCCAGACCGGGTTGGGTCTCTCGCTTCCTAAACTGATGGGGAGCTGTAAAACTATGCGAATGACTTCGTTTGATTTCTTAACAAAATGAGGCTTGTGCAGCATTGCTGCTGCGTGTGGCTGTGTGCATTCCCAGCTTTTGGCACAGCTCCTCATTGCCCCGTTTGGCAGGGGACAGAAATCTGAAAGTTAAATTCTGTGGAAAACACCACGGGAATTTGTGCCCTGGGAGAGGAGGGAAAAACCGGTGGGAGATAACAGGAATTCAGCTTTCACCAGATGGAAGGATGTGTGCACGGGGAGCTGACCTGGGGGCTGTAGCTGCAAGGTGCGACTGCCTGACAGTTAACCTGGTGCCGTGGAGTGAAGGATTTCCAAAGGATTTCAGGCAACAATAAGGGATGAGAAGAATGGGAGCTGTGAAGCTGTGCTGTGATTTGCTTATTGACAGAATTAGCAGCTTTGAGTCTCACGTCTGCTGGGTACACAGTAGTAAACTGAGGCAAAGTGGCTACGTGTGCTGGGTGATGAGTCACTGTCTGAGCTGGGATTAAACTCATGTGCCTCCTGGCTTGCAGGTTTCTGCTCAGAGAGCTCCGAGTTTCTCAGGGAAGCTCTGTGAGTGTGAGGTCCCATCGTGGAGCCGAGCCCAGGGGAAGGAGGTTGGAGAGCTGTCCTTTGCTAAGTGAGGACCAGCAGACGTGGTGCCCAACCTCCTGCTGCCAGGAAGGCTGGAGCTGCTCCAACTTCACAGCGTTGTCGGCTGCTCACGTTCAGCTGGGTTGCCTTCCCCAGATCAGCCGTGGAAATCCTCCGTGCTTGGCCATGCCCTGGTGTCCATAAGTCGCTCTTGTCTGGCTCTGGGATGAAGCTTTCTGATGGTGCAGATGCACGTGCAGACCCTTCCCCCTGTGAACAGATGGGCTGCTGCTGGGCACACAAAATGACAGATGTGGTTTGAGTGGTTGGATTTGAAGCAGTTCATGTTTTTCCCTGCTGTAACAAAATCCTTTCTGTCCCCAGGTGATGTTGGAAACTATTATTATGGCCAGGGACACCCCATGAAGCCCCACAGGATCCGGATGACCCACAACCTACTGCTGAACTACGGCCTTTACAGGAAGATGGAGATATATGTAAGTGTGATGAAGAGAAAGGCCTTGGGGTACTTGTCGGTTGCAATTTTGGTGCTTCAAGCTCCTAAGTTCTCTGTCAACAAGGCAAAGAGGAAAGTAAGAAGGATTAAGTGGTTGTGTTGACATATTTCTGCTGCACTCTGATTTCTTGTAGTGAGATGAGATGTTCTTTGCTCCAGATAAGCCTTGGAGTCTGAAAAATTGGTTTTCTCTCTGTAGCTTCAATATTTTCTTTGCCTAGATATGTGGTATTCCAGTCTGTAGTAATGGCTTTTTTGCCTTTGAAAATCAGTTTCTCTTGTCTAGTGCTGCTGCTCCATTTATTTGTTTTATTATTTTTGCTGTTTCTGGGAGTAAATGTGAGACTGGAGATGGGATGTGGGGAGGGCAGCGTTCCCAACCGAGCCCTGTGTCCTTGCAGCGCCCTCACAAGGCGAACGCGGAGGAGATGACCAAGTACCACAGCGACGACTACATCAAGTTCCTGAGATCCATCCGCCCAGACAACATGTCTGAGTACAGCAAGCAGATGCAAAGATGTAAGCTGTGCGCGTGGGGCTGCGGTTCCTGTCGGTGCCGTGCTGTGTTCCGGGGGTCCTGGGTGAGCTTTAGGAGCTCAGGATGAAGAGAGCAGGAGGAGCCCTCAGGACCTGCATTTCTCCTGACTTTCTGTCCTGTTTACCTGTTAAATCAAGGATTTGAAAACGAGTCCCTCGAGCTGGAGTGGCTCCTGAGCTGAGGAGAGCCTCTGACCCGATGGTCTTCTCCGATCTCGTGCTTTAGTGGAAGTTCTGAATTATCTTCGTGGCTTGGAGATGATTGAACTCCCTTTATGAGCTGCGTGTATTTGCTGTAATTGCTTATTTCATAACTGAAGGTCTCAGGGTGGGACAAGGCTGTGTGTTTTTAAATTTAGTTTTTATTTTTAAAAAGAGGCTCATCAAAATCTTCGGGAACTCTGAAGGATTTTCAGAGCTACAATAGCTTGGAAGGGGGGAGGTTTGAGATGCATGATGGTTCCTGTGCTTTGTGTTGGAATGTTCTTTTTTTGTGAGAGAATCTACTCCTCTAACCTCTGCAGTCCATGGAAGTGCTCAGGATCTCTTGGCAGCTTTAATGCTGCAGAAACATTTGTTTCGGTCTGTCTTAAACTCTGAGGTGATGTTTTGTGTCAGGTCATAAAGGCAAAAAGAGGGGGAAGGCTCAGGGTTCTTTTAAACATTATTTTGATCAAGTACACTGCTTGCCTTGAGAGCAGGAAAAAAGACAAAAGCCCACAGGATTCGTTTATGTCAGATGGGATTTCCAAATTGAAAGAAATGCGAGACTCGAGCCTGAAGTGAGGGCACTTGAAAATCTGGTATTAGCTGAAAGGGACAGATGTTTGGGCACAAGCACGTAATAGGAATGAAAACACAAGTAATATACACTGAAAGACCTCCTGCAGTAAATAATTTGGCTTAATATACCAAAGTATATATTTACACAAACTGAACTGTTTACCCCTGGAGCCGATACGGCTCATGAACACCCACTCTGCTCTCTGGTAGTCAACGTTTTCTCTACTGTATTTCCACAGAACTATTTTGAACTGAAGGAGGCAAAGTATGAAAATTAATCTTAAACACACAGAGGGCAGATCTTTTATTCAGCAGGGAAAATAAGCCCCTGCCTTTCTTTTCTTGCTAAGAACAAGCTTCTGCCTGGCTAAAAGCTGGCACGAGAGGCTCAGAGCAGAGATGAGCGGTGAAGGAGACAAGGTCAGCACTCCGCACGGTGGCAGGGCTCTGTAGCCTGCTTGGTGCTTCACCTTTCCTTTTGAGAAAGGATGGGGCTGTGATTTCCGCAGGGATGCTTCCCCTTTCCTGCTGGATTCTGTGTCAGATAAAAGCTCTTCACCTACCTGCTGTAAGGAGGAGGGAGCATCCGTGCCTCACATCTTGCACCTGAGCTTTATGCCTGCAGCCAAGGGGTTGAGCCCAGTTATTAACAGTGCTCTCTAGCAGTCCTGGCTGCTTTCAGTCTCCTGGTGAGAAGAAGCTCAGCTGGCTTATGTTTATGCAGCAGCTCTTCCTGTTTTTGCCAGGATAGCAGAGGGAAGCCCTCAAATACTGTCAGCACTGCCCACAAAGTTCTGAGGGGCAGTAAAGGTAATCAACAGTTAGTTTTCTTACGTCATTTTGCTGAGTCCTGCGTAAGGGCTTGGAAAGACTGTTCTGTAACTTACAGGGCAGGAAGTTCAGCTTGTTGCCATGGAAAGTGTGCAGAAATCGACGACTTCAGTTCTCCTCACTTAACTTGGAAATCCTAGATTAGTTGCTCAGAGGTTGCAGTTTCCTACGCCCTGCTGCAGCCCTCAGAATCTGGGAACAATTGCTTCCTTCTGGGATCTTGCTGGGCATCGTCCTTTTCAGCACCCCCTGTCCTGCACTGGGTGCCATTATCCCGCTCCTCCTGAAGGCTGCGTGCTGCTGCGCACCTCATGCTGCAAGATCTGCGCGGTTTGTGCCTTTCTCATTAAACACAGGGAAAAAAAAGAGATGTAACACAAGCGTGCTGTCGGTGTGTTTAATGGCGAGGGGTGCCGCCTCCGTGCCGCACAGGGCGTGCACGGCCCTGCAGAGCAGCACCAGCTGCCGTAGAGCCGAGCGCAGCCGATGTGCCGAACGCGGGGCCGGGCGGCTCCCCGGCTCAGCAGCTCCCCCTGCGCGCTCCTTTCCGAGGCGCTGGCTGCTTCCCGCCTCCCTCGGAGCCCGCTAGGTGGCGCGCTGTCCTGCCGCAGCGCCGGGCCCCCGCCGTGCTGGGAGCGTCCTTCCCACAGCGCCGCCTTCCTGCCGTGCCGGCGCTGCTGGGGTGCTGTCGTTGTTCAGGCGATTAAAGCTTCTCTGGTCGTTGTTTTTTGAAGCTTCACCATTCCTTTGTGGCTTGATCTTACTGATTCTTATCTGTTCTTTTCAAGTTAACGTCGGGGAGGACTGCCCTGTGTTCGATGGGCTGTTTGAGTTCTGTCAGCTCTCTGCTGGAGGCTCAGTTGGTAAGCTCAGCGTCGTGTGCTCTTCTAAGCGGATGTGTATAAAGTTGTTCTGCCTGAGAAAGTGGTTTGTTGGAGGTGGGGGAGCCCTGTGAACCTATTCCTGACGTCCTTAGGTTGAGATTTCTCCCCGTGCTGGAATTCCAGCCTTGCATGTTGTTTGTTAAGCAAATCTTTATTGCTCTGAGCTACTTTGATGACTCTGCATAGGTGATAGACAGACCTAATGATTAAAAAAATGATGTGAGCTGCACAGAAAAAAGAAAATAAAAAAGATAAAAAATGTTGCTTTGTGTGGGTGCAAACTAAAAAGCCAAAAAAAGTTACTTTTTCTTTCTTTTTAACAGAAAGCCAATTGTCTCTGGCCCTGAGGCAAGAGCTGGGACATTTAAAGTACTTTGTTGCAAGAAGTCGTGGTGCTGCAGGGCTGTGTTACTGTGCATCTACATAGAGCGGTGTGGCTACTGCTCCCACAGTGACATCTAAAATCTCCATTTCCTGTCACAGCTCAGCAGTACCTACAAGTGCTGACTGCAGCACTCTTATGTTGTTTCTTGACATAGCTGTGCTTTGTGATCCCAAGATTGTATACAACAGAATGTATCCCTTGTTTTGATCCTTGGAGACTTGCAGAATTGCAGAGAGTTTACGAAGGAGGCAGGGGGAGAGGATGCTCTTTGTCTGAATGCATATTCAGTGACGGCCCTAAGTATACATTGGGTAAAAGCTTTCCTTGAAGTTCTGTTGTTTGGCACGTTGGGAATTCTAGGCTGCCCTCAGGTGTGGCCTGGGCTAGAAAGCAGTGCATTGTTTGTGCAGATTTCGTGCTCTGAGGCGTGAGTGGGGGAAGCAGTCAGAAGTGTGTGCATGCGAAACAGAGGCTGCGTTTCTCTTCCCTTTCCTTTGTTTGTTTGTTGAGACATCCAGTGTTTAAATGCTGGGACTTGGGCTGGTGCCCAAAAGCACAATGATTGGGATGACAGGAGACCTGTGCTTCACCCCGAGGCTCTGCCATTGGTCCTTTGCCCTCGTGCTAACATTCTGTGATTCTTCTCCCACCAGCCAGCGCTGTGAAGCTGAACAAGCAGCAGACAGATATTGCTGTGAATTGGGCAGGAGGTCTTCACCACGCTAAGAAGTCAGAGGCTTCTGGCTTCTGTTATGTCAACGATATTGTCCTGGCTATCTTGGAGCTCTTGAAGTAGGTGCAGTCCTCTGAGTCTTTGTCACTTCCCAGTCTGTTGTTATTGTTGCTTTTTTTTAGCTGTATTTTCCAGGGAGGTCTTAATCAGCCGTATTTTTGGGTTGCAGTACCTCTGTGCAGAGGGGTTTGTCTAACCATGGCACTGTGCAGGAAGCAGAAGGCTTGGAGCATTTTGTAGTTGCTCTTTGGCCCTTCTCCTCCCTCAGGAGAAGGGTGCACAGCTGTAAGATGTGTCTGTCTGCTGCTTACCACCCTGGTGGCTGTTGGCTCAAGGCAGACCTCACTGAGAGGCTTGGACATAAAAATGTAGACTCCATTGGCTGGATCTGAATAAACTGAGTCAAGCCTGCCTTCAGAGATCAGCTGCAGCAGTAAAAGGCGCTTTGTGGCGCAGGGATTCTGTTCCACTGCTGAGCAAAGCATGTGTCCATTCTCCACGCTTCTTTTGCACCAGAAAGACAACTACTGTGCAGCCTGGGAATCTGTGCAGGGTTCTTTGCCCACTTCCCATTTGCTCTGGGCACGCTCTGAAGAAATGCAGCATTTTGACTCCTTTCTGATCCTAGGTATCACCAGAGGGTCCTGTATATCGACATTGATATTCACCATGGAGATGGTGTGGAGGAAGCCTTCTACACCACCGACCGAGTGATGACAGTGTCCTTTCACAAGTATGGAGAGTACTTCCCTGGAACAGGGGACCTGCGGGTGAGAGCGAAACCTTAGCAGAAATGTGATCACTTTCTTCTATTTGCTGTCATGCTAATTGAGCTAAATCCACCGCTCTGTAGCTCCTTTTAGAGGGTGAAAGTATATGTGGCAACTGGCTTGGCTCTTAGAGAGGATGCTTTGTTCCTATGAGCTTGGCCTGTGCAGTAATAAAATAGTAATAGATCTGTGGTAGTAAAATCAAGGCTTAGATATCAGCCTTCTGATGGCATCTCGGTCACTTCAGCTACTTCCAGTGTACACAGGCTTTCTGGTGAAAGTTTATCAGCAGTTTATCTGCTCTAGTATGTGTTGGTGCATCTTGCTGACGTTTCCAACAGTGATGGTAGTGGGTTCTTCTTCCCTGAGCAGAGGCCAAATGCTTCCACTTCTGCCAAATACGTCGCTGTTGGACTCAGCTGGCTCTTGCCTTCTTACACCATGGCAGCATCCAGCCACGAGAGCTTATGCTTACATTCAGATTACACCAACAGACTCCTGGACTTCCGTTCATAGTTTGCAGTGCAGTTTGTGGTGACCTTGTGCTCTGTCCTGTCTTTCTCTCTAACAGGACATTGGTGCAGGCAAAGGCAAGTACTATGCTGTCAACTATCCCCTCCGGGATGGGATTGATGATGAGTCCTATGAGGCAATATTCAAGCCGGTGAGTGCTGAGTGATTCTTTGTGCATCGTGCTTTGTCGCTGGGTGGCTCGTGGAGCCATTCTTCAGGGAGACTCAGGCTGCTGTTGTAAGATTCCTCAGTGGCTGTGTTCCTCCCTTACAATTGCAGCCTGTCATCAGTAAGTTTTTCTTGGTGAGAGCCTCAGTGTCACCAGTATGTGAGAGCCAGCAGCTGTGGGAACACTAGGGATGTCTTCGTGTCACTTGCTGGACGTTACTGTGTTGCTGTGACGCTGTCCTGTGGAGAAAGTGTAACAATGGGTTTCTTGTTTAGGTGATATCTAAAGTGATGGAGACATTCCAGCCTAGTGCAGTTGTCCTGCAGTGTGGGTCAGATTCTCTGTCCGGAGACAGGCTGGGTTGTTTTAATCTGACCATCAAAGGTAAGAATACAGTGTTTCCATCAAAGCAGTGAGGCTGGGTCTGTGATGCCGAGTAGCCAGAACTGTACAGCAGAGCTCCTGTGTTAAATTGGCGTAAATCATCTTACTGCTTTTCACTGAAAAGTTTTCTTTGTGCCTTGGGGCTCTCACCTTTTTCCCCGCTGCCTTTGCTGCAGGTCATGCCAAGTGCGTGGAGTTTGTCAAAAGCTTTAATTTGCCCATGCTGATGCTGGGGGGAGGCGGCTACACGATCCGCAACGTGGCCAGGTGCTGGACCTACGAGACTGCTGTGGCTTTGGACACTGAGATCCCAAATGGTAACTTTCCTCTGGAGCCTTTGAGGCAAGATAAGGGACAGTGACTGCCTAGCGGCAGGGCTGAGGGAGGTGGAGTCAGGAACCATGAGATGTTTCATTAGCTTTTGACTGTTATTGTGGAAGAGCTTTTTGGGCCCATGGTTTGCAGTAGTTGCTCTTGTTTGTGTTATAGCCCTGTAGTTTTCTCCTCCATCAGGAGATACCCACAGTCCTGCTGTGTGCTGAGACGAGGCGCACTTCTGCTGCAAACTTTTGTGCACACTGATAGCATTTAACTGCCACGTAAGCTCAGACTGCCCTGTTGCTAAGCCGTCCGTTTTGATCTGAGTCTGGCTATGAAATGGTCAGCTCCTGCCCGTAGGAAAATGCAGCTGTGCTCTTATTTAGCTCTGGAATCAGCTGTGTATGAGGCATTTCATTGCTGGTCCAGAGGTGATTTGATTTTTATTCTATTTCAACTTGTCTGCAGAACTCCCGTATAATGACTATTTTGAGTACTTCGGACCAGACTTTAAGCTGCACATCAGTCCCTCAAACATGACGAACCAGAATACCAATGAGTATCTCGAGAAGATCAAGTAAGTCTTTGCCCTTCCCCACAAGGCTGGCGCCCTTCGCTGCCTAAATACAAACGATTCCTTTCCTGGCTGGCTCTAGGCAGCGTCTCTTTGAGAACCTGCGCATGCTGCCTCATGCCCCTGGCGTCCAGATGCAGCCAATTCCTGAGGATGCTGTTCAGGAAGACAGTGGAGATGAAGAGGAAGAGGATCCTGAGAAGCGCATTTCAAGTACGTGCTTGCCTCTGGCGTGGCTGCCTTGCACTGCTGGGAAGTGTGCTGTGCAGGGCCTGTGCCAAAGCTGAACGGGGTCGGATTGCTGGAGAGGCATGGGGGCACTGAACTGAAGTGCCTTAGGAAAGAGGGAAGGATGTTTGACTGAGATGGACCTCAGTTCAGGGGTTCTTCAGTTTGAATCTGAGCGTAGTTCAGATGGGTTTTGTAAGATCAGGCAATGATGTGAGCTGCAGGACTGGTGGAGTTCTTCTGCCTGGGAGCGTTTTTGCCAGACAGTTTCCATAAGGAAGAACACAGGCATTCGTGTGAGGATTTAAACAGTTCCTGTGGCACGGGTGCTGTGATGGATTACTTTCTGGGAGGCTATCAGGTGTCCCAGAAGTTGCTGCCTCAGTGAAAATGCTGGTCGTTATCCAGATTGGCCGATGGCCCTCAGGTCTGGCAGTCAGATTCTCTCAGTGCGAGGTTGGATAACCTGCTCCTGCTGTCAAGTCTAAACATCACACTGCCTCTGATCCGCGTCCCACACGTGAGCTTAGAGGAAGCAAAAGCAGTCAGGAGCAGTGAGTCAAAAGGCACGGCAGGTAGATGAGGTGTTTGTTGCGATCTCACTGTGAGTTATGTGGGTTTATTGGCTCCTTCCCATGTGTGTGGATGTGCACAGAGGGTTCATCTCCAGGCATTCGTGTGCACTGTCTTCTGACCTCTTCTCCCCTTCGCTCTCAGTCCGCAATTCTGATAAGAGAATATCCTGTGATGAAGAATTCTCTGACTCTGAAGATGAAGGGGAAGGAGGGCGCAAAAATGTTGCTAACTTTAAGAAGGCCAAGCGTGTGAAAACAGAAGAGGAAAAGGAGGAGGAGGAGAAGAAGGGTGAGCACGAGAGCTGTGGCTGGAAGCCCTCCTGGCTCTGTAGAGCGTTGCCTGACGTACGATTTCCTACTGCTCTTCCATGCCTTCTTTTTTTCTTTTTTTTTTTTCTTAGATGAGAAAGAAGAGGAAAAAGCAAAAGAGGAGAAAGCCGAACCCAAGGGGTGAGCCCACGTCCCGTTAACTGCCGGAGTTTGTATTTCCCTGTGCATTTCCCCCTGCCCCTGGTGGGGTGCTGCACAGCTTCTGGGGTTGGAGAAGAGGCCTGGTGGTTTGGATGGCTTGTCATGGGCTCTTAACAGGGGGAGTCAGCGTGGCGGGGGCAGCACTCCTGATACAGCTCTGAGAGCCTCCAAAGAATAGGGCTACAAAATACTATGTGTTCTGCAAGGTGTCACTGCTCTTAAAGGGAGGTTGACACCAGAGCACGTGCAGTGTTACCAGGGTGGAGCATCTCAGTGGCATTTTTATGGCTACAGCTTGTGGTGCAGCCCGAGCTGCTTGTTTCAACCGAATTTTCCACTGCTTCTCCCACAGGGTGAAGGAAGAGACAAAATCCACCTAAGATGGCTGCAGCTGGACAGTACCTGTCAGTGCACAGTTATCGTAGGCTAGCTTCTCTGGTTGCCTCCCATTCCACAGGATTTATATTTTATATATGTTTCTGTATATATTTCTATATAAATATATAAATGACTCGAGGACTGTAAATTATTCCTTGCTGCACTCTGCTGGGAGCAGACAGGGAGGACTCTGCAGAGTAGAGAGACCCGCACTGCCCAGGATTGGTGACTGGGAAGCTTCACTCTTTGCCTTCCACTGCCTCCTTAGTGTGTCTTTAAAAAAAGAATCCCTTCCTTTCTTTGCTCTCCTCTGAAGTAACCACCCTTGAAAATGAATAATTTAAGTAGAAGTAGTATCTGCATTTCAGGTTAGGTGGAAGGATGGCCATGAAACTTTTTTTCCCTTCTTTTCCTTTCTCTTTCATTTTATTTTATTTTATTTTTTTTTGTGGGAGATATGAATTCCCAAATTAAGCCTGTGAGAGACTGAGTGTTCCTTTGGTCTTCAGTCTGATTCCACCATGGCAAAAGTAACTGCAAGCTGGTGCCGCTTCTCAGGGTCAAATAGTGCAGTTTTTGAGCAGAGTTGGCCACCTCCCTGCAGCAAACTTGTGGAAGGAGGTGAAGCAGCTTACAAGCAGATCAGAAAATGGCATGAGTGAATCTGCCCCAGAGCCCTGCAGGTTTAGAGCTGGGAAATGCAGAGTGCAAATCAGCTGCTGTGGTGGCGGACGCTTTCCAGGACGTGGCAGCGCTGCGCGTTGCAAGCAGAAGGGATGGAATCTCTGCGTGCTTGTTTCCTACAGCTGTGCCCCTTGTTGCAGGGGGAGGTGAGTTTCTGCCCCCCTGGCTGCCTGCTTCACTCCGCTTCTGCCCTCAGCTCCACGTGCTGTAATTGCTTCTCAGTACGGATCTGTGAGCGAGCTGAAAGCGCAGCAGGACGGGACAGACGGACAGAGCCCAGCTGCTGCCTCTGCTCCTCCGTGTCACTCACAGGAACTCTGAAGCAGGCGTGTTTCCAAGGAACCTTTCCTCTCTTTGCTCTCAAGGCCAGTGAATGCGGAGAACCTTTTTATCAGCAGTCTGAGCTGTTATCTGTACGAGGAAACAGCAGATGGGGCTCTGTACATTTTTATAACTACTCCTCTTCCTACTCCCACACGTTATCTCACACCCAAAGGTCCTTTGTGATCAGAGCTGGCCTTTCTCACACCTTGCTTTGTAGGGCTGAGCGTGAGAGGAGCGTTCCATGAGGTGCTGCGCTGAGCTCCAACTTTGCAGAAGTTTTGCAGGCAGTTCTGACTCGCTGCTCTCCTTTCTCAGGGGGATTCCTCTGTCCATCAGAGGGTCTGTACCTCCCACGGAGCGCTGCAGGTGGTTTCAACTCTAATAATGCTGCTAACTTAACACAGGTTATTTTTAAAATGTTTTATTTTTTTAAGTGCTTCTTTTTTCCCCCTTTTCCACCGTAAGTTTTGTAGTCTCTTGGAACCTGAGTGACATCTCACTCCTGCTCTTCAGTGTTTGTATGTGAAGCGAGAGAGATCAGTGTATCTTTGTGTCTCGGGGAGGGGGGGGGGAAATATATTGTGGTTTTTTAAAGATGCTTTTATTTTAAATTTTGAGAATCTTTGTAATAAAACGTACATTTCTACGGTTGGTCTGAGTTTGCACTGCTTTCTGCACGGGGTAATTCACAGTGTGGGGCAGGAGGAGCCTCCCCTTCCTTCAGGAGGGCCGTGGATGTTTTGGTGAAGTGCTGAAGCGTCGTGCAGAGCGCTGCACGCGGCTCCTTTGGGAGGTGCTGACATTGCCTTTTGATTTCCCTGACTTCCATACCAGCCTTCAGCCCTCCCCACCCCTCTGCACTGAAGTTCTGCACGTTCTCTGCTCGCTCCCAGCGCTCTGGGCCGTTCATCGCTCGGTTCCCCCCCACGGTGCTTTGTGTGCTGCCAGCGCTGCGCTGCCTGCTGCTCTGAAGGCGACGTTGATCTGGAGGGGGAATCCTAGGTTAAGGAAAAGGAGCTGTGTGTTTTCTTCTTGCATGAGCCGTTTTGGGTTTTGTAATCTGTTGTTTAGTTAATTAGAAAAAAAATCATTAAACGAGCAGCGTGATTTTGCATCGCGGGCTGAAACGCACGGGAAAGGCTCGTGAGCCCAAGCTGCTGTAAGGAGAGGAGGAAAAGCCTCGATGCCGCAGCCCCTCGCTGCCGCAGCGCTGCCCCAGAGGCCGCAGCTCGCGCTCAGCCCCCCTGCGAGCAGCCGCTTCCCCTCGCGCTCGTCGCTCCGTCGCTCCACGCCGACGCGCGGCTGCAGCCCTTCTCCCTCCCGGGCTGCCTTAAAATGGCTGCCACGGCTGCACGGCCGCAGCTCCCGCAGCCCCGCGGCTCAGCCGGGCGCACGGAGCGCAGCGGAAACAGCGGCTGACAAAGCGCAGCGCCCGCACGGCACGCGCCCGGCTCTCATCCCTCCCTCCGCCATCGGCGGGGATGAATCCGTCCTGCGCGCAGCGTCTGCTGTCGATAGGAGGACGCGCTGCACGCAGACATTTTGGCTCTTATCTCTACTCGAGGGCTGCGGCTCGGCACCGCCATCCCTTCCCTGCCTGCGAAGCCCGCTCCTCGCTCCCCCCCGGCCCCTCGCCCCCCGTAGGGCAGGATTTGGAGCAGGGCCTTTGGAGCCGCGGGATGCGGAGCACAGGAGCTGCTGCCTTTGGGCTGCGGCATTGGGGCAGAGCGCGGCTCCGTGGCGCGGAGCTCGGCAGCACCCGCTGCGCCCCATCGGGCGGAGATGTCGGCACGTCCCTCCTGTCGCCGTCGGACACGGTTTGGGATCTCACACCCGAAGCTCACCGGAATTCGCAGCAGGGAGCTCCTCCAGCAGCCCGCCTGGGTTGCCCTGACGAGAAGGGGCCCCTCCGCCCCCAGCAGAGCCCATCCAGCCCCGCGATCGCAGCACGGAGCCACGAGCCCCCAGAGGCAGCGATCGGTGCTGAGGAAATCCTTTGTGACCACAGCTCTGCATCTGCTGTGAGTCAATTAGCGAGAGCAGGGCAATTAATGCAGCAGCTGCTGAGCTCCATTAGCAACTGCTGCCCTCCCCGTGTGGGACAAGAAGGACTCGAGCTCCCCCGTGAAGGGATCACCATTTATTCCTTTCAAATGTTACAATAGAACCCATACAGCTTTTTTTTTTTTTTTTTTTTTTTTTTTTCTTCCTTCAGAAGTTAGAAAATCGCAAATCGTGTGTTTTGGCCATTAAAAAAATTATTTACAGAGGAAACAGCATCGCTTCACATTATACAGCGGGCAGCGCCCTCCCTCCACCCGGCCCCAGCAGTTCCCCCCTGGAAGCAGAATTAAACACAGCGGACTTACAAAGCGTTACGGATTTTAAGCCAAAAGTAAAGACTTTATAAAAAAAAAAAAAAAAAAAAACAACAAAAACAAAACCAACCCAACCAACAACCAACCTAAGCAGATTAGCTCTTAAACCATTCGGTTTCTATCAAAAGCGAGAAATACTTTAAATGAAGGCAGAACCGGGGATGTAAACGGAGAGAAAGGATCCGAGCAGTCCGCGGTGTGGGGCTCCGGGCTCCTACAGACTGTAAATTCCAGTTCTGGCCACGGGCGGTGGATGCGGGCTGCAGCTGTCGGGGCTCGGCAGCTCCGAGCGGCGCCGGGGGCGGGGAGGAGGGCCTGGCGGGGGGAGCTGTCAGTTGAGCGTCGGCTGGGCGGTGCGGAAACGGCAGAGTCCGTGCGCGGGGTCGCAGGGCCGAAGGGACAAGAAGTCTTAGGGGAGCGCGGGGCTCTACTCCTCCTTCTGCTCCGCCGCGGGCTCAGCCGCCGTGGGCTCGGGGGGCTGCTGGGCGGCGGCCGCGTCCCCCCGGTTCTCCGCGGGCGGCTTCTCCTCCTCCGCGCCGTGCCCTCCGTCGGGCCCCTTGGGCTCGGCCCCGCTTTGCCCCTCGCCGCTCCGCTCCTCCTGGGGGGCGGCTCCGCCCGCGGGGTCCTCCTCGGCTTTGGGCTCCGCTTTGCTCTGCTCCTCCGTGGGTGAGGACGCGGCGGAGTCCCCGTCGTCTTTCTTGTTCTTCCGAAAGGAGATCCCGCTCAGCTTGAAGGATTTCTTGAATGAGAACTTCTTCTTCTTCTTGGGGGTGTCTTTGGGGGCCGCGGCGCCTTCGGGCTTCGCCTCCCCGCCGTCCGCGGGCGGTGCCGGCTCGATGGTGTCCTCACCGCCCGCCCCGCCCGTGCCGTCCTCCCGGGGGGGTTCGGCGGAGCCGGCGCCGTTGAGGGGCGTCGGGTCACCCCCCGCTTTGGGCGTCATGTCCCCGTTGAGCCGCACGTGGCCGTTCTCCTGCGGGAGCAGCGCGGCGTTAGGCACGGCCGGGACGCCCAGCCCGCATCCCTCAGCCGCGGGGCCGCCGAACCGATGCGCGGGGGGCAATGGGGTCCCACCGGGAGGGGGTCCCCGCGCTGCCACCGGGCGGCGCCCGCGCTCCGTCCCCGCTCATTCCCACCCCCGGGGCGCGGCCGCGGACGGAGCCCCGCGCGGTACCGGGGCGCGGCTCGGGGGCGGCGGGCGGCGCCGCATCGCTCGGTGCCCCCCGCTCTCACAGCCTCCCCCTCCCCTCCTCTCCATCCTTCCTTTCTTCCTTCTTTCCTCCCTCCCCCCTCCCCACCGCTGCCGCCTTTGTCCGCCCGCCCCCACGGGGCCGCCGCCGCCGCTCCCTACCTGCCCGTTGGCTTTGGAGGGCTCGGTGACGGCTGCGTGCCCCCCCGGCGGGTCGCTGCCCTCCGCCTTGGCCGCCTTCGAGCCCTGGCTGCCCATGGTGCGGCGCGGACCCCCCCACCCCCCGCCGCGGCGGTGCGAGCGGCGCCGAGAGGCAGTGGGCAGAGCCCCCCGCCGCCGCCGTAATAAAGAGCGGGGAGAGGGCGGGACGCTGCGCCGAGACCGCCCCGGGGGCGGGGGACACGGCTGAGCCACCGCCCCGGTGGGGTCGGAGGTGCTTGACGGCCGCCAGCAGCCCCCGACGGGGGGGGAGGGGAGGGGGGTGGGGAAGGGAAGCGGGGGTGACTCTTGGAGGGTCCCCTCTTCTCACAGCTCCGTCGCCCCCCAGGACGGCCCCATCACCTTCTTGTCGTGTCCCCACCGTCCCGGGGCGCCGCTCCCCCCCCCCGGCCCCATCTGCCCCTCCGGAAGTTCCCTCTGGGAAGGTACCAGAAGTTACACCCCAGCTCCCCCCATACGACCCGGTGGTTTTATTTTTTGCTTGCTTTCCCTTTTCTCGTTTCCCGGAAAGGGGCAGTTTAGGAGAAGAGTGACGAAAGTGATGTCCACCAGGTCAGTGCCCTGCAGTGCACCGTGGCCACAGTCAAAGCACCAGAGCAGAACTGGGCTGGCACAGATTGGGGCCCTGCAGTGCTTTGGGCAGGGCACCCCGGGGCGCTCAGCTCGCTTGGCATGCAGGCACTGTGGTTCTGACAGGGGGTCCCCAAAATGTGATGGTGGGGCCACAGCTGTGTGGTGAACCAAAGCTGCACCAGAGCCCCCAGAGACGGGGAGAGCCCCTGGCACCAAGATGCAAGAAACAGACCCAGCACCCAACCCCAGCTCCCAGTCCCAACCCCAGCACCCAATCCCAGTCCCGAGACCCCAGCCCCCAAATCCAGCCCCCAACCACAGCACCCAGCACCCGGTTCCAGCCCCCAACCCCAGCTGCACCCCGCAGCATCAAGGCCACCATCTCCAGGGGGTGGAAAAGAAAACAATGTGCCGCTGTTGCCTCCACCAACAAGGTCATGTTTTGTCTCCAGCCTCCCTCCTCCCCCCGGCGCACATCATCTCTGTGCAAATTTTCTCTGTTCATTAAAACAGGCAGCATCTTCCTGATTGACTTTTGGGTGCCAGTTGATGAAGCCTTTGGCCAGTCACCGGGCGGCTGCTGCTGCTGGAGCCATCTGGGGGCTGCAGGGAATGCAGGAAGCCTCAAAGGGGCTGCACAGCATTCCAGTTCTTGGGTTTTGAGCCCAGGGAGGCTGCTCGCTTTGGGCTGAGCCCGTTGAATCAGAGCCTGAACACATTGAGCCTCGTGGCGTTTGTTCTCCAGCTCCAGCTCAGTGCCCATCAGGGAGCACAGCCCCCACATGGAGCACCCCGCTCCTGACCTGTCTGCTCCCACCATGGAGGGTTGGAGGAGCTGTGAGGCTGTTCTGGGGGTGACCAGGATGGGGTCCCAGGGTTGGGGCTGCTGACCATCTCTGCTGTGTTTTGGTGGAGGGGAGGAAACGCTTCTCAGCGCCGCTGCCCTGCCATCAGAGCGTGGAGCTGAAGGGGTGGGAGGTGATGCTCAATGTGACCACAAGTCACAGCGCAGCCCCCCTTCAGCACCAGAAGAAAGGCAGAAAATCCCACCTGTGCTTTCCTGGTGGCTTTCATCTCAGCAGCACGCCTTGCTCTCAGCCCCATCTCTCCTTGAAATCCTCCTTCTCCTGCAAAGCTGTGGCACAAACTGAGCCCGAGAGCCCCGTGCCACCTCCTGGGCATCGGGAAGCAGTGAGGATTTGCAGATTACGGGGCAGTTTGCTCCCCAGCAGATGGACAGGCAGCCAAATCTGTCTGCTCCTGCCCAGAGGGCCTCGGGAAGGAGAGATCTTCGCTGATGTTATTTTCCACTTTCCAGACCTACTTAAACCTCTTGCTGGTTATTAATTTAGGTGCTAAGCACTGACAGCCGCAGGAGGGGGCATCCCCACCCCACAGAGTGCCCCCACCCCGCTCACCCCAACACCAACTGCCACGGACCGATGGATCAGGGAGCACTCGCTCACCCTGCGGCCCTTAGTGGGGCCCCTCCAACAGGGGCAGCCAATGGTGCTGGGAATCAAGCAGAGGGATTTCCATATTGATTTATAAATAGTGAAGGAATTAGCTAATTAGAGCTCTTCTGGGGGGAGAATTCCAGCAGGGAGAGCACAGAGGGACAGGGATGGCTGCTGTCAGTGCTGTGCATCCCATGGCTGCAATGAGTTCATGGGGTGGGCTGTGGGCTGCTGCACCGTGTGTCACCTCGTGTCACTGCGTGTCACCACGTCTGCATGCTCCCCAGCTCACACTGCCTGGCCCACGGGGCTGTATCCAGATACAGGAGAAAAAGCTGCCTGGTGTGGATCAGGGGACTTCAGGGGGAAGGGATCAGCATGGACAGGAGGGGGAGGTGGTGATGAGGGCTTTTCTGTCCCTCCTACGAGCAGACATCTGCCACCTCCAAACCTGTGACCCGCTGCCGAGCCCCCGCCTGCTGCCTGCAGGGAACAGGGGTCCTGGGCCCCAGCGGGGGTCTGCTCAGGGCCTTCCATTACTCTCGTCCCACCCTGGGTGACCGCATCCCCTTGTTCTGTGCTGTGGGGACGGGTCCCTGCTGCTCTCCCAGAGCCGGTTCCGAATCTGTCCTGCCCTGGGAAATGCTCCAGCCCTGGAGGCTGCAGCGAGGTGCTGACTTCCCATAGAAACACATAAAAGGGCCCGTTCTTGTATTTGCCAGAGGCCCGTCATTTTTGGTTGTGAAGATCCCATGGCAACCAGTGCCTTGTGTAACTGCGTCTTCTATTTCTGGGGCTGCTTTTCACTTTGCTGACATTCTCCTCGCATCCCCCCGTCCTGCCCGTACCCCATTTCCCATTTCCCATTTCCCACTCCCCATTTCCTGGGATCGCAGCTCTGGACGGGCAGCCCAGCTGTGCCCATCACAGCGCCCATCCCCACAGCCACCCCTCTCAAGTCCCAACCATTCGGGGCAGATTAAGGGCTCACCGACCCTGAGCCACGGGTGCCCATTTGGCCATGCGATGAGCGCAGGGTGCCACCAGCTTTGTGTGGAGGGGGAAGGCTGAGTCCCGATGGAGGGTGGCTGAGAGCAGGGCCTGAGCCGAGAGTGCGCTTCAGAGCTCCGTCCTCACTGGAAGGGAAGTTTATAATGGAAACAAAAGCATCTCTCTGTCCAAGCGCAGCTTTTCCCATCCCGTTTCCTCCGGAGGTGCCCGCAGCCAGCAGTGCGGTGAGGAAGCTGGAGGTGGTGCTGGGTCCAACCCCGCCACGGGGACCAGAGTGGGGTTGTGGTGCAGCCCCTGGCTGGGCTCAGCTCCCCATCTCTCCCCACCCGTGCCAGAAGGGATCCTGGAGTGGGGTGGTGATGCCCACAGTGCCACCATCCCTATGGATCCCTATGGGGTCCTGCATGCAACTGGCATGGACTGAGCACAGGCACGGCAGCACAGGTCCTGTGCATCCCATACAAACACAGCCCCCTTTCCCATCCTGCCACCACCAGTGCAGACCCCAAGGCCGACCCTCGGTCCCGGCAGATGGCTGCTGCACCCCCGGGGATGGACGGCGGTGACCGGGCCGGGGACAGGAAAGCAGCGCTGGGATGCTGCAGTCCCTGCCCCCAGCGCTGGCGATGTATGGGCCCCTTTCTCCCGGGCAGTCAATGTGTCTTTTTGTTGCGCTGCTGGGTTTTGATGCCTGCGAGCAGGGACAGACAATACGTCGCATTGTTCCCTTTCAGCAACATCTGACGGCCGGGCAGAGAGAGGCCGGGGAGGCGTGGGGGAAGGGCTGCGGGGCTGCGGGGCTGTAAGATGTGGGGCTGCGGGGCTGCTCGCAGCGAGGGACGGGCAGCTGCAGCGCTGTGATGCGGCTGTCGGTGCATTTCTTGGTGCAGCCCCGGGTGCAATTCCCAGCACAGCAGCACTGGGGGGGACGGGAGCTCGATCCTCTGGGCAGCTGCGGGAGGAGCGCGGTGGGAAAACACACGGGCAGCTGGGATCGTCTGCAACTTTCCATCAGAAATCCCCTCCTTCCCCGATCCCCCGCTGTCCCCGCCTGGATTGCTTCATTGCCAGGAGCAGAATTCCCCTCCGCCACAGAGCAGAACCGATAGAGCTCCCGGGGCCGCGGATCGGGCTCTGCCCGTGGGCCCGCGGCATCCGGAGACCCCGGTGTGAGGCGGGGGGGGGGGGGGGGCAGCGGGGGCTCGGAGCCCATCGGGGCGCTCAGTCTGCCGGCGCCCCCCGCGCCCCCCGCCCTCCGCCACGGCTCCGAACAAAGACGCCGGGATGGGGACGGCGACCGCGGGCCGGGGTCGGGTGTCGGGTGGGGGCCGCGGCGGTGCCGGGGGCTGCAGGGTCCTCCCCGCCCCCACCCGCGCTGCACCGCAGATGCATTTCGCCCAGACTTGCATGGCCGTAACCATGGCAACCGCTGCTCGGCGGCGGCGGCATCCCAACGGGGATGGGGGCGGAGGGCTGAGCGGGGACGGGGGGAGGAGAACGGGGACGGGGTTGTGGCGCTGTGACGGCTCTGCTGCTGCGGGGCGGGCGTCCCGCTGGGTTGCATCGCTGGGACAGGAGCAGGGGACACAGAGCCGTCGCCACTGTACAGCGTGGCGCGGCTTCGCCCCGCGATCGGGTTCAGCCCATCCCGGCGGGGCTGCCGGCACCCGTCCCGCTGCAAACCCCGCGTGTCCGTCCCGCGGCACAGCGCGCAGCGGCGGCGCGGTGGGGAGCGGCCCCATTCCCCCCTTTATCGGCCCCGGCTGTTTGCAGTCTCGCAGCCGTCCCATCCCGCCTTTGTCCCCACGTTAACCTTTAACCACGCAGCCCTCCTGCAGCCGCACCCGCAGCCCCGCACGCCGCGATCCGGCAGCTCAGTGCTGCACACGGGCAGCGCCATCAGGGCGCGCAGCGCGGTGGGGGTGGGGTGGGTCTGCCTGCATCCCTCCGATTTCAGCTGCAACCAATTCCCGGAGCTGCTGGGGTCGGAGGGGACGCTGAGCTCCGGGAGCTGCGGTGACGCTGCACGGTTTGGCCCCTCGTGCTGTTCCACACCCCGCGCAGCTCCGCCGCTCCCACGGCTTTGGCAGTGGAGCAGCTCAGCTGGAGAGAGAAAAGCCTCCAGTGCTGGAGTGACCCACTAACCTCTTCTCCTGAAAAATGCATGAAATGCAGCCCGCTGCCTCCAGGGACACGCGCACACGCTCACGTGCACTGGGGCGTCGCAGCATCGCAGCGCTCACTGTGCGCACCGGGGAGGGCTGAGCACCGCCCGGCCCCAATCTGGATTCGGGGTGCCTGTGGGGCGTCTGCTCACCCTCCCTTCGCTGCTGCCGGGCACCCTGAGCAGCCCCGCTCTGCAGAGGGCCCGGCAGGATGGCTGCAGTGCTGGGACGGCTCAGCTGCGATAACCCAAATCCCGCACTGCCATCCCCAGCAGCGGTGCTTGGAGCAGAGCCGTGCCCGATCCCGCAGCAGAGCAACAAGCCCAGCCACCACTGCAGCCCTGACCTCATTTCTTCTCCTCTGCATTAATACAGCACGGCCAGATGGCTGCGAGCCCCGGCGTGTGGGAGCTGGGGGCTGTGGGGTGGGGGACGGCTCGGGGTTTGCCTGTGGTCCCACCGCTGCAGGTGCTGTGAGGTCAGTGGATTCCTGCTTCGTTTGGCTGATTTAAATCTGGTGCATTTGCACAGCTGATGTGGTGCATTAAAGGTGTGCAGTGTTGGGCAGCACCTACACAGCACTGCACTGCGTCCGGCTCTGCTCCTATTGTAGGTGCAGCCCTGCAGCAGAGCAGCACGGTGGGGACGCTGCAGGGCTGGGGCTGCTCCCACCTGTGGTGTCACTGCATTTTCTTGTAAAATGACACAAATCTGCAGGCACTGCCCCCCCAGAGCACCCAGACAGCAGCAACGGTGCCCCACAGAGCTGTGCCTGCCAGCGTGTGCAGCTCCCCTGTGTTGGAGGGGTTTGGGAAGGGCCGAAAGCTGAGCAGGATGAGGAGCCAAAGCCCCGGCTGTGCCTGATGTGGCTGCGGGGCGAAGGGCAGCAGCACGGGGCGGTGCTCACGGCTCTGTGTTGGGCTGCAGCTGTGGGTGGGGGCCATGGGAACGCAGCCGAGGTGCAGAGAGGTGGTGGGAGGGGGGCTGCAGCCAGATCCTGCGGCGCCGGAGGGCCAGAAGGATCTCTTTGGGTGCGGGATGGGGAGAGGAAGCAGCAGTGAGGCCAGAACACTTCTGAGTCCTTTTGGAAATCCCTGTGGCTTCCTGTGTGGTGCAGCCACGGTTGTAGGGCAGTAAAGTGGAGGAAGAGCGTGAATCATCCGCAGGAAACCTCATGGCTGCACTCCAGCGTGGCTGCCCCACGCCGTGCCCCTGTCCTGCTCACCCCTCCCACGTCATCCCCCCCCCTCTCCCCCCTTCCCGGGGCGCACAGCAATGCTGTGAGCTCAGCTTCCTGCAGCTGTGTGTGCACAGGGGCACGGCTGCATCTTGTGCTTGGCTGCATGAGTGCATTTGTGTGCGGGTGCACAGGTGGGTGAGAAAAGGATGTCTGCACTTCCAGCATGGCCTCTCCCCAGCGCTGGGCACACAGAGCCCCGGGGCAGCACTGCAGCCTTTTCCTTAGCTCGATTCCTGGTTTTGTTTTGCAGCAGCCCGGTGCTCCGGTGCCAGCCAGGTGGCAGAGGAATCAGTCTCTCAACTCCTTCAGCTAATTAACATAAATTGACACTGACTAATTAACCATCCCAGCTCATTAGAGCCTGCATTGCTGCGGTGCCGGAGCAGCCAAGCCTTCACTGCCCCGGGGGTGAGTGGAAGCTGCACAGCTGTGCTCTGCCCCGCATTGAGCGCCCCTCCCCATCCCCTTGGAGCACCGCAGCCCCATCCTGCAGCCCTCTCTGGGGCGGCAGTAACGAGCCCAAATCCCTTTATTCCTATCTGGAGGCAGCCTGGTGCTGTCAGCTGGGGGTGGGTGCACAGGTGGGGTTGGGCCTTGTATCGGCATAAGGGTGGCCGGTTACGGGCTGTGGGCTGATGGACCATTGCACCCCCTCCTGGGAGCTCAGCGCTGCGACCCCTGGGGAGGGCTGAGGCCGTGATGGGAGGCGACACCGCCAGCGTCACCTGCACCGCGATGGGCGGCCCCGGTGAGCAAAGCCTGCGTCAGCACAGTGTGATACAGAGCTGCGCCCTGGGATGGGGCTGCGGGCAGCGCCCCAGCAGAGCCGTGCACTGACAGCCACGCGGCTCCGCAGGGAAGGAAAAGGAAGTTCCGCGCTTCCCTCCTTGCTCGGGGTTTTGGCTGCCCAGGAAGCGGGGCCCCGGCAGGTCCCATCCTGCGCTGCTACGCGGTGCCACGGCCCCCCCAGCCCAGCCCCGCACTGCGCTTCCCGGCGGCTGAATCACAGCGCTGGTTTGTGGGAACGGCCCTGCGGGGCAGCGGTGCCACCCCAGTGCTGTGCGGCATGTGGGGCTGTTGGGATCAGGGGGGGGGTGGATGGGGCTGTGCTGATGCCCCCTGCCCTGCTTACTGCTCCCCTCCCACCAGCATCAGTCCCTGCTCGGTGGATTAACAACTGGGTCAGCAGGAGATCCCCCAAAGTGATTGCAATCAGGAGCTGCCGCCATCCGGGCGCACGCCTGGGGGAGCCGCGCTGCGGTCGATGTCTTTATCGCTGATCTGGAAGGAAGCAGTGAATGCTGCTGGTGAAACTTGGGGACCCGGCGCTGCCCAGCTGAGCTGTGAGCTCCTGTGGTGGACGAGCCATGCTCCGGGTGGGGACCGACCGCCCATCCGTCCATCCAACCACCTCTCCATCCTTGTCTCCCCTGTTTTCTCCATCTATCTGCCCACTCATCCCTCAGCCCACCTATCCATCCATGGAGGGACCAGAGGACACCACCGTGGGGCTGCTGGTGGCAGAGGTGCCACACATCCACAGCCAGGGCTCCAGACAGAGGATTGGGGACAGCCAGCAATGGGGAACGTGGCTGCTGGGACCAGAGAAGGACAAACAAAACGTGCCCAGGAGTGGGGTGGAATCTGGGGGGAGAAGGAGCTGCCACGCACCTGGCTGTGAGCTCAGCAGCAGCGCAGAGGATGGAGCTGTTAAATATTTATAGGTGGTTGGGTAAAATGGCAGTGTAACGGGGGGGGGGCGCGTCGCTGCTCTCCCTGCGGCCCATCTGGCCCTGCAGAGCTGCAAATCACCATCTGCTCCCAGGGCAGCCCTGAGCCCTGCCCAGCCCCATCCCACCACTCATTGCTGGGGTGGTGGCCGTGCTCCCTCGCAGCCTGGCTGTGCCCATCCTGCTGCTGAGCTCCCTGCTCACCCATCACCAGCCCCTGCTTGGGGCTCGGGGTGCACAGCATCCATCCCCGCTCTTCCCCACGCTCACCGCTCCACAGCGTGAACTTGTTCAGATCTGAAAATGAGGGCGTATGTGCGTGTGTGTATAATTGCTAACGGGGACCACACGCTAATTCAGGGCTGCCAATTAAGGCAGGTCCCGCTGGCTCAGGACGGCACCTCGTGGGCCGTGTCCTGCCCTGCTTTTGGCCAGGTGAGCCCTGGGCAAGGTCAGCTGTGAGGGCAGCAGTGGATGGCACGGCTCAGCGCTGCTGGCACTGGGTGCCCAAGACCCCCACAGCCCCCACACCTCGGCTCTGCACATCACGGCCCTGCTGCAGCACTGCTGGGCACTGATGTCATCTCTGCGTTAGAGCCACTCCTGTAGCTGCTGCCTGTGAGCCCTGAGCCAGAAGGGTCCGAATGGGGCCTGGGGATGGGACTGGGACGGCAGTGATTCCCCCAGGGTGGTTGGGCTCTGTGGGAACGTGGCCGTGCTGAGGGGGGATTCCAGCAGGCAGCCAACGCTCCGTCACTGCACTGCATGTGTGCCACATCCTGCTCTGTCGGAGGGGCAGCTCCGTGACCCCATAACGGCTGTTGTCCTCGAGGCCAAACCAGCTCTGGAGTCCGGTGGGCCGGCCCAGGACAGCTCTCCAATGCCCGCGGTCTCCCCGGTTCCAAGCTCGTTAGGCACAGGTGCGGGATTAGCCCTAATTGCCCGCGCCTGGACGTCCACAGCCGCTCCCCGAGGGATCCTCGTTACCTGCAGCAAACCTGCGCCGGGCAGCTGGGCCTAATCCCGGGATTAGGGGGCGGCAGATGGAGCCCCGGGTCACCGGGACAGAGGACAAAGTCCCCACCCCGGGCTGGTAGCGGGAGGAGCCTCTGCTGCTCTCAGGGGAATTCCCACCCGGGATCTCCCGGGGACATCGTGGGGAAAACCCCGCCGCTCGCAGCGCCCCGTGATTCAGAGGAAAGGAGAAGCGCTCCCCACGCTCAGCCCTTCCCCGCTGGGGGGAAAGCGCTCGGAAAGCGCCCAACCCCGCCGCTCCCGCACGGATAACGCGGTCGGGACGCAGCGTAACCCCGGGCGGACGTCGCGTTGCCGAACCCGCGCTGCTCGGGAACCCGAATCGCGGTTTTGGAGGATGCGGCTCCGCTCGGGCCGAGCAGAGGGCGGCGGGCGGCCGTTCCCCATCCCCCACCCGTAGGGCGGCTCCGGGGGTCGCGGCCAGCGAGGGGATAAAAGGGGGTCTGGGCGGAGCCGTGCGCAGGGAGGGGGGTGGGGGGGTGGACGCGTCCTGCACGGCGAGAGCCCCACGGCTGCGTGCTAACCCCAGGGCAGCGCTCAATGGGAGGAAGGAAATCCTCATCCTCGGGAAAGGCCGAGCGCGGCCGCTTCCGCGCCGTGGGGAGGGGGCTGCGGGCGGTGCCACGGACACGGAGAGCCGCGCCGGGCCGGGCTCAGCCCCGCACCCTCCTTTCCCCGCTCCCTCCTCCTCCCCACGCCGCCCTTCGCCCCGCAGCAGCCAGCAGCGGTCCGCCCGGTGCCGCCCTCCGCCCCGCAGCTCCGCTCTCCTGGCGCCCCCTGGCGGCGGCTGCGGCGCGGTGCGGCGGCTCGGGTTCCGTCCCGGAGCGCCGAGGGTCCCGGAGTTTCTCCCGGCCGGAGCCCCGGGACGCGGAAACACCGCCGAGAGCCGCGAGCATCACAGGGCCGTCCCCAAAGCGGCGCTTCGGCCCCGCGTCCAACCCGAATCCAGCAGCTCAGAACTGCCTCAATAACGCGGCCAACCACCGCAGGGTGTTAAAGGAATTCCTCCGGGCTGCTGGGAAAACGCAGAGCAACACGCGTCCCATCCTAAAGGCACCGAGCTGGGAGATGTGCTGCATCTGATCCCCCTCCCCAATCGGGGCAGCTGCAGCTCTGCGAGGAGCAGCATCTCCACGTCCCAAAACAAAGTGCTGTTAATAAAGGGCTCCTCGCAGCGCAGAGGAGCAGCTCCTCCCATGGGACTTTATTAAACAAACACGCCGACAGCTGTTGGGAGTAAAAAAATATGTTTTTTCCTTTTAATTACATCAGTTATCAAAGAAAAAAAAAAAAAAAGCAGTGGTAACAAAAATACAAAGCTCTGAGGGTTCCTTGTTTCGTTTGTTCTGTAATAAGTTGAGCATCAGTGCAATTGTTTTAATTTAACTTCTGCTCTGAGTCCCTGCTGGCAGAGTACGAGTAGGCTTTGCCCAGCACCAGACGGTCACGCAGCAGCTTGAAGAAGGCGTAGTAATTGCTGAAGAGGATCAGAGCCAACGAGATGGTCTGGTGCCACTTTTCGGAAGAAATCAGCGAGTAAAGCTGGTAGAAGATGACAGCTCCTTCCAGCAGGATCAGGATGTTGAGGATTCTCAGCGGTTTGCTGAAAAAGAACTGCAGGAGAGGCGCAGTGAGGCACGGAGCAACGGCGGAGCTCCCAGGGCTGCTTTTTGGGCAGGCAGCGAGGCAGAGCCCCGAGCGCCACCCTGCCAGGACTCCCCTGGGCACGCAGCCCCCGCTCAGGCCCAGCTCTGCACAGAGGCCGGGACGCGGCACAGCCTCCCTGCTGGCAGCACCGAAGCACGGTGGGCAGCGCGCGTCCCAGCAGCCCGCAGCCGGCTCTTCTGCTCAGAGCTCAGCCGTGCAGGGCTGAGGACAAAGAACTGCCGCCGCCATCCCGCCTGGTGCCACAGCTCAGCTCCCAAAAGGAGACGCGATCTTACGTGAAAGCGGAAGTGCGAGACGTCCGAGGGCACGGCCACGTTGTAGTGCCCCACAGCTTTGTACACATTCTTGCTGTGTTTCACCAGCACTCCCTGCGGCCACATGCACTCCTCTGTCCACCTGCAGAAGACAAGCAGAGGGCTCCAATATCTGCTGACAGAGAAGGACACGGGCTGAGGGGGATCTGCTGCCTTCCCACTTCAGCTAGGGGAACATTTGAGCTTTGTGCTGCAGTGAGCTGTGGGCATTTGTGAGGGCAGAGCTCGGCTCGCCACAGCAGGGAACGACTGCAGCCGCCTGTGGGCAGAAGCAGCAAACACCTTGCCCAAATCACACCTGCCTGCTGTGCTTGGAAGTGGGCAACGCAGCCAGCAGTGTGCCAGCCAACAGCCCCGCTCTCGTTCTTCTCTTATTTCTTTTTGAGCAAAAAGAAGATAAAGAGACAAAGCTGGAATGCTGAGCTCCCTACCCAGCCTCCAGATAGGGAAGGAAAAAAAGAGAAAGCTCCAGCCCTCGCCCCTGGAGAGCGCCTTACTGGTGCTGCAGCACGTTGGAGCACAGGGCCGGATCCACCTTCTGCCAGCAGCCCAGGTGTGCTGCAGCTTTGTGCAGCAGGTCGCAGTAGCGCGCAGGTAGGAGGTACTGCATGAGAATCACAGATGTGCTGATGGAAACCAGCAGGAAGAGCTCACAGGACCAGCGTTTGTCGTAGTACTGAGTGTTCTGTGGGGGGACGAGAAGGAGGTGTGACTGACTGTGTTTGGACGGGCTCACCCAACGCAGCCATCAAAACACAAAGCGCTCCGGCAGGTAAAGCAAGGGCTTCTCACACTGCTATGAATGCTGCTTCCGAAAGAGGCACCCACATAGCTGCACAGCTCCAGCACAAACCATGCTACCCATCGCCAAAAATGGGTGACGTGCTCACAGAACGGCCCTCCGACCTTCCCACGTCCTCCCCAACCCGGCATCCCCCCGTCCTCCCCAGCCAGACCCACACTGGGGGGGGGGTGACACCCCAGCTCACCTTCACAAACCAGACGGGCACGAAGGCCACATAGTAGGCACTGAGCATGGAGCTCACCAGCACCTCCTTCATCCGCCAGTTGAAATCCATTTTCAGGTATTCCACCTCGTTTCGGATGAGGTCTGGGGAGAGGCAGCAGGCGTGAGTGGGCATCGCCTCCACGCCGTACATCTGCCGAGTGTGCTGCTTCCAGGTTTCCTTCAGCACGGTCAGGTAGTCTCTGCCCCTGAAGTTCACCTCGCCGGTCTCCCTGGGGCCGATGTTGGCCACCTGGGAGAAGAGGTTTGTCTTCCGCAGGTCGCAGTTCAGCTGGAGGAAGGGGATGTACATGCCAAACCTGCGGCAGCACAGGCAGAAGGGCGCTCAGTTCCTGCCGGCACCGCAGGCAAAGCCTGAGTGCTGCAGCCAGCACGACCACAACACCGCCAGCACGAGGGCTGCAGCCCCTCCCATCACACGAGTGCCCACGTGGATCCAGATAACAGCTCACCAATACAGCTCAACCTCGGTACAACCCAGGGCAGCCTTACCCACAGCAGCATCGAATCTCACATCTTTACGAAATCTTTCCTCTCGCATCTACCAGAGGGAAGGGATCAACTCCACAAACTGATGGGTAATTCAACTGGCTTTCTTCTGCTGGTTAACACAAAGCAGGGAAGCTGCTTGATCCTCTCCACCTGGCAGAGGCACCTAAGGACTAAGGCAAACTGAAGGAGTGGGCTCCTGGAATGCCAAGAGGAAACCAGACAATCCTTCTCACGTGACACGAGCAACCTAAGAACTGTAATTAATGCTTGTATTGAACCTGAAATACGGCTGAGTGGGAAAGATAAGCCTGGAACCAAGCAGAAATGTGACAGGAGGGAAAAGGGCTCTGAAAAGTTCTGTTATCCTGTCATCAAGTGCTTCTCTACACCCAAGCTTTGTGTCACCTGAGCAATGCCCAGGCACTGAGGCAACATCAGAATCCACACACAAATGCCAGAAGAGATGCTTACGGGTAACACAGGAACAGGAGATTGAGGAAGGAGTAGGTTCTGAAGAGGTGGATGATCGATCGGCACAAACTCCAGCCTGTGCCAGTGAGAACAGCAAAGCGAGTGACCACCAGGAACACGGAGCGCGGCAGGGAGACTTTGCCACTCTGGGAAGCCTGCAGGGAGAGCAGAAAGAACAGGGCAGAAGGGAGGCATCCAGTGCCCCTCCAGAAGCACACAGGTGGCAGCACTCTGTGCAGTCAGTCTCGTATGCATGAAGGAAGGGTGAAGGGAAAGGCTTCGTGTGACCCCACCAAAGTGCTCATCTGTGCCACCATCCCGCTCAGCACAGCGCAGCTCTGCAGTCAGCAGAAGCCAAACCACAGCAGCTCCTCCTTGCATAAAGCTGCAGTCATTAAGAGAACAAGAGCCCAACCCGGTTCTTCGCAAGGACTCGAGCAGAAGCTGGGCTTGCTGAGCAGCCTCATTGAGAGAGCAACTCAGAAATGATCACAGAAGGGCAGTGAGAGCCATGAGCAGTGATGTGAGATGCTCACTCCTGTTCTTCCAATTAGAAAACATGCCCTCGTTTCTGGCTTAGACGCAGCCTGACATTCTTTGGGAAAGGGACACAGAGCTTCACGTTCTGCCCAAGAGGAAAGAAGGGTTCTGAGATGTGCATCAGACTTTACCTCCTTCACAATAGCAACAATCAAGCGGCGCGCCAGGACGATGGTTGTCACTGTCAGCACGTTGAAGTCAATAAGATGGAAATTCTGCAGCGATAAGAAGAAAATGGTTTCACTTTCCACCAGGCAGCAGAAATCCACATTAAGCAGAGAAGCTCCCAAGGTCCTCTTTTCTCTTTGCACTCTCTCTTCCAAGATCAGGAAGAGAACGCCAGCAGCCAGCCAGCGCCCCAGGTTTGCCAGCTGAAAGCCACGAGAGCAGAACCTCGCAGGCTGCGGAGCCACGTGCAGTTTGCACAAAGCAGAGACAGAAACATTCACGCCTCGCAACCCCACAGAGCTGCAACCAGCAGCAGGCAGCAGCTTACCAAAGACGTGTGTGAGGGCGGGTGGGACGGCGGGTACCACCACACGGTTTTGTAGATGTTGATGTAGTGGACAAACAGAGCAACGAGATGACAGAAGAAGAGCTGGAGCTCAAACAGCACGCTCCTCTCCACGGGCAGCTCTGGGATCTTACAGTGCCGCAGGGGAACGACTGCCTGAGTTGCCAGAGGTGGGCTGGAAAGCCCCGTACCTGAGCCGCTCCTACGAGGAAACAGAAGGCAGCAGTCACTGCAGGACCCCCAGCACTGCCCTCCTGCAGAAGCAGCTGGGCCCAACGCTGGCTGAGGAAGCTGCGCTGAGTCAACGGCTGCCACAAACTACAGGGGTCAGCACCCCAAAGGATTTGCAAACCATCACTGCAGCGCAGGGAGAGCAGGAATCTCCCCAGGGAAAGCAATATTTGGAGCCAGGCCAGCCTACGGCATCGGCTCATCCCACATTAAAGCCTTCGTAGAGAGTCGGGTTGGAAAGCCACGGCTGTGCTGTGCAACGGGCAATCGGTAGCCATTGAATTAACTGCAAGTGTTCAGACCTTGAGTTGCCGTTTACATTTCTGAGAGTGCTTGAACATGAAATACAGAGCAATTAAACGCGAGCCCTTTCTCATTCTTTAACTTCTATTCCACAACTGTGGAGGAAAAACAAGTTTTGTCAGAGGTGCATATTCCTGTGTGAGCACGCACACAGTTCCAGACACCAGCTCCTTCAATCAAAGGGAAGGGAACTAACATGCACCAGATGCATCTCTCCTGATTTGCAACCTCTACATAACAGCACTCACAGGAATCTGGGTGTGGGTTGGGGTTCAAAGGAACCACAGAGCACAAGGTGCCAATCTCCTACTGAAAACCCCATAAAGAAATCCTGGTTGTGTCAGTGTGACTGCAGAAAGACTTCTGGCACAGGGTTAGCACAGTTAACACTGCTGTTTGTTTGAGTCAGAAGGCTGAGAGCATAAAACAAGTGTGTGAGGACAACTTCAGGAACCTCAGCTGTGTCTCCAAAAGTGCTGGATCCCAACTTGACAAGACTGATTCGGCTCCTCAGGACTGAGGAATCTGCCAATAACTCAGAGCAGGTGCTCCTGCTCCAAATCCTCTCTAACTACAGACACGAAGCCTCTTCAACACTGAGCAGCCACACAAAACCAAACGCTGATTCTGCGAGAGCAGCAGCACTACCTACCACAACAGAACAGCTCTCATAGGTTCTAAGAGCATAAGGCTGCACAGACTAATTAGTTGGGGTGTGGCTTGGGACTTCATTACCTACTTAGCAATAAGGACCTTTGTGCACGCTCACAATGGTGCAGGGATTGCTCCACTTTCGGTGGCCTTGCAGTAACTTGTTTGAATAACTGTATCCATGTACATTCCTTGGCCTAAGCTCACCAGCAGGGAGTACGTTAAAACGGGTCTAACATTTGCTAAGCAGACAGTTTATAAGGTACCTCCTGCTTACGTATTTCTGCTGGCACAGAGCTTCTCTTTCCACCTCTCTACCTCAGAAGCAGAAAGGCAACAAACCAGTCAGGCCAGAACCTGGAAAAAAACCTGAAACGCAGCCTACACAACCTGAGGAGCTGATCTCTACCCTAGAAACACCTCACCTGGCACAGGAGACACAACAACCAGAACTCCACAGACAGGCGCTGGATGCACCATGATCTGTTCTCTTTCCCCAGGTGGCCCCTACTTGTTCTTGAACACTCCTGGAAGTCCGCTGAGGTCTGACAAAGCACTTGAGCACATCAGAACCCACCTATTCCAAGTGGAACGCGCAGCACAGACGCTGCTGCACACAGGAGTTAACGAATCCCTGAGCTGCAGGGCAGCTGAGCTGTGTGTGAGACAGGGGGCACAGGCGAACTCACGGCTGCCTCGGGTCGGGCCGTACCTGGTGCGGGAGCGAACGCCTGTGACAGAGGAACTCGTGGAGTGGCCGGAGCCGCCAGCAGCCCCGGGCTCACAGAGGGGATTTCGGCAGTAGGAGGTGCGGTTGGGGCCCCGCCTTCCCCCTGCCATAACAACAGAGCCTGCGGAGGGCTGTTCTTTGGGGCGGCTTCTTGGTTGCTCACTGCACTGTTACGCCTTCAGTCCTTAAAACTGGAAAGAGAAAGTTTATGAGCGAGGCTCACCCGCAGGGAAGCAGCTCTGCTCAGCCCTTCTCACCGCGGTGCTGAAGCTCAGTGTGAGCAGCAGGGAGCAGCTCCCTGCACCTCAACCCAGGAACGCATCCCAAGGAGCGCAGCCCTGCTGCAGTGTTACCCCGCTGCTTCCAGGGCTGTACACAACGCGCCCAAAGAACTCGGTGCGCTGGGGGCACCTTCGTGCAGTTCTGTGTTTGCGTGGGACACCCGCAGCTCTTGAGAGCGGTGCCACAAAAGCACGGAAATCGTTTTCTCCTTCTGCAAGGTGGGAAAAGAAGCAGCCGAAGCGCGTTTGGGGCATCGCCGGGGCCGCAGCCGGCGGTGCGGGGCTGCACGAAACGCGCCGTGCGGCTGCAGCTCGGAGGGTGTCAGCGGGGGGCACCGCGCCCACCGCCCCGCGCCCACCGCGGCAACGAGGGGCACCAAGGGCGCAGGGCCAGCAGCACCGCGGGCCGCGGAGGCCCCAGGGCCGCGGAGCTCGGGAGCCGCGCCGTGCAGAGCGGAGGCCAGGGGGCCGCGGGCAGCGCGCATCGGCCCGGAGGAGCGCGGATCGGCCCGGGCCCGGCGCGGAGCCGCCCCTCAGCGCGTGTGGGCGGGGCTGACGGCGCCTCTCGGCCCCGCCCGCCTCGGCCCCCTCCTCGCTCCCAGCTCGGCCGCCGCTCCCTCCCGGCCGCCCGTCCCGGTCCCCGCCGCTCCGCTCCGCCCCGCTCCGCCCCGTCCCGCTGCCCGCGCCCGCCCTCACCCATCTCCGGCCGCCGTTCGGCCCGTGCCGGGGCGCAATATGGCGGGCGGGGCCGGACGGACGGCGGCCGTTAGCGGACAATCCTCCTCGGGTCCGCGCCGTGCGCCCCGCCCCCTCAGGCCCCGCCCCCCTCCGTCCTGGCCCCGCCCACCGCCCCGCCCCGCCGTTCATTCGGGAGCCGCGCGGGAAGCGGAGCGGAGATGCGGGACCCCGGCACTGAGGAGCCGCGCGTCCGCCGCCCCATCCCTGCGGTGACACCGCGCTGTCAGGGCGCTGAGAAACCCGTACGGAACCTCCGCGCTGTCCTGAGCCCCCCGCCACCCCCCCCCGCCCCGCTCTCCTTAATAACAGCCCCGACAAACGGCACCACCGCACGCGTTTGGAAGCCAAAAGATCCGCGTTCAATCTTTATTAAGAATGACAAATCATTTCCAGCATCAGCTGAACGCCAGCTGTGTCGCACCGTGCCAGCTCTCCGTACAACCAGCTTAACGCCACGATTCACCTTGGCCAACATTAACCTCCATCAGCGCTGGATGGAGCCACTGCAGCGCTTTGCACTGAGTTCCCCAACTCGGGGCGGCTCAGGCTGTGGTTCAGATGGAGCAGTGCACAACCCTGCCCAGGCTGCAGGCAAAGCCACTTCCAAAATTAACGGCCTTTCACAGACCAATCTTCTCTTCCTTATTGGTTTTGGAACCTGTGCAGCCACTGAAGCCCAGCAGCATCCCGGCAGCAGCAGCAGAACCACGTCCTCCAGCCTGGCAGCAGCACCGGCGCTCCACAGCAGCAGGGCAGGGTGGAACGCTGCAGGCTTTCGCTCGTGCTCGGTTCCAGAGCCATCAGTAACAGCTCCATGGGGAAGGCCGTGCTTCGATGCTGCCTCTCTCCAGCTCTGGAGGTGGCTGAAGGAGCTTCGGCGTTCAGCAGAGCCGGCTGCTTCCACCTTGCAGTAAAGCAAAGGGCTCCCGGACTGCATTCCTTCGTCATCTGAAAGCAACGCATCCCATCTCCGTCCCGCATCTCAAAAGGAGCAAAGTGAGCGTGGAAACAAACATTTCTATTGGAACATATGGCTCAGCTGAGCAACGACAGCAAAGGGTTCTGCTCTGTGCTCTCGGGATCTGAGCTTCCTGAGAAGAGGAATAATATCTACATTGGAGATGGCAGTTCCCCACAGGCACCGACCGGCTGCAGAAATTCCTCCCCCTCAAAGCTCACCAACAGGGCTGGTGTCCAACATCTCGCCCGGGAGGCTGCAGGTTTCTCAGTTAAGGCAGGATTTCCCCTAAGCTGCGCCACACTCCCCAAAAGCACCATCTGCACTCACAGCCCTCACGGCAGGGCTGTGCTAACGGCACCTCCTGCTCTGCTCAGCTCCCTGCAGGCAGGCACAGCTGCTGCCCCCCCCCTGGGTCTGTGCCAGCTGCCCCCTGCCCACGTGGGCCCTTCAGGAGCAGCGGTGTGGGGCAGGGAGGAAGAGGTGCACATCTCAATTGCTTTTCTTGGCTCTGTCCGTGACAGATGCTCTCATACAAATTTGAAAACTCATTCTGTACAAGAGGAATCATCTGCTCTAAGAGCCAAGCAAGGAATGCAGCTGTGCTCCTAAACCTCAGCTGGATCCAACTTGCCAAAGATGGAGTTTTACAGAGGGCCATGCTACATAAAAATTACCATCAATAAATTATGAAATAAAGCTCGCAGTCATTTGCTTTATCTAATAATCTAAACAGCAACTTGAAACCAGGGGTAAGGAATACACGCAGTACAACAGTCTCCTTCCAGGAAGAACTGCTCGGGACATCTCTGCAGTCCCAGCTGGAGCTCAGCTGCTGCTCGATGCTGGGAACCACGACACGTGGTGACTTCCCACTGAAGGAGGACAGAGTCCAGCTGTGTGACGGCTCCAAGCAAGGCAGCCTGAGTACCAAATGCTGGACCAGAGGCTGAAGCAGCAGCAGCCCCCCAGAGCAGGAGCCAGAGAAGATGGACTGCTGAGCAGGGAGAGCTCTGTAGCAGAGGGTGTCCTAAAGCCAAGCCTACAAACAGCACTGCTGGGAAACACTTCCACAGGGAGATGTGACTGCTGCTGGACACCACGCTGTGGGGGCATTCATCTTGTGTATGGACTTGGCCACCATCCCACAAACAATGAGATGTGGATTAGTTCTACGGGCAAGTCCAGAGGTGAAATGTCATCTGCACTCGTTTGCTAACAGCCAGCAGAACCAGTGCCATCTCCAGCAGCTGTGAGCAGAAAAGGGGAGGTTATTGGGTGACTCGGCCTCCAGCACTGCGAGGAATCTCCACCCTCACATATTTCTGTGAGCCCTGCATCACCCCGGACCGTGGCTCATTACAGCATCTCAGAGACACATCCGACGCTGACGGCTATTCTGGGATCTCCAATTAGCTTCTGCAGACTCTCGGCTACAATCTGCGTGGAGCGATGCTTTGAGAGGGAGGAAGCTATCTGATGCAGAACATGTTTTTGAAATATTTTTAGCATATGCAGTTATTTTCAATATATTAAGATTTACATTCCCCCATAACATTCAACATTTTCACATAAACATGCAATAAATGTGATGCACAAGCAAGCTGTACAACTCCAAAGGCGGTGCCACAAGATCCTACTGGTAAAAAACTGCATCATAATAGATGATCTCTATCAAATCTTTTCCACTTGATATAAAAGTTGTGCCTATTAAGAAAGAAATGGCAAAGACTGGAACACCAGCGCATGAACTGATGTTTCAGTTACGTTGTAATGGAGATGCATTACACAAACAGCCCCCCGAATTCCAGATGCGACGTCTTTCCCTAACAGAATTACGGCTCCAATTTTCAAGTTAAAGGCAAAGAATTGAGGGTAATCTCATTGTGCTGCACCATTTCCACATATAACCATCTTCTCGTTCCTAACGCTCTTAAGAGAAGCTCGTTGGGTAGCTCTGCATTTCCATATAAAATAAGTCTCATGTCCTTCCACGTCCCGCTCCCGGGGCTTTGCGCAGCAGTCTTTTGAAGCCGTTACACTCCTCCAGCAGCACAAAGGCTTATTTCTTTGTTCTCTGATTTCTGGAGCTCAGGCTTCCAGCGATCTCAAGATACGAGAGAAGCCAATTAGCCGCCCCCAGGGGACGCGCTCAGGGCTGCTGCCTGCGGGGCCGCAGGGGAGACGCGTCCTTGCTGCGCGCCCAGGTCAGCGCCGCGTGACGCCGGAGCTCAGCGTCCCCAGGCACAGCCCGCACGGTCTGCAAGCACGTGAAGGCGGCTGCAGAGCGAATATTTCAGTGCGGCCGCTGCAGCCACCAGAGGGAGCCCCACCACCGCCGCTGCCGAGCAGCACCGGGGAGCGGGGCTCCTCCATCCCAGAGCTCCGAGCTGCGCTCGTCCCAACCCAGGAACGCCGGCTGAGCGGCGCGACAGCGCACGGCACCCGGGAGCTTATAAAGCGGGGAGAGAGAGCGACTGTTCATATGGTGTGACAGCAACACGACAAGAGGGAAAGGCTTTAAGGAGGGGAGATTTCGGTGAGATGTGAGGATGAAATTCTCTCCCCAGAGGGCAGCGAGACCCAGTGGTTCTGCCCAGAGCTGCGGGTGCCCCATCCCTGGAGGAGCCCTGAGCAGCCTGAGCTGGGGGCAGCCAGTCCACAGCAGGGGTTGGGACTGCGTGGGCTGTAAGGTCCCTTCCAACCCAACCATCCCGTGCTTCTATGATACCATTGCATCTCTACAGATTCCTGCTTGGACCGCTCTGATCCTAGAGCACGGGGTAACAACAACTTCAGTGCTACCCTGCAGCTGCGGGCGCTCACATGAAAGCCAGCATCTCAGCCAGGCACCAGCCCCAGGAAACAGATCGTATCCCAATCCCCTCTCCTCAAACCCACTAAGCCTCCTTCTCCACAGGATCTCGCTGGGAGAGCTGTAAGCATGCACCCAGCAAAGCCTCCTCCGCACCATGACCTCTGCAGGAGCCTCACTGCTGGAGCCGGCCTTCGGCAGCACCGATTTATTTGTGGGTACGTGAAGAACGGCTCCAATTTAACAGCTCAGATGGTGCCGCCCTCTCTGCCCACACGAACGTGTTCACAGCTTGCTGCAAGTTGCAAAAATAAGCAGACAGACTCACCCACTGAGCGCTGCCCCTCCTCGCCTTCAGCCCTCGTCCGCCGCTCCGCGCTCCTGCAAATTGAAGGCATCCGTCAGTCTCCTCAACGTGAGCACAAGCCAACAGAACAGAGCCCTGCATGCAATTACACAGGAAGGAAAACATGCAACTTAAGCTGAGCTTGGAGCATTTCACAGCCGGTATCAATAGTGGGGTCTACAAAGGGCCATCGCTTTACGTTTTGAAACAACTGAGCAGAATGTTTTGGCAGTAGCAGCACTATCTACATCCATTCACTTTACATCTTTTGATACTTAAGCTTGCCGATTCCCTTTTGCCCACATTCCATTACAGTGCATTTTCAAAGGGCACGGTGTTAAAGTTATTGCTAATTATGCATTACCACGTGGTTGGTCGGTTGCTGTTTTTTTTTTTTTTAATGTTTATTTTAAACATTTTTTTGTGTGCAAATTTTTTTACATTAAAATTAACACTTGAAGAATCGTCTCAATAAAGTTTATGCAAGTTGCCGTCACGGTTTATGTAAAAGAGAAATGTGCTATTAAAATCAGACATTTAGGTTACCTTTTGGGTTTTGCGATGCATGTTAGCTTTACACATCCTGATTCTCCTGCGATAATTTTCCTTTAAAAGGGGGGCATAGGGTGATCTTTTCATCAAGCAAGACATTATGCCCTGAAAGCTGACTCCAAACCATTGTTGAAAATTCAGTTATTTGCACTTTAATAACAATCTACAAACACAACTGTTTGTTTTAAAGTACTCCCCTCAGTCATGCACTGCTACGAGCAGCCTGCTTCCTGATGCTCTATTTTTCACCCCCGAGCAGTTTTGTTCTCTCCCCCTACGGCGCCAGATCGCTTGGCGTTGGGAAGCACAGACAGTTTGTCAGTCTCTCTGAGCAGGTTTCAACGATTGTAGGTGTGTGCACAGAAATACACGCAGACCCTCGGGTTGGATACAAGGAGCAACTGCAGCACCCTCCTCAAAGGGGGACGTTTGTAAGGCTGTCCCGGTAAAGGCTGCCTGCGAGTCGGAGGGGCATCGTCCCAGCCAAGTGGGTCAGGGCAGTTACGTGCACAGAAAGCAAGCTCCCTCCTCCTCGGCTTTCTCAGCACTTGTCACGTTACTTTACAGCAGCCATTTCAGACTCAGCCTGCAGCCTGCCTTGCTCTGAGGCCACCTGCAATCTGAATCAGTAATTCAGCAGAGCCCCGCTTTTCAGCAGACACAAGTCAGCTTGCTGCCACAGTCCAGGATCAAACTGCTTTCAAAGAACTTCCAGGGGGTGAAAAACAAGATTTTCCCTTTTTTTTTTTTTTTCCCCTTTAAATTAAGCTTGTTCGATGAACTTGATCAACTTTTGGTAAGAATTGCAAAAAAACACCACTTTTAGAATGCCTCCATATTTTAAAAAGACAATTAGCTTTAGCATTAATTTAAAATTATTTGAAAAAGAAAAAGAACAGCTATTTTACTGCTCAACAAAAAAAATGACAATTCATCACATTTACTTTGATTAAAAAAGGACTAAACTTTATTGACAAACTGCGGCAGACATGTTGACAAGTTTTAGCTACCTATTTAGGCAGACTTACACATGTAGCATTTAATCTTCCAGAACAGAGTGGGAGGACCATGTACAAATCCCATTAGGACTTTAACCTATGTACAGAGTGAAAATTTTCCTCATTTTTTCAGCTGCAGCGTCCCTTTTTATGCAGAGCTAGTGTTGAGATGCACTTGAACAAGTCAATGGGGTTGCTAATACTGAATACTGATCATTTTGTCAGTTTTAAGCTTGCACTGTATTATGCGCCACCAATGCTAGAAAAATGAGAAGACTGTAATTTTATAGAATTCAGACCTAGTCACTGAATGCTCTGTTTTCTAATACCAAACGCTGGGCAATTAGAGCCGTGCTTTAATTTGTTTCCCTCTTGTAAGTTCTCCATGCAGGACCGAACCACGGAGCCCTGGCAGTGGGACATCACTTCCCAAGCATCTCTCAACACCGCACGTTTGGGGCTAGATTTCAAAACCCACGTCGTGAAAGTCAATTTTACAAACCTAATTTTTTGGTTTTTTTTTTTTTTTTCTTTTTTCTTTTAGATCAATTACCTTTTAAAAAAATGCTATTTAATTTGCTTGAGGATCCTTCATGTTAAATTTTAAACTTAAGATTCACCAGCAATCTGCTTTTAAGGACAGTTTGACGTCTGAGGTTATTTCTAAACGGTGGCAACCACTACCGTTACATTACGATTTTAATTCTTAAAAACAGCCCTGAATTTTGAAATGTAGCCTACTTTGGGATTCTGCAACTACAACTTTTATGGGTTTCTTAAAACCGAACTTAAAGGTTAACAAAACCTTAGTTTCATATCTGCTAAGCAAGCATGTCACTTTTGAAACTAACATTTTAAACTGTTTTTCTTTTATGAAAAAGGTACAGTTTTATTTATCTAAACAACAAAGAAAGAAAAGCCATCTACACACTCAAAAAAAAAAAATTAAAATTGGTGCTCTACGTCTATTTAACTCATTTTAAAATACTACGTACAGAAGCCAGAATGCAGGGTGAGGATGGAGTGGGAGAAAAAGGGCCACGAAGAAAAACAGTTAGACAATTACTTGTCTGGTGTGGGCAAAGCAACAGGAATCCTGGGAGATACAAGAATCAGTAACAACTGTTTGCTCATAACTGCTATTTTTCCCTCATTTTGTTTTTAGTAACGTCCGTATGGGTGCTCCCTGTAGGCGCCCTTCACCGGCCGGGCTGGGGGGGCCTTCAGGGAGGGCCTGGTGCCGTTCCAGTCATCTTGGCCTGCGGAAGAGAGAGCGACAGATCAGCGCCGGCAGCGAGCAGCGCGCTCAGGGCCCGGCGCGGCCCCGACAGGCCGCTGTGCTGCAGCCCTCGCCCCCAGTGCTACAGGAATCTCTGCAGAACGTCGCTGGCCTTGGGAAAAGCTGCTGGCCGGGATTCCCCGCTCAGCCCAGGCTTGGACAAACCCAGTGCCTTTGATGAGTAATTTCAGCAGCGCTGCAGCCAGCTCTCAAGGCGGCCGTGGCAGCCAGCCCCACGCAGGCCCACATCGCAGCCTCAGCCATCAGCGCCGACCTCCAGGCCCAACACGGCTGCAGGTCGCGTTCCTCCTCACGGAGCACCAGGCCGGGCCGCTCCTGTGCCCCAACACATCCACACCAGGGGCCATTTGCAGCCGTGCAGCATCTGCTGGGCTGCAGACCTGCATTCCAGCACTGCACCAGCACCGCCGGGACAACACACAGGCAGGGCAGCCACAAACTGCTGCCGTGCACAACTGCCTCTGAAGCAAACAGAGTTTGCACCCCGCTGTTCCTGAGCTGCTTCACGCCCCAAACAACTGAGCTCAGCTTTCCGTTCGGTGCTTGCAGCACCCATACTGCTGTGCCTGCTGTTCTCTGCAGTCCCCACTTCAGCAAAGCAACCTCCTGGACCCCGAGGCCAGCCGGCCACTATTCCTGCTGCCATGGAACATGCTCTGATTCTCACAAGTCTCCAGCCTGGCTCGACAATTTATTCTTCTGATTTTGTTTTCATGAAAGCAGAGACCAAAGGAAATTACTGTGGATAAACAGATTAACTGTGGCAACTTCATGCCAAGTGTGCAACGAGCGTTTTGGCCTTCAGACCCCAGACAACACCGCTCTCCTACCAAGCAGGAGGCACAAAAGCCTCTTTGTGCTGCACGACTGACACAGGCAGCAACCCAAGCCATCCCAGAGCCATTCTGCACAGAGGCACGGAGATACCCAGCGCTGCTGACAGCAGCTGTCTATTCACACCCACCTCAGACTGGAAAAGCAGCCCTGATAAGCACCTGAATTTGCCCTTCTCACAGCTCACGCCCAGGGCACACCCAGAGGCAGGTCTGGCTTTGCTCACAGCTCCCAGCAACAGCAGGGCGGAGGGATTCCCTGCTTCTGAGAACACCAGAAGCCTCTCTGTGCAAAGACTGATGGTCATTACCATCGCTGGCTCAGTTTGCTCACAGCCTCAGGCGACTGATGGAAGCTTTGCTGCAGGCACTGCCTTCCATCCTGTGTATTTCCACACCACTGAGCAGCTCACTGTGAGCCTTTTGCTGCTTACAGAGAAAGGAAAACGAGCCCTTCTTCTCGCCATATGCAGATGCCACTCATAAGCTCAGATATCTGAACTAGCTTAAAAAACAACGCACCTAATCCTTTATTGCCTGCACCTCAGATAGAAGGCCTATGGCTTTCGACAGTCTGTGATTTACATCGCTGTGCTTAAATTGGCCTCCCACACTCCTCAGTCTAGCCTAAGTTGATGGCCTCAGGTAATGCACATTAGCCAAACTTCACAGACTACCTGCAAGTCATAGCGAAGAACATTTTCCCAGCTAGTCAAGGAACAGGCCTTAATATGACATTTAAAACCATTTTTAAAGCCAACGTGTAGTGCAGTCAGCTGGAAGGGTTTGGAGATAAGGAAGCAGATGGAGCTACGCATTCACGCAGCTCAACAAAATATAATTCATGAAACCAGACTGCAGCAAAAGCAGTGCTGTGGGTGGAAATCCATAGCTCTTAAAATACTCTAAAGCTACCAGGAAATGGAAAGATATTTCCACAGTTAAAAATGGAATTTTTCATCACCTTTGAGACAATCGAGCTACATAAGAATCTAAAAAAACCACATAATGCCTTCAGTTGCTCTGATCTGGGTAATGTGTAAAGAAGTTCTACCATGAAAACTATTTGAGGTCCTCCTCAGTGTCAGAAGTTTCTGCTCAGTGTGGAGCAGCACTGGAGAACAGCTGACCGACTACAAGCAATTCCCAACCACACACAGCTGCTATGTGCAGGCAACTCCCAGCTACGTGCAGCCCCTTCCCTACAAAAAAACAGGATTCCCAGACATACCATAAGCTTCATAGGTTTCCTGTGCCTCCCCGTGTCCATAATCATAGTATTCTGTGTCCCTGGAAGAGTAATCATGCTGGTTACACGCAGTGCAGAAATGGCATTCCTGAGCTGACACAACCTGCACGAACACCTGAGCAATACGGGGCATCTTTGCTCTTCGTGGCTGTGGTGGGCGTTCGTTGCTTCGAACTGGGACACTCCCAAAAGTTATTTCCCAGGGACTCCAGGATTGTAGCAGAAGAGGGCACTTTCCCTACAGCTCACACGCAGAAATAAGTGTTTCTGTTCTCTTAAAAGAAAAAAAGATCATGCATAATTTTCCCAGTAACCGGTGGGAGACTTACCCTTGGCCCTGGCTGTAGTAGCCTTCATAGCCCTCATAGCTCTGGTCTGCATATGCATCATCATAACCCTGAAACAGATGACACAAATGGCATCAACGGAAAGATGGAAGGTTAATGACTGACCAAAGGTAGCAGCAGAAGTGAATTCAGGTTACAGCAGTTTTTGGAGCAGCTCATGAGTCCCTGCCTGCCACAGGGAAGGGACTGAGCAGAAAACATGAGTGGGCAACTAAAAACTGCTTGTGTGCAAGGAATGAACCACACTGATCTTTACAAAGAGTGGATTAGAAAGCGACTTACATGTCCAAGGCTACAGCTTGTCTACAGTACAAACCCACGCACTGGGAAGTCTGTAACTGCGATACCCAATACACAGATTCACAGACAGACAAAAAAACATCACAAGTTTTACTGGGACGAAGAGCAGGATTTTTCAAGTTGCCTTATTTGTGACAGCTCCCCAGAATGCTGCTGGGCCCATTTCAGCTTTACGCTATTCACGACACCAGCAGCTCCTTTGGAAGCAGGCAGCGCAGGTCGCCCAGCACCGTACCAGCGTTTGCACTACTGCTCACTGCTTGGTGCAGCGCTCGCGGTGCAGCCTTTACATCCACAGCGTCCAATAACTGACACGAGCCCAGCTAGCAGGAATGACACCAGGAATGACACCCGACGGCAGGCGGCTCCTTACGTATTCCTCGTAGGTTTCTGGTGCTGGAGGAGGAGGAAGCGGTATCCGCTGGATGCCGGCCGCACGCGCTCTGGGGGCAGGAGCTCCCCGGACTGCTGGGGGGGGCGGAACTCCACGGGCTACAGCTGCTCCCCTGGCAATGGCACCCCGCACCGGGGCTCCTCGCACCAGGGCCCCCCGGGGAGGAGGCGGCGGAGGGGGAGGCCCAACACCGCGCCCCCTGCAAGGAGAGGAGAACGGCTGTGAGCTGCAACCTGACAACGCAAGCGCTCGGCAAGTAAATTCGGTTACCGTTCGTTAAGCTACGGATTGTTGGTCAAGAATGAATTGTTAAGATTGCATCACTTAAAAAAAAGCCTCTTCTGGGATGGGGGACAGTGCGCATCATGCGCTGCACAGGGATAAATCCAACACGGGACGTCAGCCGAGGCGCCTCTCAGAGCTCCTTCCTACTGCCCTGTCACTGACCAGCAGCGACTGCCACCCCTCAGCACTGTAAAACCACCGCTGAGGGGAGCGGGGACATTGCTGGGCTGAACGGTCAGACAGAAGTGAAGGCTGCCCCTGTGAAATATGTCGGGAAGCAATACAGCAACAGTGTTACACCAATTTATCTCAACGCCTTGACAGCAGTGACAGAGTAACACCCCCCTGTGACTTTCAAAGGAAGGTCGGTTTAAACTGAAAATATGTATTCTGCTGGAGGTTGTAGAAGCAAACACAAAACATCTGCGCGTGGTTTTGCAGGCAGATTTTCTTTTTAAAAAACAATTTTCTAGCTATCCTTTCCGTTTTTTTAATGGCTATTTTGTGATGCTAATGATTTCAGACAGCAAAGACAATAAAGAAAACATCCATTGAGCAAAACTATAACTACTGCAACTCAAAACATACAGAATATTTGATGTCAGCTTGCTAAAGCAAGCCTGCAAAACAAGGCTAGAAAGCTTTGGCCAAAAGCCAAGGTCAAAGTCAACAGCTGATGTACAAGAATAAGCAGCTTAACCTGATCTCGCAGCACCACTCTGAGCAAGATGCAGCATTTCCAGGTCCATGCTTTTGGGAAAGGTACCTTGGAACAGGTGGAGGCGGTGGTGGAGCTGCTCCCCTTCCCCGCACAGGGCCTCCTCGGCCACGAGTTGGCTCTGGTACACCGTTCAGATAGGAGAGCTCCAAGAATTGCTCCTGACAGATATCATCCATCATATCCTAAAGAGGGGAGAGAGTCAGCTCCAAAGAGCAGCTAACTAGAGTCTCTGCTCCAGGGTACCATAAGCCACCGTGCTAGAATAAAAATGACCCAACGGTGCTCAATGAAAGCCTGCTGGTTGGTTTTCCCGGGATCTTCTCAGCAGACAGCAGCACACGAGTGCCAGCTTACTCCAAAGCAGCTGAGAAGAGCACAGTACTCTGTGCGTGTGCTGCAGATGGTCCCTGGGAGGAGGACCTGCCTGCGGGAGCTCTGGAGGCATCCGATACTCAGCACCCTAGGGACACTGGCAAGTTTTATTTGCAAATGTTGGAGAGTTCAGAGGTTAAGTCAGGCAAGATATATCTCCCCTCAAGCACCTTACGCCTCTATTTAAAGGCAGGCAGGTGGCAACGAGCCCACGTAAGGTAACAGCACACTGCTGTGCTCCTGACACGCTGAAGGAACAGGAGAAGAGTAAATACCAGCGTGCAAATGCAGGCTGCCTTCTGCAGTCTCACAAACACAGAACGCCTGTGCTTTGTGCGTTTCTATCGCCCCAGGGGATCCAGCTTCAGCAATGCGCCGAGTCCCCTGAGCCCCGCGAGCCGTCAGAGGGCCTTGGCCCCCCCCTCCCTGAGCACAGGGGGGATCTTCATGCTGCCATGGCAACTCCACAAAGCAAGGAGTCTCCTACCAGCTGCGTCTTCACAGCGCTGCTGGCTTCCATAGTGACTGCTCTGTCAGTTTTCACAAGTTTAACACGTTGTTTGAAGGCACCGATAGATCAGACACTTTAAATAGCAAGGCTGCACGCTCGCCTTAGCGAGGCAGAGTTCTGTACATCCGAGGGTCTCCTTGAAGATGACCTCTTTCCTTCAAAGGCTCTTCACACAGTCATCTCTCTGTGTCAGACTCACGGAAACCACCCAGCCACCACAAGCTCTGCCACACTTCCCCACTACCTGCAGCTCTTGGATTCCACCCGCCCTTTTTGTTTCAGACAGAACATCTGAGCTCTCCATCTCAGCCGAGCTCCATGCAGCACGGCGCTGCGCTCAGCTCTCTGCCTGCTAGGGCTCTGAATCACAGGCTGGGCCAGCCAGAAGCCGGGAGCACTGCGTGCTTCATCCCCAATTTGTTTTCTTCCCAGTTTGGTGAGCAATACCTCCATTTCAATAACGTATGTGAGACTCCTCCAGATTCTGCAATTCTAGGGGCGATGCTCTAGCTTTGTTATGCTACATAATGTAAGACTAACATCCAGTTGAACATGAAGGTCTCAGAAACTTCACCAGCAGGAATCCCCAAAAGGACAAGAAATGTCAGTTGTGTAAATGCCCCAGTAGCAAAAACAGGTCCCTTCACATCTCACCAATTTGAGGTCACAGAAATACTGGTGTAACAGCTGTGTCTCAGAACTGCCTACAACACCAGCACACCACCACCAAGCTCCTGGGCAGCCACCCTCCTCACCCTCATTTCATCAAACTCTTCTGTGCACAGAGCTTCTGTCCTGACCAATTCTATGGAAATCTCTTCAGACATTCAGACACAGACATTATTCACCTGCTGACACTGACATATGGAGCTGGACAAGCTCTCCACCCCCTGTGTCCACAGCTAATACTGGAAAGAAATACCTATCCCAAGTTTGTTGTGCACCACTTTGAGATGAACACTGCACATCTACCTCCTTAAACAAGGAAAGAGCATCAGTATACATACTGGGACAAGGAACTTCTTGACTTCTTCCATGGCATGAGCCATCAGAGCATATGCTTCACAAGGGGGTCCAAACACTTCAATGAAGACATGCAAATCCATATTTAGATGAGCATATTTAGGATCTCCCCCTTTACGCAGCTCTTCCTCCTGAAAAAAAGTGTATCAGAGAGTCCTAAAACTGAACAAGATGCAGCAAAACTGCTTTTCTTTTCCTGTTTCCCGAGCCTCAGTAGGCTTGCAAGGCATTTTAGCTGTGTCTGATCACATCGATCACGTTCACATCCCATGCACAGAGCACGCAGTTTTACAAGAAGCCCCAAGCACAACCTGCAAGCCCACACCCCCAGCTTTTCACAGCTGCCTTTCCAGCTGGCTGTGATATCAGTGTGAAGGCAGTGATGCCAGAAACTTTTCCCACTAAGCACACGGAAGCGATGTTCTGCTGTTCTACACCCCTACTGCCTCAGGTGTTCTCACAGTGGAAGTGAAGTCTGACATCTCAAACGCTCGTGCTCTAATTCTGCTCTTGGATACCTGCATTATTCAGCTGGCTTTAAGAAGCTATAAATAAACTGGAGCGTAAAAACTTCTCAGGCTGCTGAAGTGAAAGCGGAATGAAGTTACAGCGCCGCTGATTGATTGTTCGCTCAATTGTAGGAGCAAGCAAATAAAAAAAAATCCATTTTTTTCCTGCCCAGGAAGCCTTCGGGCTCTCTGTGATTCACTAAGGATCACCAGCAACACACTGCTCCAGAGCGTTCCGTAAAGCACGAGAATTTACAGACCTCAGAGGGGACTGCTGGAAATGGGAAATGCTGGGGTTTTTCTGAAGGGGAAACGTATTACTTCAGCAAATGACTTCTCACCAAGCAGCAGAATTGGTTCGTGCTTTAAAGACCTTGTACATCACCTTCCAGATAAGCTATCTGTACACCTGAGGTGCAGTACATCAGAAGATGACGGGTTTCTGCAAGTATCACTTATGGGGAAAGCATCCATCACAGCGTGCTCAATTGAGAATGCTCCCAGCAAGCACAGCAATTTCACAAAGGTGACTTCCTACTGCCTTCGCTTTCCAATGCTGATTTATACAAAGCTTTGGGATCATCTGCTTCTCACATCAGATTGAAAGGCATTCATGTATGTGTATGGTCCCAAGGGGGGGACGTTACCTTTGCCTTATCTCGCATTGAACCCTTCCCAAGCACAGAGATCTTAGCACCAGTTTCTTCCTGAAGCCTCTTGATGGTGTTACCTTGAGGTCCCAAAATCTTTCCAACAAAGTTGAACTGAAAATAAAAAAGAAACATTTAGCCCCAAAACTCTGCAACCTTAACGAAAACTTCTCTTAATGTTAACCTGGATTACAAATCTAGTCACACCAAAAGTAATTAGACCAAAAACACACAGGAAAAATTAAATTCCAAATTAAAAAGCTCCACCAGCAAATCAAGCTAAATTAACTCACGGAAAACGAGCTTAATTCTAACTACTACTCTCTAGCAGATTTACAGGCAGTCTTAAGAGTTAAGTGTGGTCTTAACTGTAAAACACAGAGCTCTGCATATGAGTCTATTCTTGTAGAGAAACATCACAGCTACGCAGCACCGTTTAGCTTTATCCCTAGACATTCTAGAAATGTAATGCATGTAATATGTTAGAAATGAGATCCTGCAAGCTTGCACAGAAGAATTCCACAGCGATAGCGGCACCCTGGTGTAACTCCTGCTGACACACTGACAGCCACTATCTCCAACATTCTGCCATAACATCCATAGAAAACAAGCAAATCACAGAGATTCAGGAAGCTGTTTTCTGGCCCTCACCTTGGGGTACTGTTTGACAGGGATCAGAACTCGTTCTTTCAGTTTCATATTCTTGTGAGAAAATAAATCCAGGTAGTTCTCTTCCTCATCCTTCTTTGTTGTTTCACCCTTCTGAATTTTTTCAATTTCTAAACAAGATAAAAATAGGGCTGCTTATATTCCTCAAACAAGCATCATTTCAGCGTTGGAAGCGCACAGGACGTACCACCCTCATCCTCTGTCCGCACACCAACATCGATCCGGTTACTTTGCACAAATGGGTTCTGCTTTACAGGACAGCCTGGACGCCAGCCCAGCTCGCCTCTCCTTCCCTTCACACCTGAGGATTCCAGAAGGCCAAATCCAGGACAATGAGGGGGACACGAGAGCAGCAGGGAACGCCCTACAGTCACCTCATCGCTCAGGGGAGGAAACTGGAGTAGCTCCATGCATCACTTGTGCTGTGCCTCCATGTGAGCGCAGTTCCCAGGCAGAGCCCTGAGCCCCACGGGCTGCACCCCTCCACCTCAGTGCAGCAGAGACCAGCAAAGCAGGCAAATCTTCGACTGATTTTTGAAGCTGATGCACTATTCTGAATCTGTCACTTACGTAGTGGCAGCAGCACGGACCGACACTGTGAATCCCAGTAATGTTGACAACATTCTTCATAACCAGAACTCTGTCAGAGGCAGCCTGCAGTCAGACTGGCTTCTGGAACTGACAGTTCTCCTGCCAGAGATGCACCTTTATCACCAGCAGTTCAGGGCTTCAAGCTGTGAGCCTCAGGCACATGAGCCCTAGAGATGCCCCAACCTGATTCAGCCAATGTAACCACAAATGCTGACTGTCACAGCAAGATTCTGAGTTTTAATTGAACGCTAGGAGCTGTGGGGGCTGGGCTGAGTGATGTGGAGGCGAACTGAAGCCTGGGGGGTCTGAGGAAAGGCCTCATCACCTCCTGGAAGCGGGTCATTAAGGGAGATCAATTAGGAGGCAGCAACACCTCCTCTGGTCTGGCTGGAAATTAAACTTGCAGCGAAACGCAGGAGGGGACCCACAGGACACCAAGAGCCACCCTCCATGCTCCCAGCCATCCCTGCTGTAACACACCTGCCCTCCAGGGAGGCAAACCCTCAGTGCTCTGCCAAAGCTTTTTCTCCTCCAAGCTCTCTGGTCACGCCTGAGTTTTATTTAATGGCCAACAATGAGATCTCAGGTGCCCCCAGATTTACAGTCGGTGCATCAGCATTAACCCCAAGTGCTGACAGAACGCCACGCGCTCCTCGGTGCAGCCCTGCCCCCTGATTACTTTGGATGCTGAGTGAGGACCCCTCCTTAAAGCTGAAGCTCGCCATTTCACCAGCAAACCCAGGAGCTGTAAATCTCTCTTCTGAGTCCAACGTGCTCCAGATACAACTGCTCACATCTCAGGGGGGCAGAGACACTTTCCCAAGACCACACAGAACTGCATTAGAGCTGCAGGACAGCCTGCTCAGTTCCCGGGACTTGCAGAAGCAGCCGCGCTGCCTCACGTTTCTGCCCATGTCACCACCTATATGCTTTGCATTCAGCGTCCGTGTTTATGAAGACTGGCTGCCATCAGATGCTTGGCACGTTGTCCTCCCAGTAACACTCTCAGACTCCAAACCCAGACAGGCACAGCGGGTTACAGTTGTGCAGCCTGCATGGAGGCACCTGGCACCTTCCAGCAGCCCCAAGGATGGGGGCTATACATACATATACACATTTAGTTCAGAGATCTAACCACATAACTTGGCTATTACATTGCATAATTATGAAAAAAGCCCAATTTTTCAAATTTTCACTTGGAACAGCTCTTTGGATCACTTACAAGAGTGTTACCATGACTCCTCAGTTAAAAAAAACAAAGACGGGATACAACTGGCTTTGAGGAAGATGAGCTGATTTTTGCTTTGCAAAGAAATGATCTCCTGAGGACAGTATGCAAATGCAGTTGGAGCTCTGTCAAATCTACAAAACAGACCAAGGAGATGCCTGGGTCAGCTTTACGCACAGCCTGTTAATGTTAGCTGTAAGAACACATCAGAGAATCGGGACGTGGCACACAAGGAGCGCTCAGCGTTGGTTAAGCACAGCTTCACATCCTACAGCACAGTTGGATTCTCTCTCCAACACTTTGGTTCTCCAAAACCAGTGAGAATATTTGTAAGAGTATTCTGCATATTAACAAAAAGGACTTTCAACACACACACAAGAAGAAAAGCACCCTTAGGCTGCCTTGCCAGAACATCACCATCAGACATAAGCCTCTGAAAAGCAGAGAAGGGCCTCCACAGCACACAGCAGAACCTGATCTGCCTGATGCAACAGCAGCAACGCCTGGGAGTGAGGCTGGGGGAGCAACAAACAGTTAAAGCTTTGCTGAGAGAAGCCTCAGGTCCAGCATCACTAATTCTGCAAGTGAAACCCAAAACCAGAGAGAAGAAAAAACCCCGACCCAAAAAGCAACCCGCAAAGCTCCTTCGGGTCAATGCAGGTGGCCTCACGGTCTCCGTCACAGCACAGAAGGAACCCAAGCCTCAAACAGGCGTGAGGAAGGAGCAGCCCTGCATCACCTGAGACGTGTCCCACTGCTCTCGTCCTCCTGCCCCGTGAGCTACGAACTCAAAGCAGCGCTGGCTGAGCTGACAGCAGCAGCAGTTTGTTGAACCGCTTACTGACATGCAGGAGGAGCGCAGTAACGCCTGAGGGATTAAGCACGCCTCACTTCAGTGCTGATTCTTTAAGGCGCAGCAGCAGGTAACCTTCCTGCCACCAGCAATGTCAGCAGGCTGGCGGCACACATGGCAGCGGCTTCCTGGACTTCATGTGAGGCAGCGATTGCTTTGTCTCAGAAGGAATCCTGCAGGGCAGGTGAAGGGGGCTTGGTGACGCCGCTGCATTGCATGAAGGAGGCTCAGCAGCCACAGTGCCACTCCTGATCTCAGCCCAGGCTCTTCCCTAGCAAAACCTCTCTGAAGGTGGTCCTGCGGCCCATCTGTGCTCTGCCCTCCTCACCATCCCACATTGCCGGGAGCACGAAGGGCTTCAAGATGCTACAGGTTAAGGTGCAAGCAGAGCGGAGAGGCGGCTCACTTGTGTAGCACAGGAAGCTCGGAGATTAAGCTCAGATTAAAGCAAGAACTTGCAGAACACCTCCACCTGGCTGACACGGCACGGGATGCTGCCCGACTCCCCAGCGCATGGAAGCAGGGCTGCGCCTCACAGCACCTCCAGCCCTGTGCCCACAGCAGGCAGAGCATAAATCGAAGCAAGAAAAGGGGTTTCCTTCTTCCTATGGAAAAGGAAGCTCATGCAGACCCTGAGCCGTGGGAGTGAGGAACCTCATGCCAAGGTGCAAGAATTCCAGTTTGCAACGTCTGTTCAGGGTGCCGTGTAACAGAATCCCACAGTCCACCCACTTCGGTGCTGTTGTATCACACAGTGCATTGTTTCAGAATCAGCATTACGTCACTGTACGGCCTTTCATCTCAATCCCAAACAATGCTGATTTTTCTTCAGAAACACTGAACAGCTCCAGAATTACAAAGGTACTTTAAGGCTACTTTTAGACACTATTTTAAACAAGAAGCCTCAGTTACAATGCAAAAAACCTCCCTGTGGTTTCCCTCCAGAAAGAGGCAGGACAAGCAACTTGCACTCCTGAAACGAGGAGGAGGAATGGGGCTGACATTCAGTAATCACTCTTTTTGTGAATCTGAAAACCACCGTGCTTCAGGTGTGCTGCACGGATGCACTACAATCACTGGCCCAAGTTCCCAAGCAAGCTCTACAGCAAGTCCTCCAACATGACTTCCTCATGGGCTGCCACGGCAATGGAGAAATTCTGAGCACTCCAGATGAGTTGGGGAGCAGTTGGCCAGCTGTGCAAAGCTGTGCTTTGAGGCGCTTTATTTCAGGAACTCTTTCATCAGCTTCTTGCTCTGGTTGAATTCGGTTTGCTGCTGAACGCGGCCCCAGAACCCCAATTTTCAAAATACCCAAAGCAAGCAGGAAGCACCTGGCGTTCCTCCAATCTGACACCTCACAAAGCTGCAGTTTACCAGTAGCAGATTTTAAATTAATAGAAAAACTCATAAATCCTTGTCACACTGCTCTGCAAACAAAGCTGTGCGCAGCGGGCTGAGAATGCTGCTCTTTGGGAATCAGCACACTCCTCCATCCTTGGGTTTCGTGTCGCTGGAAAGCATTACCACAGAGCTGCGAGCATCAGCTGGCTAAATGCTTTTATTAATGAAAAACATTCCATTGATGGCAAATCGGATTATAAAACTGATTTATTTAGATGGAGGTGTCCACAAGTGATGCCAAGTTACCCATGATGATGTACCTCAGCTATTTGCATAACAGGAGACAGCAATTCTTAAGAATTATTTCCCACATTAAAGGAGGAATGAAAAAAGCCCTGAGTGCTGCGACAACTACAGCAATATACAGCAGTATAAAGACCTTAAAAAATCATTTCTGAGAGGAATGACAGACGGCAGAGCATGGAGCTCTGTGCTGCTTCAGTCTGCCGTGTCCCTGTGCCGGCACCACCTGCTCGGCACTGCACGCAGATTAAGCTCAAAGTGGCAGCCAATATTTTAAGCTGTTCCTGTTTTAAGCTGATTCCGGGGTCTGCAGGTGTCACCGAAATCCAGGAATGAAAGTTGCCAACCCCAGGGCAGGTCAGCAAGCCGACATCACTGTAGTGCAGCGAGGACGGCACCTCTGAGCGCGCATCCAGCAGCTTCAGCACACAGATCTGACATATTTTAGGCACGTAAACATTGATACATAACCACAACGTGACTTAAAACCTAACGTTGAGCATGCGCTGTGTTAACGTGGCATTCTTGGAAAGGGGTCTGTGGTGGCCGTGGGTTCCACTGGGAGATGCCATCCAGGCAAGAGGCTGGGTGTGACAAAGGCCAGGTCCCTCATTCTGTCAAGACTTTTCTTTTTCTTTTTACAAAAAACACGGCTGTTGACTGCATTCCCAATTAGTACTCCAACCTGTCATGCTGCCCATACTCTCAACCCCAGCAGGGTACCTCCCCGCAGCTCGTGGAATGTTGAAACTCTGCTTTTAGCAGCTGTCCTGCTTATCTGGGAAAAACAACCTTCCCGAGACAGAAGGTCAGTTTGCTGAAGAGTCTGAGTTAAATGCTGAAGGCTCTGATTTTATTGCCAGGTATCGGAGGCAGCTGAGCCCACCCCGCACGGCGCGGAGCAGCAGCTGCACGGGGAGATGGGGAGGAATGAGAGGCGGCAGGCGATTGGACAGCGGCGACGAGGAAGGAGAAGGCTGCTCCGGGCACAGAACAAAGACTGCCATTTCCATTCCCTATTGAGGTTCAGCAGCAGCACGAAACGAGCTCTCTACGGATTACCCGAGTGGAAAATCAGAGCTCGCAGTCCCGACGTCGAGCGGCGGTTGATGGAAATCTCAGCTCGGACCGCCCCCCCCCTGCGGACCCCCTCATCCCCGGGGCTGACAGCGGCCAGGCTCACCACGTCCCGCTTTAAAACGAACCCTCAGCTCCGAGCCTCACCCGCCCCGTGTCTCACATCGAACACGAGCCCACCGTTCGACAAACAGCCACCCCAGCCCTCGGCACCCCGCAACGGGGCCGGGCCGCCCCGCCCCGCCGAGCCCCGCGCGGTACCTGCGCTGAGGAGCTGCATGGCGTGCGTGAAGGACGGGTCCAGGCTGTCCTTCTCAGCCATCAGCTCGGGCAGGTATTTGTTCTCGGGCTCCATCTTGCCGGCGCCCCCGGGCAGCAGCGGGGCAGGGGAGGCGGCGGCGGGGCCCTGCGCGCCCGAGGAGCCGGCGGCCGCTCCGCCGGTCAGCAGCGGCTGCGGCTGCTGGGCCCCGGCCCCACGGCCCCCCCCGCCTCGGGGCGACCGCCGCTGATTGGGCCCCCCTTGGCGGGCGCCTCCGGGCCCCCCCGGACCCCGGCCCATGCGGGCGGAGGGGTCGTCGCGGCGCTGCATGCGGGCGGAGGGGCGGGCGCGGTGCGGAACGGGCCCGAACGGCGCTGCCACACCGACCGCCGCAGCGCTGGGGCCGGAAGTGAGGGGCCGGAAGTACCGCCCCATCCCTCACAGCGCTCCCCCCACCCCCTCCCCAGCGGTTCCCGCGCGACCACCCCACGCGGCTTTGCGCCTGCGCCGGCACGCCGTCTCACTCCTGGCGGCACGCCGCCCCGCCGCCCCGCGGTACGCATGCGCGTAACGCCGTGGGCGGGTGGAGAAAGAAACGTTCTGCTGGAGCGCACGCGTAGTGCTGAGGATGTGATAGGGAGACGAGCACGTGCGTAGGAGGGGCTTATCGCCCCCTTCGCCGTGAGTGCGCACGCGCAGCGCTGTGGCGCCAGACTTGAGAGGTTGTGCGCATGCGCTCAGAGCAGTTCTGGAGAGGAGGTGTGAAGGGCCGCCGCGGTCTGATGGGTGCGGTGCCGTGCGGTGCCCGGTCCGGGGCTGTGCGTGGCCCTGCGGTGCGGTGCCTGGTCCTGGTGTCTTTGTGCTGTGGGGCTCTGCTCCGAGCGATTGGTGGCTGCCTGGTGTGGGCTGGCCGCTGCCCACTGCTGGAGCAAGAAGAAAAAGGCAGGTGGGCCGGGCTGGGCTGTGTGGGGGCGGCTGGGTTTGATACCTGGTGATAAAATCAGTGTTTTAGCAATTAATTCAAACTCTTCAGCAAACTGACCTTCTGTCCAGGGCAGGTCGTTTTCTCCTGGCTGAGCAGGACGGCCGGAGCCCATCAGCTGAGGCTCAGCACCTCTTGGGCTGGGGGGAGGTGTGCTGTGCCCTGCTGAGGTGTCTGATCTGCTTGGGGTGCCGAGGAGCTGGGATGTTCCTTTGTTACAACCTTGTGGAGCCCACAGAACAACGCAGTGCAGCCCTGGGCTTGGCCAGAGCCTCCAGGTGCCACTAAAACAGTGCCCGGGTGTTAAAATGGATGTGGTGCCCTTCCAGGCAGCGCTGGCTGGTGGGCAGAGGAGCAATGGGCTTTTCTCTGGCTGAAGACAGGAGCTGGACTGCTTTGGGGCTGGGCGTGCTGCCATCCCTGCTCCCAGCGTTTGCTCCTCTGCCAGGAGCAGAGTGTAGCTGGTGTGGATGTGATCACCGCCCCTCTTACCCCCTGCTACTGAGATAACGGGGTGTTAATCAGTGAGCTCTCTGATAAAAAGCTTTTGTTTAGCTGCAGAAGGGGCCTGGTGGGCTGGAAGGCTCGATGTTGTGCGATGTGCAGATGGACGTGCGGCGGAAGGGCAGCGAGGGGCCCCGCTGGAGCTCCCTGCAGGCAGAGCACAGAGGCGCTCTTGTTCCCGTTCCAGGACGGTCGCACCCGGCCCAAAGTAACGGGGCGCGTGGCTGCATCCCTGCCCCGGGATTTTAATTGTTAACGCCGTGCCTGTTGCCAGGTGCCGTCGCGGCTCCGAGCCGCGGAAGCCGTGGGAACCGCCGTGCGGACAGAACCACCGGGCGGGGGGGGGGGGGGGGGGAGGGCTGTTCCACCGCCCCTGGGCGCGGGGGGGTGCCGGCGTGAAAGGCCGCGCCGCACGTGGTGCGGGAGGACCGGTCCAAGTACAGCGAGGGGAAGCGGGGCGTTCCAAAGGCGGCCCCGCGCGGCTCGGCCGCCCTGGACGGGCCGCAGCGACGCCCCAGGGGGAGAAACGGGCAGTACCAACGCCGGCTGCCGGGCGGGGAGGGTGCGCGGCGTTCCGAGGGCGGAGGGATGGGAGCGGCGGTTCCCCGAGGCACGGGAAGGGGCTCGGCTCGCGCGGACCCGCGGCACGGAGCTCGGCGGCGCTCCTCTCACGGCCCGGGCGGGCGCGGGACCCCCCCGCGACGGCACCGAGTGAGCGCTGCCGGGAGGGGCGGTGGGAGGGGGCGGACCGTACCAACGCCGGGCGCGGGTGTGCGGCGCGCCGTGCCAATCAGCGCCGGGCGGGCCGAACCACGCGGCAGGGCGGGGAGGGAGCGGCCCGTGCGCGGGGAGCCGTGTGGCGGCGCGGGGGCTCTCGGGTGTCTCCGCCGCTCGGGCCGCAGCGGGTCGCGCGCAGCCCAGCCCCGTCCCGGGCCCCGCCGCTCCGCACCGCCGCCGCCGCCCCTTCCTGCCCCCGTCGCGCCCCCCGGCCCGCGGTGTGGGAGGCGCCGGGCCCGGTCGGAAGAACGGCGCCGCGCTCAATGCCCGGGGTGAGGAGCCGGGGGGGCTGCGGGTGAGGAGGAGGCCGCGTGCGGACCGGGACCCGCCCCGGGGCGGGCCTGGCGGGGGGGGGGCCGCGGGCCGGGGGGCTCCTCGGGGCGCCCCTGGCCGCTGGGGCCGCTCGGGGGGCGGAGGCGGCCAGGGGCCTCGCGTAGCGCGGCCTTTGTGCGCCGCGGGACACCGCCCGGCCGGGGCGGTTCGGCGTTCCGAGGGCTGCGGCCGCCGCGGGGCTTCGCTGTCCGGCCCGGGCCTCCGCCGTCCCGTGCGGCGCCGTCCGGCGGTGCTGCTGCGGTTCGCGGTGCCGGGAGCTGGGCACGGCTGGGGAGGGCGGCCCGTGGGACGTGGTGCTGTGCGGTGCTACCCCCCCCTTCCCGGGGATGTCAGCGGCCGGGGGGGTCCCGCTTCATCTGTGAGTCTGCGTGAGAGTAACGGCCTGGGCTCGGGGTGCTCGGGGTGTGCGGGGCGGCAGTTAGTGGGAAGGGGGTGTTGGTGTTGGTGAATGGGGTCTTGGCTCGTGATAGCAGTGTCCGAGAGAAGGGGGTCTGTGGTTATTGTTGTGTTTGTGCACGGGTGGGTGAGGATTTGTTTGGGAGGGGGTGGGAAGCCCCCAGACTGTGGCGGAAGGGGCTGTCCTGCGCTTGGTCTGGAGGTGGGCTGTAAAAGATGAGATTTTCCGGGATCCCGGCTGGAAGTGGAGAGTAGAAAGCTGGGAGCGGTGCTGGGGGTTCCCTTCGGGCCGGGGGTGGAGCTGGGGAGGAAGGGTGTCCGGGATGTGGTGGCTCTCATGGGGCTTGGCGGAGGGCAGGACTTTCTGTGTAATAGAGGGACAGCCCTGTGAGGCCCGGGGAGGGGGGGACGGGGCAGGGGCTGCAGGGAGTGCTGAAGGCAACTGTGGGGTGCTCTGAAGCAAGGAACGCTGTCTGCAGGGTCTGCTGCTTGGGGCACGTGTTGGGGGGAGGTAACACGGTCGTGGAGGGTGGAGGTGGCTGCTGTGGGGGTGTCACCATGTGGGGCCATGGCAGGGGTGGCCCCTGCTGGGCGGTGGCCGTGGCTCCTTGGCGTGGTTGGCCGTGAGCTGTGTCCTCCCGGGGCGGCTGTGTGCTCATTGCTCACAGCGTGAGGAGGCAGAAAGTTGGCTTTTAAAGGCTGCTGTATAAATGGAAACCGGCTTTGAAACTCCCCAGATGAGCCAGTCGGGTTCTGACTCAGAACTGCAGTTAGTATTTAAAGAAGAAAAAATGATAAAACCACCACTGGCAACAGCCTAAAAACTCTATCTTCTTATGACTCAACATATAGAAATACTTCGCTGAACTCAATTATTGGAAAGAAAGGATCAGCCTTAATCTGAATTAAAGTAGGAGGCGGCGTCTGCACGTGTATGGCTGCACGGCTCTGCTGGTGACCCCTTCGTGTTCGGCTCTGAGGACGCAGCCCCTGCCCTCGGGCTCAGTTACCTGCGCTGCTGCCCTGGCTGTGGGTGCAGCTGTGACGCTGCACTTTGCCCCTGAGCAGCGGCCTTGGCCCGGAGCCGGCTGGGCCCTGCCTGCCCTTGGCTGCAATGCACAGCTGAAGGCAGCACCCAGGCTGTGGGTCGGGGCTGAGAGTGGCACGGATTGCGGGTTTTGATAAAGTCTTTGGAGGAGACTCGTCAGCGATGCACCGTGCTGAGCCAGCAGAGGAGCGCAGGGCTCTGGGGCTCGGATGAGTGAGGCGGCGTTGGCTCTTAAAGGTGTGGAACAGCTCTGTCTGAGCACTGAGGGGCAGAGCCCTGGGCTGAGGTGTGGGGTGGCTCCCTGTGACGCATGGCGACAGGCTGCATGGCACAGACCTGCTGCTGTGTGCCTGCTGCCCCGTCCCGCGGCCCTGGGCCGGTCGTGAGGCTGAAGCAGCCTTCGGTCTCTTGATGCCTTCTCTGTGCTGACACTTGAGGTGCTGAACTGCTGCCTCTATTCAGGTCGCTTTCAGCTGTGCCTTTGTTTTGTTACCCCTCCTTTCTCTTTTCTGTGCTACAGTTATGTTCCTTCTGGTGACTTGAGCTGGAAGTCAGGCACTGCTTGAAATAATGGACCCTGCGTTTGAACAATTGCAACTTTGTGTGCATGCGGTGAAATTCATCCGCTTAAGTTTCAGTTGTGGGGCCCGATGTGACTCCTGCAGGAGCGCCGGGGCTCTGCGCTGTCATTCTGCCTGCAGAGGTGTCTGACAAATTCAAAGCAGCGAGATGAGTAAGGTGCAAGTAATTCAACTCTGTAGCTTCATAGAATAATATCCCTGCTGCTGTGTGGTTTGAAGTTGCTTTCAAGTCCTGCTTGACTTGTTAATGCTTTTTTTTTTTTTTTTGAGATGTTTCATCCCAAAGTGTGAGAATATTTCCTCAGCTGCCAGGGATGCTGACGTTCTGGTGGAGCTGTGTTCAAACCCCAGCAGGTGCTGCACCTGAACTCACTGTGCTGTTAGGGATCAGTTTAACATCACACAGTGGTGGGCTGTTGTCGAAGTTCCTTCTGATTGTGTGTATTTCAAGTTAAGTGGGATTTTATGGCTGGAAGGGTAAAGCAGTAACTTGAATTCCTTTTTCTTGGGGGAGGGGGCACTTCTGGCTTTCACTTCACTTTCAGGAACACCGAACTTTTCGGATGCGCTATGCAAATAATATTCAAATGTCTTCTGAAGTTTTTTTTCTTTTTAAGCTCGATGGTGGGTGGGGAAGGCGCTCAGAAAATCCCGAGTGGCAGAGGTGTGCTGTGAGCTGCAGGGAGGAGCAGCGTGCAGCTCTGTGCAGTGCAGGTGGTGGTGAAGCTCTGCGTGGCGCCCAGCTTTGGGTTCTGGTTTGGAGCTGTGCTTTTGCTGTGCAGCGTTACGTGCTACCTGTGACGGTTCTCGCTGTTTCCTGACGCATCACTTCTTAACTGAGGTGGTTTTTTTTCTTCTCAATCTTGCTGGGGCAGATTGATATCTGCTGCTGCTCGCAGTCCTGCGTTCGAGCAAAGGAAATGCATGAGTCACTGCAGCGCGGGGCTGTGCTGCAGCAGGCTGTGCTGTGTCAGAGTGCAGCCCTCAGGCACGTGTCTGCCCCAGCAGCTCAGGCACAGGGACCTCATCCAGGAATGCTGCTTCTGGAGTCTGTGTGCAGCAGGGCACGTGAGAGGAGAGGTGTCGTGTCGGGGTCACTAAGGTGCCCTTCTGCTGAGGGTCTCGCTGAAGTCTTGCACTTTAAAGCACCTCATGCTTTGAAGAAACCAAAATTGAGGATGCTTCCGAGCATCTGTTGGTGGGATGTGGGTCGTTCAGAGGTACGGGGTGGGATGGGGAAGTGGAACGTAGCGGGAAAAGTCTCACAGCACTGCAGTGTTGTTCAGAACAGAAATTTTCTGGGAGTTGAGCTTTGTGCTGGCAGTGCTGTGGGTGCTGAGTGCACGCTGCAGGGAAGGCCTTGCAGAGAGGGAAATAAAAGCTGCGGAGTTACCGACTCATTAACACCGAACGTGAATTCCCACTTAATGGGGACAAAGTGAGTTGAGATGGTTTCACAATGCAGACCTTCAGTATCCTCACACAGTGATGGCTCAGCTTTGTACCACATCCTGCACTCCAGCTCGTTTTGGAAGGTGATCCCAGTGACCTTTCGGAGGTATCTGCGTTTTGCAATGGGTGGAAGCTGCAGCTGTTGCAAGCTGTTGATCTGTGCAGAGAAGGAAGCACTTCCAACTGCGTGCTTTGGAGTGAGGAATGCCTGGTGCTGTCCCTTGTTTCTCGTCAGCTCTCTCCCTGGACGTGCTGATGTGCAGTTCAGAAGAGCAAGCTGCTGGCTGGTTCAGGAGTTGCTCTGCTGCTGCGCAGGGCAGCTGCTGGAGGTGGTTTTGTTGGTGCCTTGGTTTTACTCAGGGCAATCTCAGGTGAAATGTCTTTCATGGCAGGAATCCATGGAAGCGTTCTTTCTCAATTAGTTAACTAGCCTAAATAAACAGGCAGAGGCGATGAACAGGTCTGCCCCTTGCTTACATTTCAATCATATTTGTGCATGTTTGTAGTATCTTGAAAAACATTCCTCTCAAATTGGCCTCACTGGGCTTCCTCGAGCTCTGTCAGTGTCTGGAGCTGAGCACGAGGGGTGGGAGCCCAGGGGGCCTCAGTTGTAACTCGCATCAGTCGGCGCACTCAGCCTGGCTGTGAGATGGGCATCTTGACAGATTGTTGTTCCCTGCTAATTAAGTTAAATGACACCAGGTGCCAACCGACTCGCAGGCATGCCCGGTGCCTTTCAGATGCATGAGCTGCTGCTGCCTGTGCTCATCCTGCTGGGTCCCACTGGGCTGCTGCTCCCCATTCTCAGCACTGGGTGCTCCCCGTCCCAGCAGCCATGTAAGACATGTCATCGTTCTTTGGTTTCCATCTCGCTTTCCAAGTACAAAAAGCTGAAGGTTAATTTGCTGAAAAGCTGTTTCTTGTCTCTTATGTTGTAGATAAACTTTGCTGCTGTTTACTGTCATCAATTTGATGGTGCTCAGGTCTTAGAAGTGCAAATTGCTGACATGAGGAGGGAGAAATCTGACAGCACTACCCGGGGAGTTCAGGAGGCTTAGGCAAGGGGTTTTCTGGATTTGCTAATTAAAAGCCCGATCTTCCTTGCTGAACTTCAGCAAAATGCAGTTGGAAGTCACAGGAGGAAGGGATGCATGTGTCAGTAATGAAGCTGTTTTAAAAATAGGAGCGGGTGCTGCATAAACTACTTATCCTTCTGGAAATCATTTTTCAGACTTAAATACAGCGCTTCACGTTCTTAATCACTCCCGAGCCATTAGCTAATTAAGCGCGCTCACGCCGTGCCTCGGGAGGCGCGCTGCCATCGCTGCACCGCAGGCTGAGCGCTGCAGGTCAGGCTGTGCGGCCGGGGCTGCTGAGGTGACAGGAGGAGCCACCTGAATGCCTGGGTGAACAGTGCTTCTAAAACGCCTTTCAGGTAATTGTGTTGAAGTTCTCTCGCTGATTTGCTCAGGGGAGGAGAATTGTAACTGCAGCGACGTGATCTGTTGGGACGCGCGGCTCCGGTGGTGCTGGGTGATGCTCTTCCAATGCCGTGATGGTGCTGTAGAGAAAAACGTCCACGGGGTTTGTTTAAATATGGCACTTGTGCCTCGGACGGCAGTACTCTGTAATGCTGCAAGCCTCTGCTACTCCAATCCAATCCTCCTCTCCTGTGCCAAGATCTGCTGGCGGCTGTTTGTGTTTTAAATGACCCTGCTGGGGCCTCGGGGTGGTTTTGGAGCTGTTCTGGGATGTGAGGCTTCAGGCCAGGATGTGCCAGGTGATGTCAGGGGGTGCTGGGATGGGGCACCCCTTGCGGTACCTGTCAACAAGGCCTCCCTGCGTGGTGCTGTGCAGTGCCTGGGCACTGTGGGTGCTTGGCTCAGCACCGCGGCTCTGGCAGGCTGCTGTGCTCTGAGAAGTCTGAGATGTGGTGGAACGCATGGTAAAGTTGGGACAGATTGCAGGAGCTGGCACTTAAGGACTCAAACGTTGTGAGTTCAGAGGGACTCTGCCAGCCAGGGTGAGCCCTGATCCCACAGTCCCTGTGCTGATAAATTATCCCTGGATTCCTCTCTGAAACTTATATTTGAGTCCCTCGGAGGAAGAACTGCTTTGAGACTGGGGGAGGTTATTGAAAACATCTTTGTTCTTGCCTCTGGCAACCTAATTAATGCATTTTTTTGGCATTGAGAGCTGTTCTTTAAGGAAATAATTGCTGTTCTCTGGGTGATTTTTGACTTGGTGTCAGTGAAAGAGGTAATTCTGCCGTCCTTAATTTGTCTGTTTTGAGATGAGGGTCTCATTAAAGGGCTGAGTGCTGCTGAGGTTTGGGGTGGAACTTCCCTGCGTGCCCCTCATTGCAGAATGGCAGGGCGCTGCTCTGACCTCCATTGGGCACGGAGCGGCTCCAGGGCGCAGCTCTGCCTGCCTGCAGCTGTTTGCTGCTGTCTTTAGCACAAGTCTTGGTGATTCTTTGGCTTTACGCTTTCTCTTATTGAGTTTAAGGGTCTGTTTCGGTATTCCAAAATAGCCGATGCCATTTGGTGAAGTTTTTCTGCCCAGCAGAGCTGTTTTCCTTCTCTGAGGACCCACAGGCAGTGCTCTGCGTTCTCTGTGCCCCGGGAGGTGATGGAGCTCTTTGTTCCACGCCTTTGGATGTGACACATTACTGACCTACTTAGGTTTGCTGTCACCAGATCCAGGAGGGCTGCGTTGCGAAACAGCAGGAAGTGAGACGTGGAATGTTCTGCCTGCAGTTAAACTTCAACCTGCTGTGATGTCACATCGGAGCCTCCTGAGCTGTGCTGCAGGGAGAGCGCGGTCCCACGCGGCTCAGCTGCGTGCGCGGAAAGCTGCTCTGTGTGCTGGGTCAGCTCTGGGTCTCCAGTATTGAGCTAGCATCACTTTGCTCTGCTTCCATTCCCCTAAGGGCTGGGGTAGAGCTGTGCCGTTGTGGCTTTTCTTGCTGTTGCTAAACCAGCTGTGCTTTGAATCCTCCGTGTTAAGGTTGGGAGCTGCTGCCTGGATGCCCTGGGCTGTAAACGGGTAGGGCTGCGAATAACTGGAAGTTGTTACTGTGAAATGAGCCCTGTGTTGCTTTGGAGATGACAGATTCTAGGGGTGTGTGCTGCTGCGGGGCGGCTGCTGGTGAGGCTGGAGGTGCTTCTGTGCCAGCAGCAGCTCACACACACGGCACTCGCACCCTCCTTTCTTTTCTCATTCCAAAAACGAAGCTGTAGCACAGCGCAGTTCCCAACGCGTGCTTTGTTAACAGCGTGCAGCAGAGCTGGGAAGGAGCTGGAACTGTCACCACATCAGTGATTGAAGTCAGGGCTGGGGAGCAGCAGTAACAGCAGCTGCTGGTTCTGCCTCCGTGACTGCAGCTCCTGTGTTGCTGTTTGGCCCTGGGATGTCCTCAGCTTTCTGCTGCACCTGGAGGTTTTTGGTTTGCCCCGTTCCGAGTGCTCTGAAGCATTGACGTACAAAACATTCACTCCTGTTTGCTTTCTGCTCGTTATTGCCTTGCTTGCTAAGGGTGGCAGTCACTGGAAACGTGGTTGGTTTTTTTTTCTGGGCAGTTTTAGTCATCCTTGTTTTCATAAATGGTTATAAATGGTACAAGCTTGATTCAAAGGTACAATTTGTTTGTGTAGGATTGGTCTGCTGTTTTCTCTTATGAAATGTTTATGAGCATCAGATGCGCTGAGGCTTCTTCTGAACAGTTTGTTTTCGGGGCTCTCAGGGCAATGGTTGATCAAAGTCTGAAACTGCATTTGATCAGAATCCTCCACAGGCGGGGAAGGAGCCCTGCTTTGTGCTGCGCTGACAGCGGAGCCGACGTTGGCGTCCTCTCATCTCCACCCGCACTGCTGCGAAGGCCTGGAGCCACAGCAGCGCCTGGTGCTGCCGCCAGGGCAGCTGCCCCCTCTGACCTGCTGTCCTTCTCTCCTCAGGTGTTCTGTTGGAATTTACGCCGCACATTTATGGCGATTCTGAGCGTGAGGGCAGAGTTCTGCCAGGCCCAGCACAGCGCCCTGGCCGACGAGTGAGCGCAGGGCCTTGGTGCCAGACCCGCATTGCCTCGAGGACTCCGGCACAGCGAGCACACGCAGATATATGGGATATCTCCTGCACCTGGGAAGCGTGTTCCTTTTACTGACTCTAGCAAAACTAAGCGTCAAGAAAACAAAGTGGAGAGAAAACCTGCCCTTACTTTTTTGCCTCACCAGTGCCTAAATGTAGAACAGGCTGCCTAGTCTTGCACGTGGAGCTGTGGAGTCTGAAGGAAACCACCTGCAGCAACCGAGGCCGAAGTTGAATTCACGTGGATTCTGAAGCAAACCTGCTTTTGTAGAAGCGAGATCTTTAAGGAACAAACAAGCTCTGATCAATCCCAGCCATTTTAGTGGTCTTTTAATGTTTTCTGCTGTGAAACGTTTCCAAGGTTATTGATTTTTTTTTTTTTTTTTTTTCCTTTTCCTTTTTTTTTTTTCCTCTTTTTTTAAATTTTTTGGCCCCTCACACATTTTGCTGCCATTATGAACCGTCCAGCCCCCGTGGAGATCAGCTACGACGGCATGCGTTTCCTCATCACTCACAACCCCACCAATGCGACCCTCTGCAGGTTCATAGAGGTAAGGCGTCCATCAGCCTCGTCCTTCCTTCCTCCCTGACCCGCTCCTGCTTTCTGCACCGCTGAGCAGCACTGTGCTGCATTCACACCTCTTGTTCACAAAGCTGTGCTGTGCATTACATGCTGGCTTTTTCCCTGCATGTGGCAGGGGGTTGGAGATTCGTGATCTTTGAGGCCCCTTCCAACCGTGGCCGTTCTGTGATTTTGTCCTTAATACATAATTGATATTCTCTTGACAGTGCAAGAATTCACACGAGTGCAGGATTTGGAAAAAAGTAATCAGTCATTGAGAGATTGAAGGAGTTTCCATTTTAAGAATGCAGGCCTGCATCTTTGCCATTGTTGTTGTCCTGGCTTGGAAAGGACTGCATGTTCTGTGACTCTAAACGTTAGTTTTCATTAAGTAATACATTGCTTCTAATATATTGCTGATCTTTTGGCTTTGAAAGTAGTAGCTGATGGAATTATAACTGGTTTATGATCTTTGTTATCCCTAAAATAGGATTCACGCAGTACTTACGTGGATGTTTTGGCTTGCAGGGTGTTTTCTCCAAACCCTTCTGCTCCCTGAGTTGTCAGGTATTTCAGGTCCCAGAATTTGTCCCTGAGAAATGCCATCTGCCTGGTCCAGCGACAGGGAGCCATCTTTGATGGATGGTGGATCAGAGCATTATTGACACAAAAGTCAGAAATAACACAAAATTGAATCCTTGGTTGTCTGGAAAATTAACAGGTGGTATAATGGAAAAACCAGTGGGGCAGCCTGCGCTCTGGTTTGCTCCAAATCTGCCCAATCTTTGTGCCCTTTTAGGTCACTTCCATTGCAAAGCACTCTGTTCCACCAGATGCTGTTGTCAGGCTGCAGCTCAGCACAGAGCACAGATATTAGTGCTTCATCCTGTCTGAATGCCGCGTGGCTTTTGGTCTTACTGTGGATTGCCTTCCTTCATCAGCAGGCTTCTGCCTGAACAGATATTGCTGCTAATTGGCCCAAGGTACAGGGGCTCGGTGCAAACACGAGAGGAAATTGTGCTTGCTGTGTGAACCTTCAAAGTGAACTGGAGCGGCCTTTGTTTGATCTTCTGATTATTTATCAAGCACAGTGTGCTGCTTACTGCACGGTGGCGTGTTCTGCTCCTCCCTGCCAGTGCTGGCTGAAGCCAACAGTCCCAGGCTTCTATTTAAAGAGAAAAAGAAGCTGTGTGGGGAGGATAAGCAGCTATTTTCATTTTCTCACGTGCGTTCTTTGTTTGCAGCCTGACTTTTCCCTGGAAAGAAAGTTCTGAGAAGTTTCATGCTCGTTCCTGTCCCTTGTAACCGTTCAGCAGGTCAGGGCTGCTCCTTTCAGGGCTGGCCCTCCCTCCCTCGCTGCGCAGTCACCTTTGATCCATGTGAGAGTGTTTGGTTTTGGTGCTGCTCCGTTTCTCCCCCTCCCGCTGCACTCATTTGTTTTTCCTTCTTCTCAAAGGAGCTGAAGAAGTATGGAGTGACAACCTTGGTGCGAGTCTGTGATGCCACCTATGATAAAGCTCCTATCGAAAAGGAAGGAATCCAAGTTCTAGTGAGTTGCCTTTTAAAACTGTCTTGACATTGGAAATCACTTGCAGATGAGGGTGGGGATAGCCTCTGTGCCTTGGGAGGAGCTGGCTGTCTCAGACTGGCCAAAAGCTGTGTGATCCCTGCGTCAGGCAGAGCTGGCTTTGAGATGCTTGCTGTGCCTCCCTGAAATGTACTTGCTGATTCATTTCTACAGCTTCACTTGGAATAGAAATGTCTATTCCTGGGTTTGTTGAGATATTTTGGGTTGCATTTTAGTGACTGGGCTGATACTAATCCAGTGTGAACTCACAGTTTGTGGTCTGTTCAGCCTTGTGTTTCATGCAGTTCATCTCAGTCCTTTTCCCCTGATACAGCACTTGGCATTGCTGTTGGCCTTCTCAGGATGAAGATAAAGCTCTGCTCTCACACGTTCAAACTGCTGCCTTATGAGACCACTGAGCATTGAGAGGCTGCTTTTTGTGCAAACACGAGGCTCCCACAGCTCGCAGGAGCAGCTGCTGATGGCAGCACTTCCCTGCTCGCCTCCACTGCAGTGCTGCCCTGAGCTGCTGCTCTCACCGTGAGCGTTGCACAGTGGCTGTGCTGTCTGCTCCTGCTTGGTGCTTAGGGCAGGATTTTTGTACAGCCGTGTGCTCACCCTGCACTTGCAGGCAGTATTTTTCCAGGCACTTCTTCCGGGTTATGATAGGGCGTTAGATATAATCAGTTTATTTTACTGGAGTAATGCTGTTGTGAGGCCAGAAATTGCACCTAACCTTCTTGCAGGTAGTCCCTATTGGTTGTGGGTGCTGGTGTTTTGCTTTTTGGATTTTAATGGCTCGATCGGAGGAAAGCCTGCATGGTTTTCCATTAGGAGAAAAACTCGTACCCCGGCACAGCTGCAAAAGCTGGAAGCTCCACATGCAGGTCAGTCAGGTTCCTTGGCTCCAGGTCCCAGTGCACATCTACTCCGGTTCCAGGCAGCCACGTGTGCCTGTGTTGTTGGAAAGATCAGCCGCTCAGGTTCCAGCGGCTGGATGTGGAACAGCGTTTCTGCTCCTCAGAGCTGCCTTGGGCTCAGGCTGTGCTGTGTGTTCAGCACTCCAGCTGTGATACTCCTGGGGTTGCCAGAAAATGGAAGGATTAAAGGCGTGCTGTGTAAGCCATCAGAGCCCTGCCTTAAGCTGGGGCTTAAGTGTTTGCGTTGCTGTGGGAGAGCAGAGATGTGTGTCCCTCCTGAGGGCTGCTCCCCTGCTGTTCTGCTGCCCTTGGCCCCGCAGCCGGCGTGCAGCCCCCCTTGCCCTCAGCAGCAGGAGCCTGAGTGCTCTGTGCTGTGGAGCTTCTGAAAGGGGCCGGGGATTGCAGTTCCCAAGAAATAAACAAAACAAAACCCAACTTGTTGGCGAGGTTTGAACTGAAAGCCGTTTTTTGAGGAAGCTTTTCAAAAACTGGAAATGGTGTTTCCACCAGTTCTGCTAAGCATAATTCTCCTGAAGAGCCTCTCACTTTGAGTAACACGCAGTCATGTGCCCGCGCACGTTTGCCTTCCCACGTTCAGCACAGCACAGCTCTTCTGAGCCTTTCTCTGCTGCAGGAGGCAGAAGGGGAGGCTGTAAATCCAGCAGACATCTGTTGTGTGCAGCAGAAGGCAGGAGGAGATGGGAGGGTTTGCTGCCGGCGTCATTGCTGGTGCTGATGATCCCGGTCACGATGCTGTGTTAGTAACTCACTGTACTGCAGTGGTGTTTTGGGATGTGAGATAAGTTTAGCTGGCTGCTGACATGGCCACCTCCTGCTTTTCCTTCCTGTTAATGCGTGCTTCTCCAAAACGGAGTCCTGTTGCTGTTCAGAAGCAGTGTTGAGTTACTGGCTGAAAGCACAACAGGTCGTTACTTAGAGCTGATGGCTCATAGAAGTCATGAAGATTAAAAACAGCCTGGGGGAGATTAGGGTCTATTTTAAAACTGTTGAGGTCGGAAGCGCAGGGGAGCCCCAGAAAATGAGAGCATTTCAGCAAAGCCTGCCCTCGTGCCATGGTGCAGTGCTGTGTGCTGGCAGGAGGGGAGGAGCAGGGAGATGCTTTGGCAGATGGCACAGTGAGAAACCAGAGAATTAGAGGCTCTGTGCTTGGTGTAGCACTACTGCACACGTGTTTATCAACAGAGATTAAATCCAGGAGGCAGGAGGTGGGGATGGGTTCAGTTCCTGTGGGTTTCTGTGTGGTTCTTACAGTTGTGTTGACATGTAAGGGCTCAGTGTAGAAATGGTATGTCAAGAAAAGCTTGTTTTTTCCTGAAAGTGTTCTTGCTGAGTAGCAGCCAACGAGTTTTGTTCTGTGGATCTGGGGCACGTTTTGTTGTTGTGCTTCTGCCTGTCCTGCTCTGACTGTGTGCTCCTGGAGCAGAACTTGCTCCATAAGTGCCCCCAGGGGAGGTGGGGGGTGGCTTCCTGTCCAGCAGCTGCACGCAGCGTGGCCATGGGTTGCTGGTAAAGGTGAGAAGCTCCCACACCGGTGGCACAGTCTTGCCCTGTTCTGGGAGCATTTGGGAAAAGGGATCTTTGTCACTTGAGTCCTGCTGCAGCTCCTCGGGCACCTCTGTTGTGCGTTGGCAGTCCTGTGGGTGCTGCAGGCTGTGCTGCTGAGCAGAGTCCTCCAGACAGAGGGTGAATAAAACCACCCTCTTCTTGCCTATCTTCCTTCCCAGCTGCTGCAGGGTGGCACAGCCGAGCTGCGTTTGCTGTTTGTGCAAACCCAGTGCATCATCCTGGTTACTAATGATTGTTTTGGTCGCAGAGCCTAGCAATTTGTTTTCTCTGCTGACTGACAGGAATTCAAAGGATTGCTGGCAGAACTCATAATTAGCAGAGAAAAACTTGCAGAACTTTGTTGCTATTACTCCTGTGGTCCCAGAATTATGCGTGTTTCTCATTCTGGGCAGCGTCCCTCCAGTGCTAATTTGATGTTGGTGCTGTGCTGCTACTGCGAAGGCGATGCTCTGTGAGGAAACGAGGGCTGTCATTAATTCAGACCAGCACAAGACGTGTGTGGACGTGAGGATTAACACGTAAACAAAAGCAAAATAACAGCAGCATCCCGTATTTGGTCTGCAGGAAAGGATTTCAATCCGACCCAGAGCCAGAGACATAAATCCTGTTCTCTGCTGTGAGCTTCGAAAGGAAGCATCCTGCAGTGGGGCAGTGGGTGACACTGGGCCTGAAATAACACCGCTCCCAGGGTGGGATTGAGTGGAACTTCTTGGAAAAGCCTTTGATTGGGACAAACAAGGTTTACTTTTCTTGTTTCCGTAACCTTTTATTTTGCCACGTTGTCCCAGGTAATTTCATTTTCCTGCTTCCTTTGTGAAGGAGTTTGCAGCACTCTGCAGACTTTGTGTCTTTCAGCATTGATCACAAAGTTATTTCGGTAACCCAAAGCTTCTGTGTTTGTAGCTGTAAGGCAGAGCTGCTCCTCACAGCTTCTTGTTGCCTGTGAGGCGCTCCTGGGCTGCACTCCTTGATGCTGCACGGCTGTGCCTGCTCTGCAGGAGGCATTGGTGTGGCTGGAAGTGCATTTCAAGCTGAACAACAACGATTTTTCAACCCTCGTGCACGTTCAGTTTGCCCGTGTTCTTGCAGCTTCAGCGAACGTGTCTGGATGTGAAGCCGTCCTTCAGAAACTCCGTGAGAAGCTTGGCTCTAGGCAGTGAGGAGGAGGACGACTCCTTTCAAAGCCGTTTCCTTTCCATCTGAAGAGTTCCTCAGACAATACGAAGCTCTGGTTATGAGCCTTTTATCAGATTGCCTTGCAGACTGCCCATGAAAGTGCCAAACGACCGGGAAGTCTTCCTTCCCCTGCACAGAGCAGCGCTTTGCAGCCCCGCTGCGGTGGAGGAGGTGGCAGCGCTGTGCTGGGCTGGGGATGCAGGCGTGCAGCACTGCTCTTAGCACAGCATCCAGGAGAGCTGTGACCTGCAGGCCATGGGGAGCTTCTGTGTGCAGTTCTGATGTGCAGCCGTGCTGATGGCGCTGCGTGCGGCCTAGAGGATTTAAATGTTGGCAACTCCTTTTATGGGCAGAAGTGAAGTTTGAAATGCTGCTTGGCTGCTGTTTTTGCCCTTCTCCAAGCACTTCTTTTTTCCTATTTGTGAGATGTTTGATTATTTATTTATTTTTAATTTGGAAATACCCGGGCAGCTTTGAGCCTCGCTGGTGGGACGCTGTGCAGGCGGGCAGGCTGTGTGTGGGGCTGTTGTGGAGGACCTTCGCACACCGTCTGTAGTACAAATAGGGCTATGAAAGGTGGTCACAACCACAGGCAAGTCTACAGAGTTTTCATCTTTCAGATATTTATTGGAAACGCCTATTGATTTTCACACATTCATAATGCAGTGAGATTTTAAAGGCAGCTATTTCTCTAAGAATTCTATACTGTGAGGAAGCTAACGTAGGGTTTTATTGAAATTGTATTGAAAAGTCTAATTAGCAGCGCATTACGATATCGACTGGTGAACTTCTAACTAGAAAAAGAGCCCCAGAACGGCCAGCGTGCCGTGCAGTGCCCTGCTCTGCCCATTAGTTACCTTGCTGGTAACCACGTGTTGAAAACTGTGTGCATCTGCCTGCGGTGCCCCAGGAGCTGACCTGTGCTTCCCTTCCAGGACTGGCCGTTCGATGACGGAGCGCCACCCCCCAGTCAGATCGTTGACGACTGGCTCAACCTGTTGAAAACCAAATTCCGTGAAGAGAGCGGATGTTGTGTTGCTGTTCACTGTGTTGCAGGGTTGGGAAGGTCGGTGTCGCGTAGCAGAGCGTTAAACCTCAGCTGTAGGAGGTTGATACATCTGTATTTTTAAAGTGGCTTCTGAGATTTCAGATTGTTCCCCTTGGAGAGAGAATCGCTATTTATGTGTGTGCAGGACGGCGGTGGCGGTTTTCTGCTGAACCACTTTTCTGTGTGGCTCTAAGCACAAGCCGTCCAACTGCTGACACCTGCTTAATCCCTCACTGCTGTCAGGGCGCCTGCTGCACCTGTGTGTGCTTAGCAGAGCGAAATCCATCCAGGAGCAAGTCAGTGTGCTCCGTGACTCCAGCTTGTTTGTGAAGCCGGCTCTTTGCACTTCACTGATACCTGAGATGAGGATCCCAAAGTAGGGAACTTGACTTTATTGCTGCTGGGACACCCAGGTACGTGTGCAGCATGTATTAAAGATTTATCTCTGGAAGTCGTCCGTTGAATGCTTTGTGCTCCTGTCCCACGCACAGCTAAACCTGCGGTGTCATAAGAAGCAAAGTGCATCCCAGAGATACTGCAGGCTCCTTTTAGCAGAGTAGAAAACGAGGTTATGGTGAAATGAGAGAGCGTGAAAATAGAGAATTATTGTTTTGTGCCCCAAACACTGAAGAGGCTGCGGATTTCTGTGTGTGCACACTGCAAGCAGAGCTATCTGCTGGAAAGTTCTGCATTAAATACTCAGCAGGCAAATGTCTTTCTGTAGATAACATTCAAAGAGAAGATGTTTAAACTGTTTGTTTATGGATAAACTCGATGTATTTGGAGGGATTCAGTGTAGTGTTTCCTTGGGTATTCCTTACGTACTGATTTCTCCTGCAGGGCTCCTGTCCTGGTTGCACTTGCTCTCCTTGAATGTGGAATGAAGTACGAAGATGCAGTTCAGTTTATAAGGCAGTAAGTTCAACTTCCTTTTCTCTGTTTGTTCTATTTGGACAGCATGCATCTTCAGCAGAGCTTATTTGATTTCTGACTCGTTTTCTTCTTGCTATGAGCTAACTGTGGCAGGCGTGACTTTGACACGGTTGCTGAGGCTTTGGCCCTTTCTGTCTGTTTACAGATGAGGTGTTTTCCCCCAGCTCTCTTTTCTTTCTGATTTATTGTAAATCTTGGCTTACACATCGAGGCGCTGCACCGAGGACCCCAAAGCTTCTGGAGCTGGGGGAGGCCTGCAGGCAGGGCTGTGAGCTCTGTGGTTGCGGCTGGCTGTGAACCGGTTGCTCCTTGCCCAAAAAACCAGGGTGGTTTGGGCCCCCAGCAGCACCATTTTCCCAGCAAGCGAGCGAGGGCAGCACTGTGCAGCGTTGTGCACGAGGGCAGCATCCACTCAGGAGATGTCAGCAGCCCCCTTATCTGGGAAATAGCAGAACTGGTAAAGGATGAGCCTGCGGAGCTCTGCTGGCGCGCTGATAGCATCGGATCTTGAAATGAAGCCCAGCGGGTATGATGATGTTGAATGAGCTTTGCCCAGAAAGCAATTTGTCTCCTTATGGATTCCCAGGGTCTTTGGTTATCTTTGTAAACTATATTGCTGTCAAAAGATTTTTCTGAACTTCGCCCTTTCTTAAATTCCTTTTTTTCCTCTTCCTAGATACAGTACCTTTCACGTTGAGAAGTTCTTTTCTGAGCATCTCTTACGTGTTTCTGTCTGGCTGCCACGGGCTTGCCTGGCTAATCTCAGTAGCACATGCATCTGCAGGGAAGGGGTGACCTTGTGGTGCTCAGTGGCTGCTGCTGCTGATGGAAATAAACTCTGCCAATGCAAGGAAACCTCCTGAAACTTGCTAACGGGATTTTGATTGTGATATTGGCACGTGGGTAATGAAGTGCATGCGCTGGCCCAGCTCCTTTCCCTGGGTTGCCAGTGGGCTCACAGCTTATCGCAGACACTGTTTTATGGATACAGAAAGGCCTTGAAATGTGTGAGCTTGAGTATCGCAGTGACTGAAGCAGTACTTTTGCCATTGATGTCAGCCTTCGTTCTGTTTGTTTTAGGAAAAGGAGGGGAGCTTTCAATTCCAAACAGCTGCTTTACCTTGAGAAATACCGACCTAAGATGCGATTACGCTTCAAAGATGCCAACAGTCACTGCTGTGTTCAGTAGAAAATCTCAGATGAAGATGGCACTGTTTTCTGGACTCTTGGCACCTGGAAATGTGAATCTGGAATCAAACTGCGTCATCAGATGAGCGGTGGAGTCAGTGCTCCTCAACCTCTGTCCTAATGATGGTGATGATTGGAAAAAATAAAATAAAAAATTAAGAGAAACATTTCAGTGAAGGATTATTTTCTCCTTAAGCTGCAGTTTGAACATCTGCAAGGAGAAAATGAGTTTCCGAACCCTCTGTATTTTTAACTTTTTAAGAAAAGAAATAAAGTAAATTTTATGTCTAAGGAAAACCAGCAGAGCATTGGCTTGTGCAGAAACTATTTTTTTTTCTTGGTCTGAGAAAAGTCCCCCTCAATTAGGGCCGCTGCATCCGTTGCAGTGGGACTCTCCTCAGTAGCGCTGCCTTTCCTTAGCAGCCAGGCGTGAGGAGAAGCCTTGGCAGCGCTGGGAGCGACCTGCTGGCCTTCAGCCCCATCTGGGCGCCCTGGGATTCCTGGTGGCTGCGCTGGTGGGGCTGAGCAGCTTCCTGGTGGGCTTCAGCATTGATCCTCAGCCGGGTGTCTGTGGCGAATCTCCTGCAGGCCTTTTCTGATTGGTGGGAGCTAACGACGTTGGCTGTGTGTCTGTCTGTCCAAATCTTACTTCTCCAAAGCATTTGGCTGGGATGTTGCTTGTCTTTGTGTTGTTAGATGAAAGAAATCTATCCTGGCAGAAGACTGATGGTCAGGAGTGACGTCAGTGAGGGGCAGCTTGGACAAGGAGTGAAGTTTAACTCGCCTGTCTTGAGGAGGAGGAAAAGGCTCCTTGGTGCTGCCTGGGTGCTCTGCCTTGCTGAACAGTGATTCAGGGCTTGGGGGGGGTCTCGTTTGCATTGTGCATGAGGTGTGAATATAGTATGCACACAGAGATGTCCACACAGAAATGCCTGGGGGATTTTCCCAGCCTGCACAGTTCAGTTTAACCACTGATTGCCTTGTTTTTCATTAGGCTCTTTTGGAGGGAGGATCTCCAGTTACACACCAACGTGCTCAGCACGCGTTCACTGTTGGCAGGCCACAAGTGTGCTGTGTGGGCTGGCACCACGTAAGCCCACGGATGAAGTCTGAATCAAGGCAATCATTTCACAGACTGAAAAAGCAGTTTCATCCAGGCTGCTTCTACCAAACCCTGTTAACCTGGTGCCCTGCCAGCAGGACGCCTTGCTTTCACCTGACATTGTAGCATTCAGCAATTAAAGGCTCTGGATTCAGGCTGAGGAGCATAATCTCCTGTGAGGTTTTACCATGGGGCACCAAAGGTTTTTGTTTGTCTTTGCCTGTGCTGGGTGCAGACCTGTACCTGTCTTCCACCAATACCAGCTGCTGGCTGGATGACCTGCCTTCACTGCACCCATTTGACAGTTCTGTTTTTAATTTGCAGCTGAACTGCACAAATATTTTCAGAAAACAAGTGCTGCACTTCAGAATTCTCTTCCTCAGAGGGATTTATGGATCTAGCAGAAAATAATGGTACTTGCCCAGCCAGACCTTTGAGATCTGCAGCTAAAAACTGCACTGCACTGAGCTCAGTCCGTGCCTGACTCAAGCTGTGTTGTTGCACCAAGCTCCTTCTTCCCTTTAAGATGTGTAATGGTTCAGATTTCTTCAGTAGGTGAGAGATACAGAAGTGAGTGCTGTCAGTGCCTACAGTAGGGGAATAATGAATCTGGTCATTTTTGAGTCTGTGTAGAAGGCAGATCGTGCTGAAGGCAGCTGGCTCTGGCTTTTGCTTTCCCCTCGCAAGCTAGAAGCTGATGCTGTAACTGTTTCTGCAATGGAAATGGGTGTCTTTAGTATGATGAAATAGTGGGCAGGTGTTGGGGGTTTGGTTGGAGGGAAGGCGTTGAGCTGGGCTGGTAACAAAAACCCGGGGCCTTCTGAAGAACAATAAAATTAAATATATTTTACATGCTGTATGTATAACTGTGCATTCTTCCCTTCAGCTTTTACTCTGATCTGTAATGTACTAATTATCACCTACTATGACTGCAGCCTTAATTGAGGGAAGAATACTGGGCTGTCATGCAGCGTAGGCACAGATGAACAGGGGAACGGGCAGCTGGGTGCAGCAGGCACAGCCTTGGTTCAGCACTTGGATGCAGGGCAATAAAGTTCTCGCAGTAAAACGTCTCTTCCCTCTGGCTCCTAATAAATTTATTGCAGGTCATCAACATTAAATGCTCTTCTTTGGTCTCATCCACAAAGGCCTTCGGACCGGTTTGTCCGTGCCCCCCTGTTCCTCATCATCCACACTGCGATGCGGCTGGAGCTTGGTGGTGGCTTTGCAGCTGCTGGGAGCTGCTGTGCTGCCTTGGAGCAGTGCTGAGAAGAGAACTGTCTTCTTCCTTCAAAATGACTTCTTCAAAAACATCATCATCATCATCTTTGGCAGCGTTCCTGAGAACCGTCAAAGGTTTTTGGTGCAAACCTGCTGTTGTGCCCTGGACAAAACGAGGTCCTGTGCTGCCTGCAGGTGTTGGACGGGGTGCGTTGCCTTGGGGTGGCCATCAGTCAGTTTGCAGTGCTGCATCCCGGCCGGTTCCCCCCCGTTGCTCAGTGCCGCTCAGCTGAGATGCATTATTTATTGAAATGGCATTAAGGTGCTACTTTCTGCTGTCGTAGATATCAATCCAATCAACTTTCTTTGCTGCCATCACAGAAATATGTTGCTAGCAGCCCGGAATCGCCTTCCTAGCATTTATCAGATTTTCCCACCAGTGTACTAGAACAAATTTCTGGTCCCTGTTGGCAAGGAGATAATAAAGCACTTTGACCACGAGGCTGGAAGCAGCGGCTGTCGGGTTGTGTCTCTCTTGCAGTGAGGATGGCTTTGTGCAGCGTGGTGGTTTTGTTGTTCCTTTGGGGATTTTTAACACCAGGCTCTTGCTTTGTCTTGTCAAGTTCTTACCTCTTCAGTTACTGTGCAGTAAAGGAACATTTTCTTAACCGAAGGCTCATCAGTATAAAAATACCACCATTCCAATTGCACTGATGGTGTTTCTGTGTGATGGGAGCTGCTCGTTTCTCTTGGTAATTCTTTTCACTCCTATCTAAGTAACTTCAGTTCCTGATGTGTGCTTTTAATGGGGATCGCTCTTGCTCATGTGCCTGCTCGTATCAGTGTTCCTTCTGGAGCAGCTAAGAATAAGCAGAAATGGAGTGACTGCATGGATAGGAAACTGTTGGACTCATGGTCTGCTCTTCTATCGTAGTGCAATTCTAACAAGTTACAAAGCATTTCCTGTAGTTCCGGGTAGTGCTGCTGGTGGGACCAAGCAAAGGAAGCCGTCTCACCGAGCTCACCTGGCAGTTGGTGCAGATGCTGATCACTGCCTGCGTTCTGCATCTCAGGCCCTGGGCTGGGGAGCACAGAGCAGAGCCTGGCTGGGGGTGGCCCTGTGTGAGCACAGCCTGCAGCGTGGGGCAGCTGGGCTGGGAGCGGGGCTGTGGGTGAGACACAGAGCTCGGGGGGCTTTATTTGGGCAGCGGCTGCGGTGATGCTGGCAGGGTGGCTGGAATTGGAGGTGGCTGTGACTGTGCCCTTTCTTTCAGGGCTTAACTTTGTAGATGAATGCAAATGAGGGACGCCGAGAGCCAACGGTGGAAGAAAATTCCTGATCCAAACCTGTGGAGGAATAAGAAGAGCTCCAGTGAGAAAAGAAATGGGTAAGCAGTTGCTTCTTCTCTGCCTGGTGAGGGAAACCGAAGGCACCGAGTCGTGCCGTGAGTCCTTTAGGGCTGTGCACTGCGTCAGCAGCAGGCACAGAGTGGGTCCAGGCCGTCCTCCTGTGCTTCTTGGTGCCGCTTTGGCCTTCGGGGAGCCTTTGCTGAACGCTGGGGCTGCAGCCCTTCACTGAAGGCTCGTCCCCGTGCTGAGCGCCCTGCAGGGATGTGCGTGTTGGAGGCTGTGGCGCTGGAGCAGCCCTGTGCTCCTGGTGCTGCTGCTGGTTGTGGTGCTGCAGAGTGGGGCACAGCGTGGCGCTCTGCCCGGCAGGACGTGATCTTTGGTAAGGCCAGCGTGCTGAGCTGCTGACCTTCCTGGGCTGCTGTTTTGTCTCTGATTTGTGTTGTCCTTGCTACCCAAAAGGCTGCTGTCTCGTGGGCTAGCTGGGTGCTGTGGTCTTGCTGGTTATTCCAACTGACCAGACTCAGTGCTTTGGGGTACCTTGAGCTGCAGTATTTCTCCGTGCAGCCTGAGTGTTTTGCCACTTTGTCTGTGATTTATTGCCATTTCAAATTTCAATTTACAGCAGTGAAAGGGGAGAGGACACTTGTGTGAAATATAAACAGCTTTAGGACCGAAATAAGAAAATTCTCCTAGAGAAAAAGACAGCAGAACCCATCAGGCTGGGGCTGAGCGGGGCTGGGGGAGATGTTCATGCAGCACCAGAAGGTTCTTGATCTCAGGGCTGCCTGCGAGCTCAGGTAGGAGAGCAAAGTGCTGGGAGAGCAGCAGCCTCCTGCTTTTCTGAGAATGACGCAGGGATCGATTTGTTCCTGCAGAACGCTTCAATCCTGTCCTTCCAGCGTTTGGCAGGGAGGGGAGCGTCTGTTTTGCTGGAAGATATTTCAGCAGTCCTGCCACGTGCTTTTGTGCTGCTCGGGGGCAGCGAGCCAGTCGTGGGCGCAGGGAGCTGGGTGCAGGTCTGTGGGCTCCTGGGGCTGTGGGGGCTGCCTGGGGGGCTGGAGCAGTGTGGGGCGTGCTGCACGGCGGGGCACCTTCTGTGTGACCGGAGTTGGGGTGGCTGTGGGGTCTGTGCGAGCTGTAGGTTTCTTCCCTTCACTCCTTAGGCACTGAGAATGAAGTGACTGGTTGTGAAATGTGGTCAGGCTAACAGGGAGAAAAACCTGGAGGAAGAGCTGCAGAATGCACTTCATTCTAATTGCTGCCTCTCTTCACAGCTGTTAGCGAGGCTGCACGTCTGTTTGCAGTGCTTGGGACAGGGACCTGGTGGGCACTTCTGTGTGTGATGCTCATTCACACTGCAGGTATCTCTGCAACCAGGATTCCGAGTCAGGATTCCGAGCGAGGCCTCGTCGTGCAGCCACAGAGTGGGGAAGGGAGGGGGAAAAAAAAGATTCCATAAAAAAAAATGTTGTCAAGGAAACTGCTTTCACAGTCCCACTCTGTGCAGCCAATAAGGCACAAAGAAAAGTCTCACCACGCAGAGCTGCGTGCAGCACGGGCTAGGCTCCACAAACGTAATTGAGACAGCAGGAATTCAGTGCTAACTACAAAGCCTTGTTTTGATTACCGTGTGGACTCCATCCCAACCTACTGTAGTCGTTCTTTGTGCCTCCGTTAATGAGCCAGCCTCGCTTTCCTTTCTGTAAAGCTAGCCAGAAATTTTAAGTAGGAGAGGGGTCATGGGGAAGGTGTCAGAAATGACTGCGGGCTTGCTTTTGGTAGCAGTATTCTTCCTGCAAGGATAATTACTTAAAGCGAGACGAATGCTCTGCATTTCAGTTAACTCCTCTCCAGCCTACATTAAATCCATTACGGGATGCCTTACGTCTGACATTTGCGTCTTTGTCCTTAATGATGACAGTAAATCTAAACACCCCAGGAGGGCTGCGCAGCGCTGCCAAGGCTCAGCCTGCTGCTGCTGCACGGCCGCACCGTCGCCCCGCGGCTGTGAGCGGCTCTGCTGGGAGCAGGATGGAGCCGGTGTCTCCCACATGCTCACATCACGGAGCTCCGAGTGACGCTGATAAGCTGCGGTTGCTGCCTGGTTACTGGGTAGCAGCACTGTCCCAGGTGGATCCGTCGTGCCTGCGGAGGTAATTCATCACACGGCTTTCGTGTTTGTGTTCTGCTGAGCTGAATCCAAGCCTTCCACTTCTTTCGGGACCTCAGTAAGAAATCAAAGAGAGGTTGCCAAAGGGCGGCAGAATTAAACTGTTGGCCTTTGCTTGGAAATGGCTTTAAGTGATGCTCACAGCATTGAGTCTTCTGGTGAGAGCCGGGGTGGGAGGCAGCTCTGGGCAGCTGTTCTGCAAACAGCACTTGTGTCTGTCTGCCTTCTGCCCCATGGCTGCGATGGCTGGCAGCCCCAGCGCCTCAGAGCGCAGCCGTGCGTTCAGCTGCTGCAGCCTGAAGTCCCAACCAGCTCTGCACTTCTGGGGCGCTTCCCTTCTGTCCCCGTTGCTGAGGATCCTGCCTGAGCTCAGCTGTCTGCAGGGGTTCTGCTGCCCGCCCCCAGGAGTTCCGTTCCTGGGCACTGCGGTGCCAATGGGGTGAAGAGGGGCTTCGCCGTGGGCCTGGCTGCTGGCACTGCTAAACCAAGCGGGTCTCCAAGCCGGGGCTGCAGCACTGAGAGATGAAATGCCACCTTTCCTCCTGCTCTCATGTTTATGTATTTGTGCTGTACGCGCTGCCATTACTCCACCTGTTTGATGATAATGTGTGTTTGGGATAGAGCAGCTGCTAAAGTGGCACGCGGGGCGGATCGCATCGGCAGGTGACATTTTTCACTGGGTTTATCTTCGCCAACAAGCTGGGCCTGCAATAAAGTGGCTGCTCCTTCATTTACCGCAGGACAAAGCTGCCATTATTCAGGGGCAGAAGAAAGCGAAGCCCCAGGAGATGAGCGGGGTGTGTGTGTGATATCCTGCCGCCTGCGTGCAGGCATTAATGCGAGAGCTCAAGGTCAAAGGCTGCCCGGCTCGGGAGGCAGGAGGGGCCGTCAGAAGGAAGAACGGTTTATTTCTTTGTCTCGTGGAGTCATGCATCAATTATCTGTGGCGTCTGAAAGCCTGGGGAGGGAATAGATTTGCTGCTCTTTCAGGGAGTTCTGTGTGTGCTGCTCGTTTGCTGGGCAGCAGATTCAGACTGCATGGCGCAGCCGGGGCCTGAAAGCAGAGGCACGATGCAGCCCACGAGAGGGGAAGCCTGGAGGGCAGCAGCTTTGCTTTCGGTCTCGGGTGGTCCTTCTGTCTTTCGTGAGGCAAATGGTGCTGATAATGTGAATTAGGGAAATCTGCTGCACGCCGTTCTAGAGGGACTGCTGAGAAATTGAAGAAGAAATTACCAGTCCTGTGTGACAGAGTTGTGGCAGGCTTTAAATATCAGATCAGCTCTGGTCTCCGAGATCTAAAAGCGATTTCCTTGTGCTTTTATGTTTGAAAAAAACCCAACAAACCAAAACGGAGCCAAACCTGCTCGTCCCTGCTGCAGTGTTGTATCATGACAGGACAGCTTTCAGCCTGCTGCCACCCTGCTCCCAGAGGAGGGAGCTCAGTGCTGCGTGTGAATGCAGCTGCACCCCCTGTGATAAACCTGGGGGAGAGCCCTCGCACCACCCAGCAACCAGCACTGCAAAACCCATCCGCGGCAGGAAGGCACAGCTACAGGAGTTGGAATGGAAACAGCTTTCTGCTGAGCACAGCAAGAGCTGAGCATCGTCTCAGCCTCCATCCCGAGGGGAATCCCGTGCTGTTGTGCTGTACAGGAGTCCAGCTGTGCAGTGCAGGTGGGCCTGGGCTGCACTGCAGGTGTTGCAGCCTGGCTGGGGCTCTGGGGCTGCAGGGGGACGCAGGGGCCCTGAGGCAGTCCCTGGCTGGGGATAACTGGGGGCTGTTTCCACCTCCGGATCAATAGCAATCAGCTCTTTGTTTTGAGGAGAAAACGTGTTCTGTTGTCTGAGTCCTCAGCGGTGAGCTGATTAGAGGAAGCAGTTGTGCAGCATGAAAGGATGCCTCTCAGCAGCACAGCACGTGGGTTTGCTTTGCTGCCTGCAGTCCATGCGCATGCTGCTCACCTCGCTCCACCACGGCATCAGAGCACACTGCTTTCCTCCCTGCCCCGTCCTGCTCAGCACGTGGAGCCCAGCTATCTGCAGTGCCCTCGCTGTCCTCCGTCCAGTTAGCAAGTTTTGGCAAGGGGGATAAATAGAGACCAGCCTCATATTGAAAGTGCAATAACACAGAAAGCAGTCGTGCTTGGAATCGGGCACGACTTGGAGGGCTTCTGCCTGCTGGGCTTAATGCAGCAGGGAGCATCTCCTAATTGATGGCAGCACTGCTGCTCTGGAACTCCGACAGGGAGCGCCGATAGCAGGTCGATACGTGCTGCAAATGGAGCAGGATTGGACCTGTTGCTCCTCAAGACCTCCTGTGACAAGTGGAAGGAATGTCTGCAGGCTGGGGAAGTGATTTCCCAGCTGGGCAGTGCCCTGCACTGAGCGCCGTCCCATTACCGCGCTGCCGCTGTCACGCCGTGTCTCCACGCCTCATAAAGCTTCTATCATCAGCTCGAGTCCCTCATGGCTGCTGTGTGGCTGAGGCAGAAAACAGATGAGAGCAGCTGTGGGAGCTGAAGGCTGAGGGAGTTCCTGCTCCGTGGAACCCAGCGCTGCTCTCCAGTGAGAGGAGGGCAATAAAGCACCGCAGTTCAGTGTGAGACAAAGGAGGGATTCTGGTTGGATGCCTTGGCAGAAGTCAGGCAGGAAGTGATTCTTATTCCCTTGACGAGGATGTTCCAAGGATAACAGTGATGCTGAGGGCAGCGACCTGCAGATCTTTGCTGTAACGCCAACAGTACACACAGCCCCCATCTGGGGATGTCCCCTGTTGGGAGGGCTTTGCTGGGTGCGGGAGGCACAGAGCTGCCCTGGTTCTGCGCTCCTTCTTCCTCCGGGCTCCTGAAACCCATTAAAAGCCCACAGTGCTTCTCACGTCCCGTGGTTGTGCTTCATAGAACGTGCTGAGAGGGTGAGCATCTTCAAGGGTGCTGGGAATGCATTCTGGAGAGTTTTAGGGCAAGGGCGATTGGGCCACAGGGAAAAGGTCCTGGCACCGCAGTGGTGAGCTCTGCCAAGATGGGAATCTCCCGTTTGAGGAGCCATTGCTACCCAGTTCTCCCAGATTCCTGGGGCAGACTCACCAACCTCCCTGCCCCTGCTGTGGGATGGGAGCAGCTCCCCAGGGAGCGCCCTGCAACTGCAGGAAAGTTGGGCCTTTTATTCTTGTTTTTTAGGAGACTGCTGATTGCCTTTTAATTAACAGCAGGCAGTGTGTTTGTTCAGCATTTGGGAAGAGTCCAGACGAGCTGCTTTGCCCCAGGGCTCGGATGCCGTGTGTGGGGATCCGGGCACGGCTCTGCCTGTGTGCGCATGGCGCTGCTTCCATAGCAGGCTCTGAAGGTTGGCCTCGATAATCTATAAATAAAGAGGGAGCTTCAGCGGGGTCAGAAACAAATCCGTGACACTTTGCATCAGCGGGGAGAAAACAAAATTCCGTCCAAGGTTTTATTCAATAGAGAAACTGATAATAAACCTTCCAGCCTCCAAACCGGCCGTTGCCGTGGCAACCAACGTGCTGGGATGCAGGATGGATGCGGAGCGGCGCCGCTCGCGGCTTCGCCGGGGTGACAAAGGGACGTGAAGCTGGGACACGTGGGGGCTTTGCTCTTGGACAGCCCAGGTTCAGCTCAGCCCGGGGAAGGGGAGATGTGGGCAGTGCTGGTGGGGGTCTGAGCTGGATCAGGTGGGCTGTCACTGTGCACGGCCATCCTGACAGGAAAGGGGAGGAAGGGGGTTCAGCAAGCAGCCCACGTTGATTCCATTGCTTTCTGTTGTTTTCTCCACCGTTGACAGGTGGGTGCTTGTTTATAAATCTGGTTTCTCCTCCGGAGCCGACGGCAGGGAGCAGGAGGCGCTGCCTTTGTGTGTCACCTGCTCAGTGCTTCACACCATGCGCCCTGCAGGACAGAAAACTAAAGCTCCGTGTCGAGCAGGTTGGATTCCTGCCTTGCAGGGGACGCTGCAGCTTTCCCTTCTCCTGGGTGTGCTGAGGGGTGCGGCGGACTTTGCTGGTCATTATTTCATAGCCTGCGGGGCTCCCTGCCACAGCCGTCACCGCTGTCCTCGTCGGGCTGGGAGAGGAGATCTGCGAGCTCCCGACGCGCGGCAGGGAAAGCGCTCTGCAGAGCGGCTGCTTTGTCTCCTGCAGAGGCAGGCGCTGTCATCCAGCCAGAGTCAGGAGGGAGAGCAGATGGTGACCTGCTTTCGCCAGTGAAAGAATGAGGCTGGGAAGACACCGTGGAAGAGAGGGCGCGGGGAGGAGGCCCGGCGGAGCCGTGGCTGAACGAGGCTTTGTTTCGGCTGGGCCCGGCGCGAGGCTCTGTCCACCCCAGGGAGGCAGACGTCCCACGTCTGGGGGTGGTGGTGGAGCGCGGGTCTCCGCCGTCCTTCATTTTAACCCACAGTGGATCATCGCCTGTGTGTGCGGTGGGATGGGGAGAACGCTGTGCGTCTCCAGTTGAACTCCTGGAGGCGCGGGCTGCCCCAGGTAGAGGCACTGCTGACCTCAGCCCGTCCTGGTAGGGATTTGCCCAAAGCAGGGGATGAAGATGTTTCCCCCTCGTTTTCCTGCGCGCTGTTAACTATTGCAAGATGATTCACTGTTATGTATACAAACATATGCTTCTTCTTGGAGTGTTGCTAATTTCTTGGCTTCGGCAGCTTCTTCGGGGAGTTTGGCCACGGTTGGTTCGCGTCGAGTGAACAAGTGTTGTTAATGCCTATCGCTTTGTGCAGGGCCGTGCTGCGGGGGAATTGCGGTTGGAGCTCCATCCCTGCTCAGGGTTCACCTGATGAAGGCTGCAGGCGATTTCTGCTCCTGCAGAAGGTGGCAGAGCGGGTCAGCATGGAACTCCAAATTCACCTGAGATGCGGAGCTGCCCGAGTCGCCGTGGTGAGGGATTTGCTGCCTTTTGAAGCCGTTTGGGGGCTCTGTCCCTTGCAGTGACACGGAGGGGAGCAGGGAGGCACGGCCGTCCCTTCCCAAAGGGGATTCTGAAATGATGGAGGAGGGAATGGATGCTGATGGATGAGTGTGTCACCCCACGGTGGCTCATCCAGATCTGCCCCAGGTCCTGTGTGCAGCAGGAGGCTCCCAGGTGCTGCCTGGAGGAGGGCAGGGGCTGCTTCCCTGCACTGCTGCCGTCCGGCAGAGCCCTGGGGAAGGCTGGGCAGGGGGAGGCTCCTGTACAGCAGGAGGGCGCTCTGCACACACCGGGGTTTGGGAGTATTGGCAGGAGGGAGAGGTTCTTTGCAGGCTGGAGAAGCTATTTAAAGAGGGCTGGGGTGAACTGAAGTGTGGCCACACAGGGAGATGGAATTCATGAGAGGCTGAGGAGCGTTACAGTAATTAGGATGGGATACAGGCAGGAGAGTGAGTCACCCAGAGATTAGCTAAATCTCCACAGGATTATTATTATTATAAGGGAAAATCCTGCAGATGCTGGATTTCAGCAGCTTGAGAAGTCACCTTCAAAGGGGGACTTTCCAGGGCACTGACCTTGGAAAAACGGCTCTTGGCTTAATGGGGATTTGGGCTCAATGCTGGGCTGGCCCAGGGTGCCAAGCAGCTGGGAGTCACCCGGAAGCTTTGGGTGCAGGGCTGGGAGGTGACCCTGTCCCTAAAGATTCCCGTCCCGTGTTTTCCTCTCCTGAACGTCTGCTGTGACACAAGGGGAAAACTGCTGGCGATGCTGTGGGTGATGCCCTTCTCCCTGGGGTGCTCCTCATCCCTGCTCCTTCTGGCCGGGCCGTTAACTTCCAGCACATGAAACGGCTGTGAGCTGGGCAGCACTACGGGGTGGCAGCTCCAAGGCACGAGATCTGCCTCTGAGTTCTTTCCTTCTGCTGGCAGGCTGTCCGGATCCTCCGTGCCTTTTGATGAACGGAGCAGGGAGGAAGCAGGCAATTGGATTACGGAGATCCCCGCAGCCTCTACAGAAGGGCTGCACTGTGATGGATTTCGCCCTGCAGGCGGATGTTGGAGGAGGGCTGCCGTTCAGCTCTCTGCTGTTAACCCCTCTCCTTGTCCCAGTAAGGCTGTGGATTAGCCAGGTTTAGCCTGGCGGGGCAGGGAAAGCCCCGTGCTGTTCTCCTGCTCGTTTCCAGCCCTGCGCTGGTTGGGCTGAAGGCTCTGCTGAGCAGCAGCTGTCACTTCAGGTTGAGGCTGAGGTCTGCAGCCCCGGCCCAGAGGTGCCTTCCTGGCAGCGATCCTTCGTGCTGCGGTGCTGCAGCAAATCGTGGAGCATCCTCAGGCAGCTGTCGACCTCTGCCTGCCGCTCCTGTCCCTCCTAATTAGTAGGGCCTCGTTAGCACTGCTGTGAGTGCATCAGGGCTGCCGTGCTCCAGGTCCATCGCACACAGACTGCTGTACCGAGCCCAGGGCTTCTCAGTGCAGCTCTGCAGCAGCACAGGGGTTGGGGAGGGGATCTCTGTGCTGGTTGGGGTCTCGGACGGCCCCACATCACCCCGCCCCACCAGCAGGGAGGCGATCGGTGCTTCCCTCCTGCTCTGCCCCAATTCCCCGTGCCCTGGACGAGCAGCAGTCCCATCTGTAGCGCAGGCCCTGGGCTCGCTCTGAGCGGATTAGACCTTAATCCTAAAAAGATAAAGCAGTGCTGAGGGACCATGGGGGAGTTCTCCAGCCTGGGGAAAGGGAAGAGCTCCCCCATAACAGCACCTGGGGCTTGGGCAGCAGGTGATGGTCCCAGCCTGCTTACAGTGAGAGCGGTCGTTGTGTGCACCGTGCCGCCGCTGTGCCATTAATGAGCTGGCAGTGTGAGCCATGGCTGCAGCTCTCCAGCAGTAACGATTTTCCTCCGCTGCCCACACCAATGTGGAAGGAAGGTTTGGGGAGGTAAAGATTTTAATTGGATGCTCACGCTCTGAAATGCCTTCAGTAGGAGATCAGAGCGGTGCTGGCCCCGTGCTCCTGCTCAGAGCGTTCTGTGTCAGGGGAGGGGAGCTGAGGTCTGTGGTTCTGTGTTTTGTTGGGGTGGAGGCAGAGGTGCCTTCAAAGGGAGCCCCGTGCAGGGCAGGGCGGAGCGAGGCTGTGTGCTGAGCTGGGGAGGGCAGAGCAGCTCATGGGTGGCAATGGTGCACAGCATGCTGATGGCTTTTGTGGGAGCTGCGTGCAATTAGCAGGCGAAGTCTCACGTCTGATGCTGCTCTCCTTAAGCGTGAAGGCAGTGAGACCTTGTTTGGGCTGTGATTGCCTTTCCGTGGCACGGAGCTGCTCTGCAGTGCACACAGCAAAGCTGCTGCTCGCTCCAGGGGAGGTTGGTGCGCCTGGAACAAACCCAGAGCTTCAGTGCCATCCCTCACAGAGGGGGCCTGGCTGCGTCCTGCCCCAGGATGGAGCTCTGATGGGGAGCCCTGAGCGGGGCTTTCAGTGGGCAGGTGGTGGGTATTTCACTTCCCACTGTTTGCTTCTGGTCTGAGAAATGCGAAGCGCGTGCCCCAGCCTGCAGGAAGGCCGCTTAATAAATGTCAGAACTAAATAATAGAGATTAATAGCAATAACAACCTTGGTGCTGCGTTGCATGCATCGGCCTTGGGTAAATCTGAAGGGCACCACATAAATAACAGCGATGATCTCGTGTCGTTTTGCTCCTCTGGCTTTAAAAGCAGGAGCTCAGGAGACGCTCTGGGCAGGTGTGAAGGGTGGGCGCTGAGATGTTGGAGCTGTGAGCAAACCTGGGGCTGCTCCCAATGCCTGGGGAACGGAGGGGCGCAGTGCTGAGATGGCTGTGCTGTGCTCTGCAGCTGCTGGCTGTGATCAATGCGAGCTGCTGCCCAGCTTTACTTTTAGCTGTGGTCAGCTTGGAGCTGCATCCATGTGTTTGGGGTGGGTTGCCCCATTGGTGGCAGCTCGGGAAGGAGGAGGGTTCCTTTTGTGGAGAGTTGGGCTCAGAACCCTCGTGTCGCTGCTGGTGCAGGCGGGGTGGGAGCAGGGAGGCTGTGCAGCTGTGGGATGCCTGCAGGATCCTGTGCCCCAGGCAAGGGGACAGCGTGGGGGACCCCAAGGGAGAAGTGGCCTCTGTGCTGGGTGCCCCGTGTCAGCAGCCCTGGGAATGGCAGCAGTTTGCTGCCCTCTAGTGAAGCCCAACCGCCTGCCTCCTTCCGGGGGCCCCGTGGCACCGCCGTGTCCTTTTGGGGTCCCTCAGACCTGGGCACGTCCCTCGGGACCCCCCCTCCTTACAGCCATACGGTGAGTTTTGCTGCTGTCCTCTGCAGGCTCACCACAAACCGACCCAAAGCAGCTGGCATTGCCTGCAGCACGGCAGGACCCTGAGCTGCGTTGGGTGCCCTCTGCCCTGCCCTGTGCCACGGGGCTCAGCCCTCGTTGCCCCCCGCCCTGTGGATGCACTCCTGGTGCCACGCACTGACGAGACGTTTGCTCCGACCTCTGCCCGGGCAGCTGTTGCTGTATGTAAATAATACAAATCAATTAGCAGGAAAATCAAAGCTAGGCACACTTATAATTAGATAATCCACCAGCCCCTGATATAATTAATTACGTTAATAGGGCTGCCCGCAGTGTGGAAGCGGGCGTCCTGCCCTGCTGTGGGGGATCTGTGTGCATCCCTGGGGGGCTCAGCCCCATCCTGACCGCACCAGGGTCGTCCCAGCGCCTTTCTGTGCTGTCCTGGCTGCCGGGGCCGAGTTGGATCCAATGGTCCTGCGTGGCCGTGCTGGGGACGGAGCTCGGATGGCGCCGGGGCTGGGAGCAGAGCCTGGGGCTGCTGCGCTCTGTGGGTCTGCACGGCCCCCGGGGTCCCGGCGCCGCTGCCCGGCCACGGCTGCTCTGATCCCAGGTAATTGGATTTACAGGCAGCGCTGTATCCAATTACAGAATCCTAATTAACGGACCAAAGTTACAAGTGCGATGTGCCTTGCTTTCAGCAATTATGATTAATTTTGCCAGAATACACACGCAGACGTTGATTACAGGATCTGCGGGCAGGCGGGAGCTGAATGCTGATAATTGAGCCATCAGCGAGGAGGAGCCGTGCGGCACACGGGGCGATGCCGTGGCCCCAGGCAGAGGAACCACGGAGCAGAGGCGGGTTCCCGTGGGGACCGCTGGCTCCCTGGGGCGGTGGCTCCTTCCTTTTCCTTCGGGGCTGCACGGGGACGCGGAGCCGCCCCAGTTGGGGAGGGGGCCGCGGGGCTGCCATCTGCCGGTGCCCCCAGACCTGGTGCTTTCCTGAGGTGCAGCAGGGCTGGGGCCGCTCCTCGCCTTGCCGGGTGAGCGCAGGGATGTCGCGTTCACTGCACGGCACAGAGGAGCCGGGGAACGCAGCGTGTGCCACCAGGAAACCGTGCTGCACGGAGCCAGGTGAGCCCTGCAGCGCAGGGGGGCTCTGCTGGGCTTCCCTCCTTTGGAATCAAAGCAATCCCTCAGCGGGGCCGGGCTGCGTGCCGCCCTGCAGGATGGAGCTCGCGGTGCCACCGTGCGCTGCTGCTGCTCTCCGGGTCAGGGCAGGAGTGCAGCGCGGGGCTGAGGCTCATCCGAGCGGGGAACCTGCCTCGGCGATTTTTAAACAAAACGTCATAAATCGTCTGCAAAAGAAAAAGGCCTTTCGTCTCCAAAGGGCGCATCTCGGCGCCGATAAAGGCTCCAGCCCTGCGTCTTCATTTGCTCCACGTTTCCGAGCGCCTTCGCTTCGCCCTCACTTCTTTCAAACTGCAGATCAGTGGGGAGACCCCGGTGTGGGGAACGGCTGCTGGGTGCGTGCCCGGCCCTGCTGCTGCTCGCGGGTGGGAGCTGGGGTTTGGAGACGAGCTGTGCAGCGGGGAGCCGCCCTGTGGGACGCGGCCGCGCCGTGGGCGCACGGCTCAGCACCTCCCGCTCGGCCAGGAGGGGTTTCCAGCAGAGCTCCGGGCGATGCCCAACCCCTGCCTCCTGCCTCCCTCCTCTTCCTCACCCCTGAGCCCTCCGCTTCTGTTCCTGCGCTTTGATCTCCTCCGGAAAGCCCCTTCCTCGCACGGAGCCGAGCGGAGCCTTATTAAAATAGATGAAGAGCCGCCTTTGATCCGCCGCGCCGTTCCGAAGACCTTTCCCCACTGCGAGGCTTCAAGCGAAGCCGTCCTCCTTTCATCCCCGCAACACGTGGAGCTGCTGCCCGGCCCGGTGTGCGCGGTGGGACCCGGTGCTGCGCCGTGGGAATGGGGATGTGGGCTCACAGGGGGGTCGCCGAAACGCTGGGGGTGGCAGAAAGGCAACGGGAAGGTGAAGATAGAAACAATGGCGGGGAAAAGAAAAGACAGGAATCGAGGGTAGCTGCCCCCCTGGGCAAAGAGAGCTTGTTAGACCTTTAGAACGACGTGCCTGAATTTGGTAAAATGTGAATAATTAATCCTCCCCCGTGTGGGTTGGGCTCTGCGTGCACGTGAAGCTGGGTGCGGAGCAACGGGGGAGATGTGCTGTGGGGACGGGCATCGAGGGGGGGGGAGATGCGGATGGAAGTGCAGGCATAACCCAGAGGCTGCCCCCATCCCACCTCCCCCACCTCCATCCCCACCGGGGCTCCCCGGACAAATATTTGTCCAAATGGTTCAAGCGGAGCAAATCCTCCTAATCGCAGCAGGTCAGCTGGCAGGCGGGCGGCCGTCATCCCGTGGCTGTGGCACAGCGACACGCGGCTGCTGCTGCCCAGCAGGGACTGGGGACCCCCGAGCCCCCTCCCCGCCCGGCGCGATGCCCCCCGCCCGTCCCAGCCGCGGTTACGGGCCCTTAACAGGCCGTGATTCACACGCGGTGCTTAATTAGCAATTCAGTTAACGGTTTGTAATTCAGGCACGACCCTGATTGCATCCGAATGCTACTTTATTTCTTCTCTGCCGCTTGCATTCTGAGCACTAATTATGCCTCTTTGGATGCTAATTGCTTCCCAGCCCTCTGCCGCTGTCTTTCCCGAGCAACATTTATTTTTCATGCGTCCATGTGTTTAAACTAATAAAAGCCGGAGGGGAGGAGGAGGGAGCAGCAGCGGTGCGAAGCTTCGTGGAGATCAAACATCCCGGGAAGGTGAGCGGGGACGCGTTGCCATTGCCGTCGCATCGGCTCCTGCAGCCCCGCTCCCTGCCCGCGTCCTCCTGGGGACAGGGATGCTCTGCACGCCGGGATGCTTCGCTCTGAGAGATGCTTTCCCTCTCCCGGGCTGCGTTCCGGGCCCAGCGGCCTGGATGGAGCACCGCTGATGGATGGTGTGAAATGGCTGGGCTGGCCGTGGGCACAGGGCTCCATTTCCCCCCTCTCCCCCCGTGGGGTCCGGCAGCCGGAGGTGCCCACCGTGGGGTGTCGGAAGAGCCGAAGGTTTGGTGCTGTCCCTCTGTGTGGGGACACGGATGGGGACAGGCAGATGGCTGGGTTGTTGTGTGGCAGCAGACCGGGGATGAGATGACAGCGCCGAGCCAAGGCAGCAGCTGGGACTGCTAACAGTCAGCTGCTGTGCTCGGATGGGGACAGGGAGAGAGCTGAGGGGTCAGCGTGGGGACATCGCTGCCTGTGGCCCCACAGAGCTGCGCTCTTGGAACGCACAGGGCTGTGGCGAGGTGCTGATGAGCCACCTGGGGGGGTGCTGAGCATCCTGAACTCATCGCACCTGGGCGGCTGCAGAGCCAGCTGAGGGCAGAGCAAAGCTGCGTGGGGAGGGGGGCTGAGCCCCTCACTCAGCTACCAACGTGGGGAGGGAGGGAGCCGAGCCGCCCAGTGCCGCGGAGCAGCAGAAGCAGCGCTGGAGGGGTGAGTTCAGAGCGCTCCGTGCCTCGGTTTCCCCCCTGGTGTTGCAGCCCTCGGGGTGGCACTGGATCAGGGGATGCCGTGGGGCTGTAGGGGGTGATGGGCGCATCCTGCGGTACAGCTGAGCGCCTGCCGGTCCTCCCCGATGTCTTTGGTGGCCTCAGAGCTCGGGGAGCAGTCGGGGCAGCGATGATGGGAGCGGTTCGCACGTGGCACACGCCTCAGCCCAGCCCTCCCTCCCTCCAGTGCTGGTTGTGCAGGCAATTAAGCTGCAATTACTCCGCAATCGGCGCTACCGACACCGCGAGGAGGAGCGGAGGCGCTGACCCGTCGCGGCCCCGCACGGAGGGCTGCGCCCGGGGCTCACAGCGCGGCGCTGCGGTGCGCTGAGCGGAGCTGAGGGCAGAGCCGGGCGGTAGGGAGCCTAGAGGCGGCTTTTATTGCCCTCAGTAATGACTGTATCGCTAACAGGTCTTTAATTATCGCAGCCGCTCTCGTTAATGGCCCTGCGAGCCATGGTTACGGCGCTGAGCGCGGAGCAGGCGGCGTGCCGGGGCCCGGCTGCTGGCTCTGTCCCTTTCCGTGCCTCAGTTTCCCCACGTTTGGGGTCCAGCTGCCGCTCGAGGGGTCACAGCCGTGTGCCGGCCGCGCCGCAGCCCCTCGGAGGGGCCATCGGAGCTGGAGGAGCCGCTCGTCGTGGGCTGAAGCCATCGGCCCGTGGTGTGCAGTGCGTGGTGGGGGGCAGGGGAGGCCGCAGAGCATTGCAATGCCCGGCGTGTCCGTGCTGGGGATGCGGTGTGAGCGTGGGAGGTGACGCGGGGACAGCAGCAGCGGGGCTGCAGTGGAGCTGAGCTGTGACCTGGGAACGGGGGAAAAGGTCGGGGCTCAGCGCTGGGTTCGGGCCGCACCAGAACGCGGCGCTGGGGAGTGGGGGGGGGGGAAGCTGCAGGTCCAGCACAGCGCTGTGGAAGGGCGATGGCAGCCCTGGCTTCCAGTTGTGCCGCAGCGCCCCGCTGCTCTCGGTGTCCCACGAGGGTGGAACGGCGCTCAGCCGGGCGCCGATGCGGCCCTCCTCGTTTATTCAACGCGTTCGGCAATCGCCGAGGGAGCAGCAGCGGTATTTGCACTGGGCTCCTGCTGGATGCCCTGCCGGCCCGGCAGCCGCTCGCCAATTAAATATCCATCAGTAACGAGGAAAACAAACGCGCGGATCCCGAGCGCTCCGCATTAAAAGTTAATGCTACCGCCAGCACCTGCAGCAGAGAGGGAAATGAGGAGCGGCGCGTGGAGGAAGGCAGCAAAGGAGGGGGGAGCAATTAACAACCGGAAAGCGAGGAAGGGAGGCAATGAGGAGCGGGGGGGGCGCCGTCCCGGCCTTCCCCTCCGTGCCGTTTTGGGGCCCTGCGGTCCGCGCCGAGTCCCCGTTTCCCAGGATTTTCTTCTGATTCCGATGAATGATGATTTGCGATCCGGCCTCGCGGTGGTTAAGAAGGGAAAGCGGAGCTCTGTGATACGCAGAGAATCGGAACCGCACAGAAAGGAAAAGGCTTTGAGGGTTACAATGGAGTATTATTAGAGCCGCGCGGGGCGGGCGGGGAAGCGCAATGAAAGCGGAGCGGAGCTGTGAGCCGAGCGGCCCCGCAGCCCCCACTGCTCCGCACGGAGGTATTTTTGGAAGGCGAGGAAGATTCCGTTTGTTGGGCCGTTTTTATCCGGCGGATTGACTCAATCCCCTGAATTTGGGTGAGAATGAACGGCTCTGCGGGGGCTGAGACCACCCCGCTCCGCAGCCTTCGCCCCGCTCCCAGCAGGGCCCAGCACGGGGGGAGCGCTGTTAATTGCCCTTAACGAGCCGAGCAGCGCCGGCAGCCGCCGCGTTCTGCACCGCCGTCCTGTTTTGCTGCGGAGCTCCGGAGCGCCGCCGTCTCGTTCGCGGCGAATTAATTTCTGCAGCGCGATGGGGAGGAGGGGTGCAATGAAACCAATCTCCCCCCGCAGCTCCCGGCCCTCCGTGCGCTCATTTCTCCCCGTTTTCCAGGATTTTGGCGTCCTGGACGCTGCCGTCTCCATCCCCGTTGGTGCGGCGTTCCCCGGTCTGGGGCCGCCGAGCGGGGATTCTGCTGGAGGGAGAGACGAATTGGAATTATTCTTAATAAAACGGGGATCGTTTTTAATCACGTTGAAGTTATTTTTCTCCAGCCGCTTTGCGCGGCGCAGATTTCCCTGAAAAATGGGGAACTTTCATCTCTCGCCGCTCGGAAATCAATTCCTCACTGACAGCCGCGGTGCTTAATGGAGATAAGCACCGTTAGTTCTGCCCGGACAGCGCGGCCCATCCTGCAGGGCCGGGGCTCCAGGCTGCAGTTATGGCACAGCAGCACCCGTGGGCTCTGCGTGGGTCCCTTTGCGTTTCAGTGGTGGAGCAGTGAGGGCTGAGTCCTGTCGGTGTGAGGCTGTAGGGATGGAGGTCGTGGAGTTTGTGCAGCCTGCTTGCATCCCCCTGACACGGCCGATGGGGGTGGTGAGCAGGGATGCTGAGGGTGGGAGCTGTTGCTGCTTGGTTCAATCCCATCGCTGCATGGTTGGGATCTGCCCTCCAAAAACCTTGGGGAGGTAAATGGAGGCTGCAATGGGGCAGGGAGCTCAGCACCCCGCCTCGTGGCACTGGGGTTGGCACGTGGGGGTCTGTGAGCAGCAGGTGATGCTGAGCACCACGTCCCACCTGCGGGGTCTTTGTGTCCCTGTCCCTTCTGCTGGGGGGTGGCCGTGATGCCCCACAAGTGCTCACATCGCTTGCAGTGCTGATCATCACCTCCAGCTGAACCCATTGGCACCTCTGCCCCCCTGGGCTCTGGATGGGGGTGGGGGCTCAGCATCGCTCCATCCACCTGCTGCAGGGGCTGCAAAAGGTTCTTTTAATCAGAGGCAATTTGATGCCTCGTTAATATCAGGGCTGATTATAAGGAGCGGAAGTTCAGCCTCCCCCCCCCAATGTGCAGCTCACAGCCCCGTGGGGCTGTGGTTGTGGGGAGTGCAGCTGTGGGGCAGGGAACATCGTAGCCCCATCCGTGGGTGTGATGGGTGGCAGTGGGATTTTGGGGCTCCTCGCCTCCTGTGTGTATGGGGATTATTTTCTTTCTGCACTAACACCGCTCTATGTGTGCGATTTGCTTTTGGAGCCTCTCTGTATCCATGATATCTATGTCATGTGAGCAGCCAACGCCTCCAAATCCCCATCCCTGCGTGCTCAGTGGGAGCTGATGGGGACCAAAGGGTCACAGCGGGGCTGGGAGGGACCCAGAGGTGTCCCGGCTCCACCTGGGTCTCCCCGCTCCCTCAGGGACTGTGGAGAGAACCCCATTCCTCCCTCCTCTTCCTTTCCCCTCCTGTGTGGGTTCAGACATAAATTAGAGCCTCTGTGAAGAAAACAACATCTGCTTCCCCTCCTCAGCCGCGCAGCTCCTAAAGGAGGAGGGGAAGCGCCTGCCTGCCCTAGAGCCCCCACCCGGCACAGCACCTCCCAGCCCCCAGGGCTGCCCGTGGGATTTGGGGCTGGAGCTGCAGGTGGGCATGGGGGGCGATTCCTGTTATCCACGGAGGGGTGCAGAGGCCGCAAGGAGCGGCACTGAGCAACGCTGCAGGGCTGCCCAGCCCCACTTGGTGCGTTCACAGGGCCGACTCTGCCCATTCCCCACTTGGGATCTCCGGTTCATCGCTGAGCTTTGCCCATTCAGCAGATCCAGCCGGGATTCCCGGCGATGCGCTGAGCTCCCGGTGCCCCTCGGTGCCACCAGCGCTGCCCTGGGAGCAGCTCGTCCCCCGGGGCCGCAGCTCTGTGGGCACAGAGGAGCTGTGTGTCCCCAGGAAGCTGCCAATCCCCCGGCGGGCGCTGCTGATGAGCGCGCAATAAATTACAGCTAATTGGATCCAAGCATCTCGGTGGCTTTGTTCCCTCGCTGCCATTCGCTGAGTGCGAGCGCAGCTGCAGCCACGGCTGATGGCTGTGGGGTGAGCGGTGGGACGGGGTGACAGCGGGGACGAGGGGACACGAGGGATGGGGGGACGTGGGGGGGGCAGATCTGCGGCCATGTGACCCCGTGCCCGCTCAGCGCAGCGCCAAAAGGCCTCGTTAGTCCCTTGAGCTTTAACGAGGTGTGCATTTAATTAAATTCTTCTTAATTCCCCCTTCCCCCCTCCCTGCCCCATCCCCTGTGTCCTTTCGGAAGAGGGAGGCTGTGATTCAGTGCTGTTTGTAACTGCCAGCTCCGAATTTTAGAGTAAAGTCTGAAAAGCGCAAAGTTCCCCGTCTAATATTAACCATAATGAGATAAATGTAATTGAACAATTTTACCACGCCGTCCTCATTTCCCTTTTTAATTAGGTCCTTCTTCCGTCACAGCGCCAAACCGTACGACTGTGAGTTGGAGCGCTGGGTGTCCGTGCTGCGGGGGAGCCGTGCTGCAGGGCTGCCCCTGCCCTGAGCCATCCCCAAATGGGGAATTAATTGCACTGAGCGCCATAAATAGAGCAATAAAACGGGGAGGGGGGTGAAAGGGAGGTCGTGAGGCAGGGAGTGCTGGGCTGGGGGGGTGCAGTGCGGTGGGGCTGAGCCCCCTCCTGCAGCCACGGCATCCCGCGTGTGGCAGTGGGGCAGCGCTCTGCTTCCATGCACGCAAACCCAAGCGCTCGCCTGATCTTTCCATCTCAGGGTGAATGAGATCAGATGCGAAGGGCGAGAGGCAGCGGCTGCGACCCAGGGGAGTTGGGACGATGGGCGCGTGGGGTCTGGGGAGCAGCGGCCTCGCTGAGCGCCCATGGGGCTGCAGTGGGGGCTGTGGGGCCGGGGCAGAACTCAGCCCTGCGCCGCCCACCCGTGATGCTCCGCGGTTGCATCGCTCCCACCGGGCCGAGCGGAGGGCAGGGATGGTGCAGGGGAAGCACTTAGTGCATTAGCAGCCCTTCCCGGTGTGCAGCCTGCCTGGCAATTAATCATTCATACGGCTCAGACCCCTGGCACCGCTCGCAGTAATTCCACCTCTTGTGCTCCTCTTCCTCGCCGCAGCGCCGGCCCAGCAGAGAGCAAAGTTTGGACAAGTTGATCAATGAGGGCGGCGGTGCTGGCGGGGCAGCGGCTGCTCGGAGAAGGAAGGAATTAGAGCAGAAAAAGGGGCCTGGAGGATGCAGCTCTCCCTAATGGAGCGGGTTGCACTGTGCTGGTGGGAGAAGGGGATAAAAGCTGGAGCGCGGCGCAGCATCGCATCGGCACCCGTGTGCGGAGATGGCGCCCCGTCCTCCCCAAGGCCCCAGCACAGCCAGGGCAAGGGAAGCAGCACCACAAGCACCATCAGGGCTCCCATTTTCTCCCCCAGCCCCCAGTGTGGGCAGCACGGCTCGGTGCTGCCTGGGACGGGGCGGACGTGGATGGCATCCAGTTGTCAGCCCCAGACCCAAACATCGTTAGGCAACAGCCGTGCGGGCGGAAAAACCTCGGTCCTTAAAAATGCAAATGATGTGTGGTGCCGAACGTCCTCGTTTGTCTGTAATTGCAAAATTCTTCGCCTCAATCAGCCAAAGATAAACTGTGTTATTTAGCGGCAATTTGGAAGCAGACGCGTTGGAAACAATGGGACAAATTCGGCTCTCGGCACTGCGGGGTTTGCAGCCCCGGGATGCCTCTCCCCACCAGGGCAGTTCATGAGCTGCTGCTCGTCAGCCCTAACGAGGGGAGGGGGCTGCGATGGGAGCCCCGCGCCGTGGGGCCGCGCACTGCAGAGCACGGAGGTGATTCTGTTACAGCAATTTCATTTCCCTCTGCTCAGACCCACAGGAATGCAAACAGGATCCCCTTCGGACGCATCCCATCCCGCCATCCATCACCGCATCCAGACTTTATTATGCTGCGCTCTATATGTTATAAATTACGTTTTAATGATAAATTACGCACTCCTAATGCAAACTGCGGTCTCCCGTCGTCGTTAAAAACAATAATAGATTTGTAGAAAGCGGAAAGAGGGAAATGCATATTTATGAGGTTGGGCAGTTTGGGGAAAAAAGGCAATTGTGATCTGAAATATTGGGATTTATGAGTGGCTTCCCGGTGTAAAAGGGCTGTGCGTCTCCTCGCCTCCGCACATCAGTTCCAATGAGGGCTGGGTGCTGCCGGGAGCCTTTGGGACGGGGCTCTCCCTGCACCCACAGCACTCTGATGTGCAGAGATGGGAAAAGCACAGAGCAAATGGGGGGCAGCAGGGAGCCCCCGAGATGTTCATCTAACCCCGCAGTGCTGCTGTAATTAGGCTTCTCACAGCAGTGTCAGGTGGCCCTAACGATGGCAGCTAATTACGGGCAGGGTGAGTGCTGCTGGTGCCCTGCAGGCTGCGGGCTCACAGGGGCAGCTGCAATGGGGCCACTGCAATGGGGTCACTGCAATGGGGCCACTGCATCTGCTCCCCACCCAGCAGTGCTGGTGGAGGAGGGGCGGGAGAAAGTGCGTTTTTGGCACGGTGCAGCATGCAGCCATCCTGCTGCAGCCTCTGTGCTGCTCCCTTCCTGCAGCGAGCACCGACTGCTCTCTGCAGAGTGCATCCCCCATCCTGCATCCCCATCCTGCATCCCCATCCTGCATCCCCATCCTGCATCCCCCATCCTGCATCCCCATCCTGCATCCCCCATCCTGCATCCCCATCCTGCATCCCCCATCCTGCATGTTCCTCATCCCCAATCCTGCATCCCCCATCCTGTATCCCCCATCCTGCATGTTCCTCATCCCCCATCCTGCATCCCCATCCTGCATCCCCCATCCTGCATCCCCCATCCTGCATCCCCATCCTGTATCCCCCATCCTGCATCCCCATCCTGTATCCCCCATCCTGCATCCCCCATCCTGCATCCCCATCCTGCATCCCCATCCTGCATCCCCCATCCTGCATCCCTCATCCTGCATCCCCCATCCTGCATCCCCATCCTGCATCCCCCATCCTGCATCCCCCATCCTGCATCCCCATCCTGTATCCCCCATCCTGCATCCCCATCCTGCATCCCCCATCCTGCATCCCTCATCCTGCATCCCCCATCCTGCATCCCCCATCCTGCATCCCCATCCTGCATCCCCATCCTGCATCCCCATCCTGCATCCCCCATCCTGCATCCCCCATCCTGCATCCCCATCCTGCATCCCCCATCCTGTATCCCTCATCCTACATCCCCCATCCTGCATCCCCATCCTGCATCCCTCATCCTACATCCCCCATCCTGCATGTTCCTCATCCCCAATCCTGCATCCCACATCCCTCATCCTGCTTCCCTCATTATCCCTCATCCTGCATCCTCTGTCCCTCATCCTGTATCCCACACCCTCCATCTCTCACCCCACATCCCACACGTGCAGGGTGTGCTGTCCGTATCAGCATGTGTCAGGACGGGGCTGTGCGCACAGCAGTGCTGGGATGGGGCTGCCCCACACAAACCAGCACCACGTGAGCCTGGGGCTCTTGGGGACAGCATGGAGCAGGGTGGGTTTGTGGGCATGCAGTGTGGGGATGTGGCCCTGCATGCCATCAGCTGCCAGCTCCGTGCTTTTGTCTGCGAACCCATTACCGGAGCAGCTTTTGACTGCGGCACAGATCGCATCTTTGGCCTTCAGCAAATGGCTTTTTCAAGGTGAACAGCAGCTTTCTGCCAGAGCTGGGGCATAGGGGAGCTTTTAAAAGAGCATCCTTTATTCGGCAGCAGCGTCCGGAGGCCCTAAATGGGATCAGGGCTCCATGCCATGACCCCTCCCCCCCCACAGAAACTCCCAGGGAGGGGGAGCTGAGGGCAGGAGCACGTGGAGTGGAGAGAGGCGGGGGGCAGACACGAGGCCGGGCCATGCAGTGCCATACTGGGCCATGCAGTGCCATACTGGGCCATGCAGTGCCATATTGGGCCATGCAGTGCCATATTGGGCCATACTGGGCCACTCCATTCTGTCCTGGGCCACACCACGCTGTCCTGTGCCGCTCTGTGCTGTGCCATGCTGTTCTCTGTTCCACACCATACTGTGCCATGCCGTACCATCCTACATTGCCTTGCCCCTTGTTGCGCTGGCACAGGGGGGGCCGTGCAGGAGCACAGTGGGCTCACATGTGAGCACCTGAATAATTGATGCTGGAGCGCTGTTCAGCTCACGCACGAGCGCCCATTGCATTTCTGCATGGGCACCCCGGGGTGAGCAAACGATTGCGCACTGGGTTTGTGGAGCGGAGCCCCTCAGCCCCCCCAGCAGCCATGGGGCTGCCCCAGCAGTGCGGGATGGGGCAGCTGCTGCTCTGTGAGCTTCGGGAGCGCAGCACTCTGCCCACGGATGTGGTGGCTGAGGACGGCCATCCCGAGCAGGGCTGAAGAAGGGAGTGAGCACAGAGCCGCTCTGATGGGGGTTCAGGACACGGGGATGGGGTTGGGATTGAACGGGATTGAACGGAATGGGGTGGGACGGGATGGGGCAGGGAAGGGCTGAGCCCCGCGGGACGAGGCGAGCAGGAGCTGGCGATGCTCCCCCATCTCTCCCCGCCGGGCAAAGCGGCAGCACCTGGCCGGCTATATTTAGGAGGAATGTAGGGCAGCACGGAGCATCCGAGGCGATCGCCTTCCCCCTCTCATCCTGCACGGAGCAGAGCACGTGGGGCCGGGCGAGCGCTGCCCTCGGGCTCTGGCTGCTGGGGGGGCTGCGGGGGTAGCCGTGCGCTCAGCTCCGTTCAGCCGCGTTTGGGCGAGGGAAATTTCCTCCAAAGGCATTTTCTGGGGCTGGGGCTGCTGTGCGGGGGGGCACGTGGCGCTCGTGGCCGATGAGCCCCAGTTCTGGTGATGCTGTGGCCGCGCTGGGGGAGGCAGGGGTGCTCCCCACCCCGACGCGCAGTGAGAGCTCTTTGTCTGGCTGCCGTGCCGCCGGCTGTCAGCGCGGTCACACTGATCTCCTCTCAATAGAAGCCTTTGTTCCGCAGCACAGGAGATGTTTAATTCTTCTTATCGCCATTAGCATAAAAGTACAAAGAGAGGTGAAGAGAGAAAAATCGGCCCGTCCCAATTCCCCTGCAGCGCAGCGAGCAGTGGGGGCCGTGCTGCTGGATGGGGTTTGGTGCTGGCAGGATTTCGGGTGCTGGGAGGGAGGAAGCCCACAGCAGGGAGTGGGGTGCACTGAGGAATAGAACCCCACCACCACGAGGCCTTGGGGGCCCCCGGCTGCCTCTCCGTCCCCGGGAAGTCGCTCCATCCCCACTGCTGTTCTGCTCCCCAGCAGCACCGCATTCAGCCCATGTGGGATCGGCCCAAGCTGCCCTTGCAGCCCCCAGATCTCCCGGTGCCCCTCACACCCATTGCTTTGCACGTGCACTGGTGGGGCAGAATCCCCCCACAGTCTCTGCACAGCAGTGGCGTGCAGCTCCGTGCTGCCCAACCATCACAGCTCCCTGCAGCACCAACTTGGCAGCGGCCCCCCGCCTCGTCGTGCTCCCCTGCTCCCAGCATGGCTTTCTTCCTCCTGCTTTTAGTCCTCGCTGGCACAGCCCAGCCTGGCAGCTTTGCTGCTCCCTCCTCCTGCTGCCATCCCTGCTGCTTTGCTGCAGGATCACCTCGATCCACTGTCCCCACAGTGCTGCTGGGGTCCTCTTCTTTATCACCATCATCTCGGGGGATTTGTTGCCCCTCTGTGGGAGCCGTGCATTGGGACCTTTCTCCTTTTAGGGCCGCAGGAGCTCAGCAGCCCCGTGGCAGCTGGGGACAGCAGTTCTGGAGCAGGGCCATGCAGCTGTGTCAGAGCACCAGGAGCTGCTGCTGCCCCACACGTTCCAGGCCGTGCTGCAGGGCTGCGATTGCTCCCAGTGCTTGCTGAACCTCCCAGGAAGGAGCAGCGGTGCTGATGCAGGCAGGACTCCAGCAGCAGAGCTGCAGAGGGCTGCAGTGTGCTCATGCTGCGTGGTTGAAGAAGACAGGGGTAGGGGCAGCGGCAGCTGGTGATGTTGGACGGGATGCCATCAGGGCTCACGGGTGATGGGATGGATGGGGCTGGTGGGTGCTGGAGGCAGCTTCCCATCCCCAGCTCCACCACCTCGGCCTGGGAATGCAGATGCTGCCGATTGGGGCATTACATTTAAGGAGCTGATTAAGTGCAATGAAAACCGTGTCAGCCGGTTGTCAGCGAGGAGAATGCAGCAAGGCAGAGGATTAGAGGCTGAGTGACACGCAGGGATTGCGGGCAGACAGGCGATCAATCACCGCGTGGCTGGAGGGGGGCTGGGGGCTGTGAGGCACTGAGAGCTGCGGGTGTCGTCGGTGCAGCTGGGGGCGGCTGTGCCTGTGGCCTCATTGCTCTGCTTCGCCCAGGATGCTGGGGGTCGCTGGGGGAAGCACCTGGAGTGGGCGATCCTTTCCTTTGGTGCAAATAAATGCGAAACGATCGTCTGCTCTTCGAGGAGCATCCCGCCTTCCCTCCCTTCCCCTTGGTTAATTAATTTAATGGTTTTATGATTGCGAAGAGATCAGTTGGGAGATGTATCGTCTATATATAGAGGCGTAGAAGGGACTATAGATAGTGCATCAAGGAAAAGAGAGCGGCCCCCGCACCCCCAGCGCCGGGAACGTGGGGAGCATTGCACGGCCTGGGTGCTGCGCTCAGCTCCGGGGCACTGTGCCATCCTGCAGCACGTGGCCATGGGCGTCACATGGGGGAGCACAGCGCACTGAGATCCCCGCTCAGCCCGCGTGTCACCATCGCGCTCCACTCTCCGGAGGCAGCGAGCTGCAGATTGACTTTGACAAACACGGCCCAGGAGCTGCGTCTCAGTGGATGCAAATTATTCAGCAGCTCCAGGGAAACGCTGCCGACACCGCGCCGGGGGGAGCTGTGCTGCAGCACCCGGCCACGTCCCCCCCTGGGAACAGCAGCCCTGGTGCCACCACCGCCCCTGCAGGCAGCTGGGGGAGGGCTGCAGCTGGGCAGCTCCAGATGTGCATGGGGCACGTGGCTGTGTGAGCACCCAGTGCTGTGTGTGAGCACCCAGTGCTGTGTGTGTGAGCACCCAGTGCTGTGTGTGTGAGCACCCAGTGCTGTGTGTGTGAGCACCCAGTGGTGTGTGTGCACCCAGTGCTGTGTGTGTGAGCACCCAGTGCTGTGTGTGTGCACCCAGTGCTGTGTGTGTGAGCACCCAGTGCTGTGTGTGTGAGCACCCAGTGCTGTGTGTGTGAGCACCCAGTGGTGTGTGTGTGAGCACCCAGTGGTGTGTGTTTGCACCCAGTGCTGTGTGTGAGCACCCAGTGCTGTGTGTGAGCACCCAGTGCTGTGTGAGCACCCAGTGCTGTGTGTGTGAGCACCCAGTGCTGTGTGTGAGCACCCAGTGCTGTGTGTGTGAGCACCCAGTGCTGTGTGTGAGCACCCAGTGCTGTGTGTGAGCACCCAGTGCTGTGTGTGTGAGCACCCAGTGGTGTGTGTGCACCCAGTGCTGTGTGTGTGAGCACCCAGTGCTGTGTGTGTGCACCCAGTGCTGTGTGTGTGAGCACCCAGTGCTGTGTGTGTGAGCACCCAGTGCTGTGTGTGTGAGCACCCAGTGGTGTGTGTGTGAGCACCCAGTGGTGTGTGTTTGCACCCAGTGCTGTGTGTGAGCACCCAGTGCTGTGTGTGAGCACCCAGTGCTGTGTGAGCACCCAGTGCTGTGTGTGTGAGCACCCAGTGCTGTGTGTGAGCACCCAGTGCTGTGTGTGTGAGCACCCAGTGCTGTGTGTGAGCACCCAGTGCTGTGTGTGTGCACCCAGTGCTGTGTGTGTGTGAGCACCCAGTGCTGTGTGTGTGAGCACCCAGTGCTGTGTGTGTGCACCCAGTGCTGTGTGTGTGCACCCAGTGCTGTGTGTGTGAGCACCCAGTGCTGTGTGTGTGCACCCAGTGCTGTGTGTGTGTGAGCACCCAGTGCTGTGTGTGTGCACCCAGTGCTGTGTGTGTGTGAGCACCCAGTGCTGTGTGTGTGAGCACCCAGTGCTGTGTGTGTGAGCACCCAGTGCTGTGTGTGAGCACCCAGTGCTGTGTGTGTGAGCACCCAGTGCTGTGTGTGTGCACCCAGTGCTGTGTGTGTGAGCACCCAGTGCTGTGTGTGAGCACCCAGTGCTGTGTGTGTGCACCCAGTGCTGTGTGTGTGTGTGCACCCAGTGCTGTGTGTGTGTGAGCACCCAGTGCTGTGTGTGTGAGCACCCAGTGCTGTGTGTGTGTGCACCCAGTGCTGTGTGTGTGTGCACCCAGTGCTGTGTGTGTGAGCACCCAGTGCTGTGTGTGAGCACCCAGTGCTGTGTGTGTGCACCCAGTGCTGTGTGTGTGAGCACCCAGTGCTGTGTGTGTGAGCACCCAGTGCTGTGTGTGAGCACCCAGTGCTGTGTGTGTGTGCACCCAGTGCTGTGTGTGAGCACCCAGTGCTGTGTGTGTGAGCACCCAGTGCTGTGTGTGTGCACCCAGTGCTGTGTGTGAGCACCCAGTGCTGTGTGTGTGCACCCCCTGTGCACAGTGCAGTCGGTGTCCCACCCGTCACACGATGGCATCTCACCCCCAGGCTTTGCTGGAGAAGGAGATGAAGCTGTAAGCGTGGCTCTGGGCTCTGCCAGGAGCTGATAATGAAGGAGATGAAGATCTGGAAATGTCTCTGGGGCTGTTTTACAGATCTGATTCGCCAGGCACTGGCAGGTAGATCGTGCAGAAAAGCCTTTGGCAGCTGAGATTCAATTTGCACTCAGAGATGAGCAGCAGTGGCCGCAGGCAGGGCTGTGCTCCGTGCGTGGTGGTGATGTCTGTGGGTCTGACAGGTGCCACTGCCCACGGGGGCTTTGGGCCCACCCCCAGCCCATCGTGGTCCGGCCCCTGGGAGGTGAGTTCTACCCCGTTCCCAAGCTCCACAAAGCCCAAATCTTCTCCAACAGGTGAATGCTTAAGGGGAGATGGGACACAAGTGGCAAGGGGAGAGGACGCCTGGAGCCAATCCCTTCTGGAGGTGGCATTTCAACAGATGGAGGAGCGGAGCTGGCGGTGCCGCCGTGGCTGTCTGAGGAGGATGTGATAGAAATGCGAATATGGAGAGGATGCTGCAGCTCCCACAGCCACGCAGAGCTGCTGCCCCCTGAGATCTGGGTGACAGCAGCCCCCAGCAGCTCCCAACACTCCTCAGTGCCCGGCGTTGGGGAGGCTGAGCGGCTGCTTTGGCTCCTCTGCCCGGAATGTGCGCGCACCGTGCTGAGCCCTTGGAGCACAGAGCTGTATTTTTATTCCTGGAGTTTTGGCATTAATATTTATCTATCAGCAGCTTGTAATTAGGCCTTTCAATGATGCTCCTGTAGCTGGTTGAAGGAGATAAATGCAGATGATCTGTGAGTGGGGCGGCGGGTTTGCCTGGTATGTGCTTCACATCCAGATCGATAGCGCGGCTGCATTAACATCTTCCACGATGTTTTTCATGGTGCTGCCTCTCCAGGGATTGCACTCTGTGTATTCCCACATTTCTGGGGCATGGTGTCCTTCTGTGGTTGGAATTATATGGCTGGGGAGATCCCGAGCTACAGGGAGCGTGGAGCTGCCACAGCACATCCTATGGATGTGGTCCCCAACAAGCTGTGCTTTGTCCTCACTGAGCTGTGCCTTATCCTCAACAAACTGCCTTTTCCCTGTGCCTTGCTCCCAACGGGCTGTGCCTTATTCCCATCAGCTCAATGGCAATGGCAGCTGGAGAAGGATATTTCCATCCCCATCATCTCCATCCCCATCCCTATTCACCTCTCCATCTCCATCTCCATCTCCATCTCCATCTCCATCTCCACCTCCACCTCCACCTCCACCTCCACCTCCATCTCCACCTCCATCTCCATCTCCATCTCCATCTCCATCTCCATCTCCATCTCCATCTCCATCTCCACCTCCATCTCCACCTCCACCTCCACCTCCACCTCCATCTCCACCTCCATCTCCATCTCCATCTCCATCTCCATCTCCATCTCCATCTCCATCTCCATCTCCATCTCCACCTCCACCTCCATCTCCACCTCCACCTCCACCTCCACCTCCATCTCCATCTCCATCTCCATCTCCATCTCCATCTCCATCTCCACCTCCATCTCCATCTCCATCTCCATCTCCATCTCCACCTCCACCTCCACCTCCACTTCCATCTCCATCCCATCCCCACTTATCCCCATCTCTCCATCTCTGAGGTACTGCACTCCTGGTGGTCACCATTCCTGATGCACATCACAGCAGTGCACAGCAGCTGCAGGGAACTCCCCCCCTCCTCCTGCAGCGATGCCGGAGCAGCGCGTGGCTCTGCAGTGACTTCCCAGCCTCGTGCAGCTGCTGCTGTGCCAGAGGCCTTCTGGGTTCCTCTCGGCCCCGCGGTCTCTATCCTCTCTGCTTCCCATCTGCCGTATTATTTCAGCATTTAATTATTTACCGTGGGCTGTGTGGGCGGCTGTGCAGAGGCAGTTATTGCTTAATTGAGCTACTTGACTTCAGCACTGCCAAAATAATAACACACACACAAAACTGCACCCCTGGCCTGGGGGGCATCACCCACCCCGTGCTCAGCTCCCTCCTGCGGGGCTCCCCCAGCAGCCCAGGTTGGGAATGGAGAGGTGTGCAGCATTTCCCTGCTCCTCAGTGGGTGCTCATCCCAGGCTCTACCCATCCCTTCTGCCACCCATTCTCCATGGCATCCCATCTGCTGACAGTGTTTGGCGCCCCCAGCACCGCGGCGCGGGACCCCTGCCCCTCTGTTGACGGGGAGGAGGCTCCATCCATCCCAATTTGCTGAGCTCCACGGATGAGTGCTGGGGGTAATTGATATTATGATGGGATCCAGCAGGATGCAGATTGTTGCAGAGCAAACATCTGCCTGCTCCTCTTCAGGGAGCCCCGCAGCACGGCCGCTGGAGGGGCTGGGATGTGGCAGGAGAGAGCAGGGGAGGCCCTGAATCTGGGCCTGGTGCTGGGTGCACGTTGCTGTGTGTGTGGCCGTGTGGGTTTGCACATGCATTTGCATGCAGATGGGTGTGCATGCAGCTGGGGCGATGCTTGCACCTCCGTGGTGCAGCGTGAATGATCCACGGTGCACGGTTGGACTCATTGGAGGCTGCGTGGAAAGGCGGGTTAGTGTGGCAGAATGAGTTTGCACAGGGCTGGGATGGGGCTGTGGGACGGGCTGGGGGCTGCGTGCAGGCAGGGGGCTGTGCACAGGGCTGGGGATGCGGGACAGGGGCTGTTGAACCTCATTTCTTGCACGCGCTCCCCAAGCTGTCACTTTGGAAGAAGCGATTTGGCCGCCTCTACAGGCTGCTGCGCCGTGTGTGCCAGGAGGGAATGGCTTCTGGTGGGGAAAGGATGGGGGTCACAAACGTGCTCCATGGTGCTCCTCTCTGTGGCGAAGTGCTGAGTGGGGGCCTTTGTCTGCTCAGTGCATCCACCCCCCCGATCCCACACTGCAGCTTTGCCCAGGGCTGGGGGGGGGGACAGAGAGGACAGCAGAGGGAGCAGGGAGCTGTGCTGCAGCTGGGGACGGCTGGGGGCTGTCACCAAGGTCACCGAGCTCAGCACGTGGCTGCGGAGCCCCCGCTGAGAAGGACGTGGCTGAGTGTGTGTGTGTTTGCCACCAGTCGGCAAGCGGTTGTGCGCAGGGAAAGAAATTAATTAAAGCCATCAAATAAAACAGCACAACAGCCCCGGTGGGATCCACGGTAATGCATTCACTGGTTGCACTGAGGTACGAATACCCTGACAGGAGGCCTTTAATTATGGCCCTTCAGCCCGGCTTCTTCCCCCGGTGAGGCTGGCAGTGTCCCCAGTGCCTCTTGTCACCTCGTGTCACCGCCGTGGCACCTGAGCTCTGCTGCGCGGCCCCACGACTGACATCATGTCCCGTCCCAGTGCTCCCAGTGACGTCGGCGCTGCGGGGAGTGGGGCGGACGCGCTGTGGGTTTTGATAAACTGTTGGTAATCGCGGATGGCGGAGGAGCTCGTGGGATTTCTTCTTTATTCAGGAAAAGAGACAAATGCAAATGTGTGAAGTTCAGAAGCCTCAGTCATCTCGGCAGCACGGCGCAGAGATCTCTGCCCGGCACGGAGCGCTGCGCTCCTGGGGATGGGAATGGAGTGGGGTCTGTGCCAGCACTGGGGGCTTTTGAGGGGTGGAGGGGATGAGAAGTGCTGCAGGGAGTGCTGGGGGGGATCCCACGAGGGCGACCCGGAGCATCTCCTTTGAGCTCCATTGGTGTGGGTCCCCAAAAAGGCTTTCTCCGGTCCCTGCTGCTGCACTGCTGCCGCTCCAGGGCTCCCTGCCCACAGCTCTTCCTCCTTGGGACTGGGTCTGGCGGCAGGACGTGCAGAGCTGAACCAGACGTTGGGGGTCAGTACTGTGGTTGGTGGGTATTTGGAAATGAAAAGAGGAAAGATAAGCGAGCGCTGTGCTCAGCACCAGCACTGGGTGCCAAGGGAGAGATGGAGACGTGCCACACAGCTACCAAGTTAGAATCCAGGGAGGGTCATCCTTGGGAAGGGAATGGTAGGGCGGCGGGGGTCAGGGTTCATCCAGGCTCTGTGAGAGCGCAGCCTCCATCTGTTGGCTGGGGAAGGCATGGGATGGGTCGGACTCCTGGCAGCAGGGAAGGAGTGCGGGCAGATCGTCGTCGGCGTCCTCACAGCCTGCAATTCACGGGGCTGTGATTTTCAACATCCTTCAGAGCGCAGCGATCGCCAAAGAGCGGCTCTGCAAAGATCCCATCTCAGAGCTTTCCCTCCGTTTCCCATCGCTGAGTCGGATGTAAGAAATCTGCTGGGTACAAAGCAGCGCGCAGTGCCGCCCGCGGAGCCGTGCAGGGCTCTGTGTGACTCAGGCAGCAGCACAGCAGCGAGGAGCCGGGCGCCGGTGCTCCGTTGGCGGCTCGATGGGTGATGCACGAAGCAGAGCGCGGTGCTGCCGTCTGCCAGGGACAAACTGCTGCTTCCCAGTGCCCCGCTGCACCAATAGATTCTTACTGCAGTCGCTTTACTTCCCCGGGACACGCCAATGGATTCTTGCTGCACTCTTCCCACAGGATGTGCCAACCCCAACCTCACACCGCCACGGCGCAGGACTGGGGACATCGATGGTGCCACAGAGTGCAGCCCGTGCTGCTCCTTTCCAGACGTGGTGCATCACTGAGCGAGCAGCCGGCCTGGTTGCTCTGAATGGTTCCCATCCTCTGTGCTCTGCCAGCTGCAGCGTGCTGTTTGTGTGCAGGATTCTGTTTGCCGGTTGCATGCAAGACCTCAGCAGCATGCAGTGTTGCTGGTTGCAAGCGGCTCCCGGTTGCACGCAGGGTCCCCATTGCATGCAGTGTCCTGGTTGCACGCATGATGCCGGTTGCTCACAGGGTCCCTGCTGCATGCAGCTTGCTGATTGCATCCGGGGCGCAGCTTGCATGCTGTGTGCTGCCTGCAGCAGCCCCGTCCCCCTGCAGGCCATCACAGCCCCTGGTTCCACCCTGCCCCGCCATGAGCCGCGTGGTTTTTGCAGTGCATTTCTGCAGGACTCAGTGCTCACAGCCATCTCTGTCATCCCGGCCGCCTGCGCCGCAGCAGCGTTATGGATGCGGGTGGAAAATGCAGTGATTGATGCCCGCGGGTCCCTCCGCGCCGCCGACCTGCCCAAAAAATCGCTGTCAGCGCCGCGCCGCACGCGCGTATTTTCCCACCAATAAACTTCTGCCACAATTACCCCATTTTTTATCTTTATGGCCTTCGACGCTGCAGGAGATATTGGATCCGTATCAGAGCAAAAGAGGACATGAAAAAAGCTACTAAAAGCGGAGAGGGAATCTGTCACGCCGACGGGTGAAATACGCTCTTTTGATTAACATTCAGCAGGAATCCCAAACTGAACGCGGCTCCGAAGCCGCTGCTGGGAGCAGTGGGCAGCCCCAGGGGAAAGGGCTCCACCGTGCAGCCCATGGGTGGTTGCACAGCGAGCAGAGATGCTCCTGGGAGCAGGGATGGAAGTGCTGGGGGTGATGGCCCAGCCGAGGGCAGGAGCGGTCGGTGGGGCTGGGGCCTCGAGCCCCTGGCGCTGCCTGCTGCCGTGGGGGCTTTGATCCCATTGCTGCCATCCCTGTGAGCGTTGGTTCCTGTGTTGGGTGGCTGAGCTGGGAGTTATGGCGTGTATTAAAAGTCAATAGGAGAGGGCTGGGAGGAGTGACAGCCCCCATCCATCACTCAGCGGCAGGGTGGGTTGGTTGTGTGTGCTCTGCAGCAGCCAGCAGTGGCTCTGGGATTTAGGGGACAGTGCTGGGAGAGGGAAAGTGACAGCCCAGGGATGGGATGGATGGGAGGGATGGGATGGGATGGGATGGGATGGGATGGGATGGGATGGGATGGATGGATGGGATGGGATGGGATGGGATGGGATGGGATGGGATGGGATGGGATGGGATGGGATGGATGGGAGGGATGGGGCTGGGGGTCTCTGCATCCCCACAGCGCCCGTGCTGCTGCTGCTGTGCAGCTTTTGGGATGCCTGTGCTCTGCATCCCATAGGTGCCACCACTGTGGTACCTCAGGGCCCTGCTGCAAGCAGCACTTAGAGCTGGTGACCATGGCATCTGGGAGAAGTTTGGTGACTCCAACCTGGCCGCTCTCATTTGAGGGGGAATGCAACCAGCAAACTGGCCCTGATGCACCTGCCTTGCCCAGAATGGGGATTTGCAGAGGGAATGGGGAACAAACGAGAGGCAGGGATGATCCATACAGGCATTCCCATCCCCCTGTGTCTGCGGGGCCGGAGGTGGCCGCCCCATCGCTCCCCCATGGTGACACCAGGCGCGGGGCCTCGGCTCAGCCCCCTCCTGGGCAGGGCTGGTGCAGCACTGAGCCGCTCTGGGCCCTGGAGCGGGGCAAGGTGCCGCTGTCATCGAGCATCAGTTAATGAGCGCTCCCAGCGTTATGTAAATTTGCTCTTTGCTTTCACTGCGATGAATCAAATAAGATCAGGTGCCCTTTCTTTTATTATTTTTTTTTTTTTTCCTTTTTACCCTTTCTCTTTCAATCTCAGCACAGATCCTCTTTTCTTTTCTCCCTTTCCCTTTCACTGTGCAGCACAGCGGTGGGGATGTCGAGCTGCACGGAGCCAAAGCAAAGCACAGATGGGCCCAGGCTGCACCTCAGCCCCTTCCCAACATTCTCCTCTTTTTCTGTGGTTCTTCATCCACTCGTAAAGAGGAAAATCTGCAGCAGGCAGCACGTGGGTGCCTGCTTGGTTCTGAGCTGTGTGTTACATGTGAAGGTTCCGTGGGTCTTTCAGCCCTCCCCTGGGGTCCCTGTGGGGCTCTCGTGCCCACCCATCTCATGGAAGTCTCTCTTCATCCCTTCTCTTGCTAATTGTTCTTGGTATGAGAAAGCAGCTCGGCAGCTCTCAGGCCTGTGAGGAAGCATATCAGTCATATAATGATTTTCTGGATATTTCTCCCCCTTCAAACGAAAGTTGGCTAATAGCTCATTTCGAAAAAAAAAAAAAAATAATTGCCACTGATTTTTCCAAATTGCAGAAAATGTATTAATGACACTTTTCAAGACAGAAATAACACAATTTGCATTTAAATGTGCCTAATCTTTGCAAACTCCACTTGGTATTTTCTTGTAGACACACAAAATACCGAGTGCTGCTGCACGTGGAGCTCTGGAGGAGCGCCGGTGGTCGGCGATGGGGCACAGGTGGCACGGGGCCGTGGGGCTGGGGTGGTGGTGGTGGGGATTGGGGTGGAACTGGGCGTCACAGGGGTGTTGGGTGCTGCCATGGAGTTGGGTGTCGTGGCGCTGCTGGGTGTCAGAGTGGCGTTTGGGTGTTGGAGCCTTGCTGGGCGTCGTGGTGCCGCTGCTGAGTCTCAGGGTGGCCCTGCTTGGTGCTGCGGTGACGTTGCTGGGTGTCGCCGTGGCCCTGCTGGGTGTCAGGGTGGTGTTGCTGAATGCTGTGGCGGCAATGCTGGGTGCTGCAGTGGCACTGCTGGGTGTCACAGTGGCTGTTAGGGGGGGGTTGTTCCCATCTCCGCGGCGCAGCTCCAGCTCCTGTCCCAGCTCTGCTCAGCAGCGAGGTTTAAGCTCATCTGTCGGGATTTACCTCTCTGCGGGGTGGTTTAATTCTGCATTAGGTGTAAATGCGTTTAGTTTTACAAGATTAGAACGGGCTCGGAGCTGCTGGAGTTGGACTTCCCCTGGCTTTGGCAGGGCAGAACCGCTGCGCTGAGCTGAGAGCAAAATCCCCTCAGCAGCTCCAGCAGGGGATCAAGGGGAGCAAAGGCATCACGGAGGTCTGATCTCGCTTCTCCCCGTGCTGGGCCCATCCTGGCCGGGTTCTGGTGGTGCTGTGCCCTCCCCAGAAGCGGCTGCATTGCAGCTGTGGTGCAGAGGCTGTGGGCATTGGGTGCAACGCAGCCACGCCACGCTGTGCTTTATGTGCAATGCACCGCGATGCTCCCCGGGCCTCAGACTCCATAAAAAGCAAACGATTGCCTTAAAAAATAAAAGGAGGAGGGAAAAGCTGCCTGCTCTTCTCCCCGCTGTGCTCTCGCCTCGCCAGCTCCGCATTTCCACTCTCTTCTCCCCCTTCCCCAGGGACTCTTTACGCTCCCCCTGCAGAGGCTTGGCACAGCAGTGACATCCCGAGCGCCCCATGCCATGGGGTCAGGACTCGTCCCCTCGTGCTCCACGTGCTGCCGATCTCCTTGTGCTGACCCGCAGCTCAGGGACCCCCTCCAGCCGCTCTCTGCTGGCAGAGATTTTCCCCCGCTCATCTTCTGTTTCCCTTGCAAACAGCTTGCCTTTGAAATTCAAATGTTGCTTTAGCCCTTTCTTCACCCGTTCCAGGAATATCTCCCTTTTCATCTGAAAATAATTAACAAATGAGCAAAACTCCTGTGTGAAATTAAAATTCATGCCCACAGGTGACCTTTGAAGCCCGGCGCTCGCTGCTGCTGAGCCGGCTCAGGTGTTTTCTGCCCTGCTTCAGAGGGGTTTATTTACACCTCCTGTACTCTTTCTTCTTAATTGCATTAAGTGCAGTTCCCCCAGAGATGCCCTTCCAGCTGCCCGGGGCTCCCCAGCCCCATCCTGCCCCACATCTCAGTGTCAGCACACAGCAGTGCTCACAGTCCCTGCTGCCCAGCCACGGCGCAGCTCTGTTTGGCCACATGGCAGCTCGAGGTCAGCACTGCAGAGGGTAATTGGTGGCAATTGGTAACGAGGATCCCCTGGTGGCTCCGCTGCTGCCTTACAACATCCCACGGGGCTGCAGATGTCCACAGTACTCCTTCAGAGCCCACCTCTGGTTGCTCCAGGCTGTGCAGGGGTCCCAGACGCCCTCCCATCGGGGTGGGAGGCCCCAGGAAGTGTGGGTCTGTTATTCTGGTCCTCCTTTGGATGGAAGGTGTTGTGTTTGAGGAGCAGTGATGTACAAGTAAGTGAGCAGAGCCGGGGCTGCTGGGTGCCCCCACCCCTGGGGCTGTGCCAAAGGGAGGAGGCGGATGCCTATTCCCCATGTGGGCTCAGCTGTCATCCCCGTGCATGGGGTGCTCGGCCACGGGCTGCAGGTCTGCAAGGGTGAATCAGCCCATAGGAGAACTCCTGCATCCCCTGCCCTGCAGCGTGGCTCTGGGAACGGCCCCCCCTCCAAGGCAGCAACCGCCCATAATTAAACCAAGTGGGAAAGGTTGCCATGGTACCAACAGCAAAGAAATGAAGCTGCACCTTTATGTTGCTCCGGAGCCTCTGGGTGGTGCGAGCTGCTCCGCTGGGGGTGGTGCAGTGCTGGGGGTGGGGGGGGACACCCCTCCATTTGCCCCCATCTGCTCCCCATGCCTGCAGTGTTGGGGTTGGACACGCTTCTCCCTGTACCTGAGGTCCCTGATGGAGCTGACTCCATCGCATCCCGTTGTCCTGGCAACACGCAGGGATGCTGCCAAGCTCTGGGCTGTCCCCTGTGGCCATGAGGGTCCACCCTCACCCGAAACAACCTGTGCCTGGGGAGAGGGCTGTGCTGCCAATCCAGCCCTGCTGCCATGCAGGAATTCAGCACAAACTCAACACCGGCACTGGAAGAGCCGATGCAGAGTGAGGGGATGAGCAGACGTTCCAATTGCGCTCTTTTGGGCACGTTTTCCCCTGTCAAAAAGCCCCTCCACTGTGAATGGAGCTGAAGTTCCTTTCACGCCCCGTTCAGTCCCAACATCTTCCCACGCCAGCAGAGGTGTGAGCTGAGGAGTTGTGCAGGTGGCAAAGGGGAAACAGTGTTTTTTGGGGATCTTCTCTTTGTTGGAGAGGTTTCCGAGCACAGATGTTGCCTTTCCTTCTTGGTGGGATTTCATTTTAATTTTTTTTTACCTCTGCTCCATATTTTGAGCTCATTCCTCGCCCTTTCTCTGGCCTTGTCCTCCCGTTGTGTTTCTGTCGCGGTAAAAATAGCCCAAGAGGCGTTAAAATAGAATTAAGGCACTTCAACATGCAAATGCTATTTGCGACTGCCCCACTGCCTCCTTACGCATTCAGCAAGAGGGACGCAATCCCTGCCATCCCCACCCCGGGGGGCTGTTTTGGGTGAGGGTGAGAAGCAGAATAGAGGGGTGAGGAGCGGAATAGAGGGGTGAGGATACACACTGGTGGAACTCTCCCCAGCAGCCCCACTCAGTGCTGCCTTCTGGCCCCAAACCAGTGAGTGCCATCCGATGGCAGTGCCGTGGGCTCGTGGCTGTCACCTCTCCGGATGGCTCTGGGCACTGTGAGCACCACCAGCCCCGGTGCACCAAGTGCTGCTGGTGCCAATTGTCCCTCAAAGGCAGCTCTGGGTGGAGCTGTACCCAATGGAGCTCCCAAACGTTTACGTGGGGATATTTAAAGCCCAACCGGGTGGGAAGTGAAGGAATGCATTTCCCAAGCTGGAGGGCGGGGTGTTATTTATATATATATGATTGGATGTGCCACTTAAATCTGGGCCTGGGAAGCGAAGGGGAGGCGGGTGGGGAGTGGAAATCACATCCTGGTGTTGTCATGCAGTGCTGTGGGCACAGCAGCAGCGTGGCCCCATGGCTGCCTGGGGCAGTGGGAGGGCAGGGGACGCCGTGGCTGTGCTGCTTATCCCTCTGCATCCCTCCTGCCCCTGCCAAAGGAGCAAGCAGCCGGGGACTCGCGCTCTCCCCACTCCTGAGCTGTCTTCTGTACTTAATTAATTAGTGTTTGTAAAGCTCCGGGATCCTTGGCTGAAAGGCGCTATTAGAAGTGTGAAGCGTTATTAGTAATCATTTACATAAGCCGTTCCTCGCCGCGCCCGGCTGCGGCCGCTCAGCCCCCGTTGGGGCCGACGTGCGATGCTCCTCATGTTGGCTGCCCTGGGAAGCCCTCGGCTCTGGCTTCACCCGTGGGCTCCCCACGCACAACGTGCTCCTGCTGGAGCAGGGGCTCCTTCTGCGCCGCTTGTTAATTAAGTGGATCATTCAGAGCCACTAGTAATGTAGTGTGTTGTCTTATAATGGCTGAGATTCTGTCCCCGTGCCAGCTTCCATTAGCAACAAAACCCACTTATCTTGTTCCTTCCTATCTCTCCCCTTTATATTTTTATCCTTCCCTTTCCCTGCAAGTCTCTCTCTCCTCTGTTTTCAGTCCCAGCACTGCAGTAATAATTCTACCAGTCGTCATCTTGGTTGACAAAACACTGTTGATGTGACAGCTCCGAGCTATGAAATCTCCGTTACCGCTCGATAATTAATTTACTAATTGCGTGCGCTGCCTCGCCACGCGGCTCAGAGCCAGCCCTGTGGTTGGCTGTGCCATCCTGACCTCATGCTGCTGGCGTGGTAGAGACATGGGGGTCAGTGCCAGCAGGGAGGGACATGGAGTGGAATGGGGATGGGATGGGATGGGATGGGATGGGATGGGATGGGATGAGAGGTGGAAAGCTTTTCTGCCCTGGTGCACTGCCCTCATCCCTGGCTGTGCTCTAATGCATGAAGGCAGCTGCCTGCGTCCTTGTACATCCAGCAGTGAGAATGCTCCCAACTTGGTCCAGCCTTTCGATGGACAGACCCCATACGTTTCATCCCATAGGGGACCTGCTGCTGCCTTCTCATCTTGCAGCAGGAGCTGCATTCAGCCTTGCTTTGTCCCCAAAGCCACCGCACCACCCCGAGGACACCGCATCCAGCCAGTGGCCGCCCCACATCAGAGCCCCAGCGCCCAACGTGCAACGGGGGGCTGACGAAAGGGGGGCAGAGGGACAATTTCTCCTCCTGCCAATCAGTTTTTAACTGAACTCGGAGGCCCTGTGAGCCCGTTGCCCAGCTGTGCACGCCAACACGCAGCCAGCGAGCCGGGGCTCAGCAAAGTCGATGTTTTCTGCGCGGGGATTTCTGTTGCTGTGAAATGTTTTGATTTTCCCTGATTGCGAGAGTCAGGAGGAACAAAGCCTTCTGGAGCCGATGTAACGAGGAGGCATCTCTCACTTTGACACCAGAACTTGTTTCATTTCTGGAGGGAAGTGGTGCGCTTTGCTTCGTTTTGTTGTGTTTTTTTTTTTCATCCCTTTGACGTCGCCAGCCCCAAACGATGCGTTTTCATCTGCAGGAAAGCTTCTCCTCCTTCATCTCCACTTGGAGTCTGCATGCAGCCCTGCTCAGTGTTACCCGGTGCTGCAGCCGTGCCCCATCCTCATCATGACCAGGAGGGATTTCCTTTACTCTCCCTTAGGAACTGCCAATGTATGGAGGACAAAGTGGATCAGAAGCTGATTTGGGCCCAAACTGCCCTAAATCACCCCAACAGTCACGCAGCTCTGCCCAATGGGGCGCTCGCAGGATGAGGGTCCCCGCAGCTGCAGGAGCCCCCCGTGCCCTCACCCCACAACTCAATAACAGCTCAGGTGGAGCTGTTACAGACAGACCCCATATGTTTCATCCCATAGGGGACCTGCTGCTGCCTTCTCATCGGGGAGAATGATCCCCTAATCGGGGAGCCCCCCTGCGCTGCCCTCCTGGGCTCAGAGCCGGGTGGAAGCTTGGGTTGGGAGCTGCGGGAAGCCCAGGTGGCTCGGATCGAGGAGCGATGGGCTCCAAGTGCAGAGCTGTGGCTGCCAGCAGCTTCGGATGCTTTGGGAAATCCGTCTTTTTGACTCGGCGAGGTGCTCACGCGGGGTGGGAAATGCATTACAAGTCGGAATGCTTTGAGAGCAGAGGGGAAACGCGATGCTATTCCAACCTCGTTCCTCCCAGCGCGACGAGTCTGATGAACACAATATTTGGCATTCCTCACATCCCATCACCTCTCAGCACCGTGTTTATAAATACGCTCGTATCCCTGCGCTCTCCAGCAGCCCCAGCTTCAGAGCACCGGCTGGGAGCAGGGATGGGGGTCCCCTGCTTTGCCCCAACCCCGGGCCCTGTGTCCCCATCCCTGCCGTCCCCGGAGCGGTGCCGACCTGGGAGCTCAGCGTGACGCTCCAGGACTGGAAAATAGAATCAGTGCTTGTTTGTTCATGATAATAAATGGGAGCAAATTGCAAACAGTGGGTAAGCGGCTGATGAGCGCTGCTGTTTTAATGTCCTCACAAAAGACCCATGTGTAAGTGGGACTTTGCATGAGTAATTCCATACATTTTTCATGGCGGACCCTGGGGGAGAATCAATCACGCCGCGCGTTTGAGTTTCCCTAATGCAAAGCACAGCACAGCGCGGTCGGTTCGGGAGGGCTGGGAGGCAATGAGCTGCAGCAGCACTCAGCAAAGCCTTTCTCTCCATGGGAACACCCTTCAGCAGAGCCTCCCGTCCCCAGCGGTCGCACCGGGGCGGCACAGTGAGATGCTGCTGCTATGGGAGCTCCAGCATCGAGGCTTCTCTCCCTGCTGGTGCACGTGGGCTGGGAGCTGCATGAGGGCTCCTGGTTGCTGGGCTCACGCCGGTGCTGTGCATGGCTCCCTGACCTTGCAGGGGCAGAGCTGGGTGACAGGTACGGCTCGGAATAGCTCAAGGGAAAAAGGCCCTCATTGGTATTCTGGACATCAGCGCCATTCATCTCCAGTACCAGAGCGCTTCCTAAATATTGGTGGAGCCTCCCCACCGTGAGCAGGACGGGGTGGTGGCTGCGGGGGACACAGCTGGGGGCACAGAGCAGGGGGCAGCTCGTCCTCCTCTGTGACCACAGTGACCCAGGGATGCGGGGTTATGGTTAAGGTTATGGCAAAGATTATGGCTATGGTTAGGGTTAGGGTTATGGTTAGGGTTATTAGGGTTAGTGTTAGGTTTAGGGCTTGGGGTTAGGGTTAGGGTTATTAGGGTTAGGGTTAGCATTATTAGGGTTATGGTTAAGGTTAGGGTTAGGGTTAGGGTTAGGGTTGGAGTTAGGGTTATTAGAATTAGGGTTAGGGTTAGGGTTAGGGTTTGGGGTTAGCGTTAGGTGGCCACTGCCACACACTGCCAGAAATGCCTCCCCAGGCATTTCTTCATCTCTTCTACAGGAGCACACAGCAGCAGTGGCTCTTTGTGATGGAAATGCAGCCCTGCAGGAGCACAAGGCTGAAGTGCTCCGGGTGCTGCTCCAACTTCTGCCGGGGATGCAGAGCACCTCATTGACAACGATATTTTTTATGCTGAAATGGAAGAAAGCAGCCGCTATCTGTACAAACAAAATTAGGCCAAAGGAGGAAAGTAATTTTGTAAAAGAAATGGGGAGATGCAGGGAGAGATGGATGGGAGACAGATGAATAAACACAATCTACATAGAAACTGATAAAAATTCAATTTCTGCTCACACACCCCGCTCTCACTCGCTCCCTTCCTCTCCTCTTCTCCGCACGCTCCGGCGGTGCCTGCAGCCCTGGTGCATCCATCTGTGCTGTGGGAGGAGGCACAGAGCTCTGCCTTCAGCACTCCGCCGCGTTCCCTTCCACCACGGTGCTCTCATCCCTCCGGCTTCAGCCTCAATATCTTCCCCTTGTGAGCGGTGGGTGGGAGAGGGTGAAAATGCACCCTGCACCCGTGGGAACCCGGGGGGATCTGTGGGTTTGGCTCACCCTGATTCTTGGTGACCCCATGGACCTGGGGCAGTGCTGGGTTCTCCCTTTGCTTTCTGAGCGCACTGAGTTCCGGTGGCTCTGGGTTATTAAAGAAAAACCATCTCCCAAACTCCGCCACGTTTCCCATGGGGGCAGCAGCTATGCGCCCCACACCAGTGTTGGTGTTGTGGCACTGGAAGGGCTATGCTCACTGCGACCATCCCCACCACAGCCCAGGGTGGGAGCAGATGGATGGAAGCAATGCGTGAATCTGCTCAGAGGGCAGCGGAGAGTTGGGGGGAGCCCTGCCCTGTGCTGAGCATCCTTGTGGCACAGCATCAGAGGATGGGCAGCGTGGAGGGAGCGAAGGTAAAAAGGTACCTGAGGACAGATGGGCTGGGAATAAATGGGAGAGGCTTTGGAGCTGCGTTCCGGGAGGCTTCCAGCAGCTGTGTGAGGCTGGAGCACATCGGGGGCCGGTCCTGCAGCGTTCACTGGGGTCTGTGTGCACATCATGGGGCCCTTCCTTGCTGTGCCCCTCGGGTGCTGCCCCACTCACCTTCCCGGTGCTGGGCAGCTGTGGAGCCCTGCACTGAAGGGGCCGTGCGAGCAGCAGGGGGGATGGAGATGAGGTAGCATTGCGTGGCCCCCCATGCCTCCTCACAGAGCCCTGCATGCCCACATCCCCGCACGCACACCCACGTCCCCAGCGCACTCCCACGTCCCCAAATGCACACCCACGTGGGCAGAGGCCGAGCTGAGCTGGGGGTTGGTTTCCTAGAAGTGGAGCAGAGCCCCGGTTGGCGCTGGGAGCTGCTGGGGAGCTCCGAGTCGTGATGCACCCAGGGAGCATCAACTCTGGGGCTGCAGGCAGCGCCGACCCCGCGGTGCGTTTTAGGGCTGTGAGAGTGGCCACAGCAGCTGTCGCTGTCACACCGTGCGACGATGTGCAAGGGAAGAGCGCAGCTCCTTGGCCTCACCCTGCGTGCTGCCGGCGTGCCAGCCCTCCTCCGCCTCTTCCTCCTCCTCCTCTTCTCCCTACACCTCCTCCTCCTTTTTTCCTTCTCTTCCTACGCCTCCTCCTCCTCCTCCCCCTCCTCCACAGCCCACCGAGCGAAGCTGCGTGCTCCCGAAGTTGATCGTTCCCCTTCAGGCAATTAAAAGGCAGCCATTGCTCCTCAATCAGCCGTATTTGAATATGGAAATGATTTTTAATTACTCAGAGTCAATATCGTTTTATCACCAAAATGTGTTTGAACGAGGTTCGCCGTGTTTGCAGGGAGTCCAATAAGCTGAACGCAAATTCGCTCCGATTCGCTGTTTCGAAATGCTGTTCTTAGAGGGGGGCGCTGCCCTCTGGGGGGCTCCGTCTGCAGGAAATGTGGCATCGGCCGCCCTGTGGGACAAGGGGACGTGGAGATGTGGGGACACGGGGATATGGGGACACGGGGATATGGGTTCAGCCACCTGCCCAGCGCTCCTGGCCCTGAACATGCCCAGTGGCACGGGGTCAGCTCCAGACAGAGCGAGTGACAGCTCGGCAGCGTGACATCCCCGGCTATTGTCTCCTGATTAATTTGCTAATTACGTTCTGCTTTTTATCCAGGGGCCCGGCGGCAGTGCTGAAATGTCAGCCACTTGTTTATGCCCCGGGTTGCTGGCACTGTGACAGGAATGGGGTCCTGCGGGGCTGCCCCGTGCCGGAGCCACGCGCTGCCTGGCCCACATCCCCAAGTGCCCCCCATCCCCCCCCCCCCCAAGGGCTGGGGTGGGGACACCCCACTGCACCCCCTGCACACCCCCAGGCCATAGGGCTGCCGTGCCCCAGGGTGGCTCTGTTGCCTCCCGTGCCCCAGGAGATGCCGTGCTGCTGATCAAGGGACGGGGAAACCATCCGACATCCCACCTTTGGGCTCTCCTGCTGCGAGAACCCATTGTGTGCAGGCACTCAGCTCCGGCGATGCTGAGCAGCGGCAGCACCCTCCCTGCTGAAGGTTTGAGCCGGGCTTTCTGCAGCCTCATGTTTATTAATCGAGATGAATATTGATGCAAAGTTTCCTGCTCGTGTGCAGCGCTCTGAGTGCTGCTCGGGGGCGAAGCGGCTCCGCCGGCCGCATGCTGTGCTCAGCCCCCCAGGTTGAGATTCTCCCATTTCCCCCCATTTCCCCCCATTTCTCCCAGTTTCCCTATGAAGCTCCCTGTGCTGTGCCCAGCCCGGCGTGCTGAGCCCTGTGCCCTGCCCTGGTGACACAGACAGGATGCTGGTCCGTGTCCAACAGCGCTTGGAAGCGAATGCAGCGATGATGCTGAGCTCAGAACATCTGGGCAGGAGGGCAGTGCTGGGGGGGTCAGGGGTCAGCTGGTGCCCTGCAGCAGCACGCCTTGGTCCTTCACAAACCCCAACGTGGTTTTATCACAGAGCTTTTCACATCCTGGTCACACACACGGGCTTCCCCTGCTCCTTTCTCTCTGCTTTTCTCCCCACCACCACTTGCAGAGAACCTGGGGGGAGCAGAGGGCACAGGGCTGATCCGTCCACCCCAGCGATGGGCATCGCCCTGCTCCTCCATGCCTTGTGTGGGCTCCTTCTCCAGGCACTCACCGCCGTTTCCCATTAAAGCAGATCATTTCTGCAAACCCAAACCTTCCCATTTATTGTGGCTTCGGTTCTTCCGCTGGAGCAATTTGCAGCAAAGTTTGTGGGAAGCGGCTGACAGACGGCCACCTTATGGCGCAGCCTCCAAACTGCTGCTGGGACACAGAGCCTGGGAGTGGTGCAGGGCCTGCAGGAGCCTGGGGCCGCCCTCAGCATCCCCTGCTCCAGGTGCCGGTGGGGCACTGCGCTCCTTCGTGCTGAATCCTCCCCAGGGCCACACACAGAGGACCTGCCAGCCTGCTGACTCTGCCCCATCCTTGATTTCTGTGCCAAGTGAAGGGGAAATCAGAGCCTGCGCTGGAAGCACGGCGGTGTGGGTGCTGTGGGAACCAGTGGGGAGGGCTGGGCTGGGCCCTGCCCAGTGCTGGTGGTGCTCAGTGCTGCACATCGTGGCGCGATACCCTGGGTGGGATGGGATTCTTCTGCACTTTCCTGAGCACCACCTGGTCCTGGAGGGGATAGTGTGGAGGTCAGGGGGGTCTGGTCACCCCCGTGCTTTGCTGGTGGCTGTGGGCACAGCTGGTGGTGCTGTGACAGGGGGAGGTTTGCAGGGATGCAGCAGCAAAAAGCAGCTACAGAGAAAGCACCCAGTTGTCCTGGTAACAGTGGGTGCCTCCAGCTCCTGCAGCTTGGGCCCCCCTGCTGCACATGGAGCTCTTTAGGATGGGTGCTGGGAGCTGGGCTGGGCCACGGCGATGGCACCCGGAGACCCACAGCGCTCACAGGGCGCCTGGAGCTGCTGACATGGAAATTTGGAAGCATATCAAGCGTGCGGCCCTGCAGCCCCAGTCAGCTGCAGGAGCAAACAGCCATAGGGAAGCAGAGAGTGTGACCCGGAGAGCTGTGGGCTCGGGATCGCCCTTCTGCTCCGATCTGCACTGATCTGTGTTTACAGACACGGGCCCAGAATATCCTCCAGTGATGTCTGAGCCACCGCTGCTGCTCTCCCTGGCGTAACGAGCAGCCTGTGAGCTGCTGTGCTTTCCTTCAGCCTCAACCCAGAGGGGACGAGCGCCTGTCTGGGGACGTGGGGTCAGGCACCAGCAGGGTGCAGGGAAGGGATGAGGGGGGGATGGAAGGAGACGATGGGCACAGCGTGCGTGCAGCTGCACTGTGCTGGGCTGGAGGCTGCCAGCAGTGGTGGGTGATGGAACGGCGCTGGGTCAGTGCTTGGTGGGCACAGTGCTGCTCTCAATCCCCCACGGGCCACCACGGTGTTGAGGTTCACCCACACAGGGCCCAGAGCAGGGGGGAACGCAGACCTCCAGCACCTACTGCAATTCCTGCAGCTGCTGCATGCGCTGCAGCTCTTTGTGGGAGGGGTTGCAGCTCCCCGCCATCCTCCCGCAGGACATCCTGGTGCCACACACACTTGTTCCACATGTGTGCAAGCACTGTGTGTGCCGAGCACACTCCTCGCCCAGCGAGGTGCTCCTGTGCCACACTCCCTGCAGATCGTGCCCTGCACACACGTGCAACGCATCTGCTGCACACGCAGCACCACGCAGCAGCGTGCCGAGCGCCCAGCCGTGCACACTCATGCACGCAACCCGGCCGCTGCGTTCACAAACCCAATCCACGCGTGTGCACCTTGCAGCCCGTGCCCGCACAAAGCAACCCCCACACGTGCACCCTGCACATCTGCACGCGCGCATCGCACGCTCCCGGTTTGCACAACAGCCATTTGCACATGTGCACCACCCCGCCCCCCACCCCCCGCTCCGCGTGCACGCGCAGCCAGCGCACTTCCCCCCTCCCCCCCCCCCCACCCCGCACCATCCCAGCGGCCGCCCCCTCCCTTCCAGCACCGATAGGGGGGGGACACCCCCTCCTCCCCCCCTCCCCTCCCCTCCTCCCACCGCCCGCGGTCTCCTTAAGGCGGCGGCGGGGCCGCGCACTCCGCCATGCCCGCTGCTGTCACACCGCCCCGCATGCAGCAAGTGCCCGAGCCGCGCGCGCCGCCGCGTTCCTCCGCCACCACCGCCGGGGCCCGGCGCTCCGCGTGCCCGCTGCCGGCCCTGCGCGCCGCCGCTTCCTCCGCCGCGCTCCCCCGGGCGCTCCCGGGCACCGGCAGCCGCCGCCGCCGCTCGGGGATGGCCATCCCGCTGCACGCCGCGCCGCGCCGGGGCTCCACGCGCTGCTGACGGAGCGCAGGTAAGGGCGGCACCGAGCATCCCCCCCCCCCCCCCCCCCGGTGCGCCGAAACCCCCCTCCCGGTGCATCGAAGCCCCGTCCCGGTGCGCCGCCCCCCCCCCCTCCCGGTGCACCGAAGCCCTTTTCTCCGTCTCGCCCCGCTGTGCCCAGCCCCGGGGTGCGGTGCGCTCGGCGGGGGCGGCAGCTCTGCGGGCTGCGGTTCCCGTTCTGCCGCTTGGCACAGCCCCCGCTCCGCCGCGCTGCGGGAGCTCCGGCCCCGGGGAACTTTCCCGCACCGGCGCCGGGATGCGGTGCCCCGAGGGCGGCCCCGGCCCCCGCTGGAAGCTGCGGGGCTGCGGCGCTCGGTTCGCACCGGGCGTGCGCGGGGTGCGGGTCCACAGCGCTGCCCCTACGACACGGAGGTGCCCACGCGCGGGTGGGCGCTGCGCGGCACTGTGGCATCGCATCCGCGGGGGTTCGGTTGCCTGAGCGGTGTCCTCGCCAGCCCCGGTGTGGGCACGCATGCGCTGCCAGCCTGGCACCCGTGGGTGTGTGGCGTGTGCCTGTCCCCACGCCGGCACCGCGGTGAATGGGCAGCGTGGGCACGGCGCTGGCACCGCACCAGGGACAGCGTGCGGCCGTTCCTGCACGGGGCTTCGTTTGGTCAGGGGCTACACAGAGCCCCCAGCGCAGTGCTATGGGGTGAGCGGTGCCTGGGGAGCGTGGGCACGCAGTGAGGACACACACGTGTGCACCGAGCGTGTGCTGGAATGGGCACGTGTGCAGGTGGCAGGAGGATCTGGGGGAGAACGGGGAGAGCTTCCCTTCCCTTCCCTTCCCTTCCCTTCCCTTCCCTTCCCTTCCTTCCCTTCCCTTCCCTTCCCTTCCTTCCCTTCCCTTCCCTTCCTTCCCTTCCCTTCCCTTCCCTTCCCTTCCCTTCCTTCCCTTCCCTTCCCTTCCCTTCCCTTCCCTTCCCTTCCCTTCCCTTCCCTTCCCTTCCCTTCCTTCCCTTCCCTTCCCTTCCCTTCCCTTCCCTTCCCTTCCCTTCCCTTCCCTTCCTTCCCTTCCCTTCCCTTCCTTTGGGACCTGTGTGCTCAGGGATGTGCAGATGGAGCGATGCCACATGTGTCCCTGTGTCACTTGTTGAAGCACCAGGAGGATCTGTGCAGCCCCATTCTGGCAGTGTGCGCTGTGGCTCGCAGTGTGTGAGCAGCCCTCTGCTTTTCTAGGTCATGGCACTGCTGCTGTGCTGGATGCCGCCTGGCACCGCTGACGTGGGGATTTGGCCCCAAGGAGGCGGCCCTGGGGTGGCCGAGCTGCGCTGTGCTGAGCGTCTGGCTGTGGTTTTGGGTGGGTGATGCTGATAGATGGGGCCATGTGGCGTGGGACTGACGCTGAGCGGTGCTTTGGGGAGGCACTGGGAGCAGTGGGGGCTGAGCCCTGCCCCACGGCGGCTCGGTTTGGAGCCCTGCTATGGGAGCCAGCGTTGGTGCTCATGTGGTCCCAGCACAGAGGAGGTGGGGAGGAGCGGGGCGGCCACAGCTGTCGTCACTGTCACTGTGGCTCTCGCTTGGCTGCCCCCTGGCCGCCCTCGTCGGGTTGCTCAGAGCCCCATTCCCCAGTGGGGTTTGGCACCGCGGACACTGGAGGCGGCTGCGAGGCGGCGTCAGCCCCTCTGTGCTGGAGCCTGGGCAGCAGTTCCTCCTCGAGGCCTTTTCTTCCCACACACTGCTTTTGATCTAAGGAGTTCGCCAGGAGCCGGGATGCTACAAACCTCAGTCTGAGCTGGAGAGAAAATGGACACAGACCTGTGGGTGCTGCCATCATTGCCTGCATCCAGGCTATTTCTATATGGAACCACGGGAATCGATGGGTTTTTCCTTCACCTGGGCTGTGCCCATCGCTGCTGAGTGACAGATATGGGGCAGGACAGCCCCGTCCCCACAGGCTCCCTGTACTTTCCGTGCCCCACAGGAGGGGATGCGGCAGCCCCGCACTCGGACGGACGCACGGACCTTTTGGGACCTGCCTACTTTGATGCCTCGATGCTTCTCCAAGGGAATTTGGACCAGGGCCCTGCAAATTCACTTCCTACCACGCTGCCATCCTCTAATGGGGACGAAGCTGGCCCGGAGCCACCCGACTCGGTTGCCAAACATCAAGGCTCCGTCTTTCCTCTGTGCTTGCAGGGGCCACCGCGTCCCTCTGCTCTCAGCCCATCTATTCATTCTCAATGTCTGCCGAAAGCAGGGTGGATCCAAGCTTTTCTCCTCCCCAGAGAGCAGCACCTCGGAGGCTCCCGACGCATCCAGCTCCAGACAAAACCAGGGACTACTGAACCCCCACCCTGCACGCATCCATTTACTGCCGCTGCCTGAAGGTCTGGAAC
>NC_136836.1:5077308-5139669 GCF_951394365.1 Tetrao urogallus | reverse complement strand
GGCGCGATGTCCCCACGGCGGTGCCAGGTAGGGCTGGTGGCAGCCTCGATGTCCCCGAGCCTCTCTGCAGCACTGTGTCCCCGCGGGTCACTCGGTGCCCCAGCTGTTCAATATCTTCTCAGGCTCAGCGTGAGGCCCAATGAAATATTTTCACTGCAGCGGCAGCAGCACTCGCTGCAGGGAGCGGGGCTGGTGCTTAACAAGGCCTTCGGCAGCGGCTGTGCGCTGGTGCTGGGAGCATCCTGGCTCTGCTGCGGGGCTGGGCTGCGGGATGCTCCTGCAGGGCAGCGTGGTTGGGATGCAGGGAGCCGTGCCGGCTGTGCTGGCAGAGGGGCCGAAGCGTTCCCTGCTCGCTGCTGCCGGGTGAGGGAAGCAAGCACCATCTTGTGTCCCTGCCAGGCTGCGGGAGCCCCGCGCTCAGCTCGCTGCAGAGTGGAGCGTGTCCCCATCTGACCTCCTCCTCCCCTTCCTCCTCCTCCTCCTCCTTGCCATCCCTAAAGCTGCACATGGTCAGATCCTCCAGGGGACCCCGTGATCCTGACGGTGTCTGTGATGCCTGCAGGGCTCTGGCAGGGGCACGGCGCAGCTGCTTGTGGGGTCTCCAGTTGAACGGGGCTGGAGCAAAGCAGTGCTTCCATTCAGTCCCCCCCGTTTTACACCTGGGGGTCCCACCTCCATCCTGCCCAACCGCCGCCTGCCGTGCCTTCCTCCCCGTGCACGTGCTGCCGGCACTGAGCCCCTGTGCCTGTTGCATGTGAGCTGGATTATTTTTAGCTCCCTAATGTGCCCTGCACCGCTTCAGCGCAGCCTCAGCCGCAGCTCCGGCTCCTGCCCTGCGTAGGGGAAGCCCGGCTGCCAGCAGTAAGGGTAGGATTTGGAACATGGAAGAGCCTGAGGGTGAAGGGGCACCTCCCAGCCCTCTCCAGTTGTCCCCTTGCCCCGCAGAGCAGTGCTGATGGGCGTTCGGTGTCCTTGGCTGCTGTAAAGCTGCCCTCTGGTCCTGCTTAAAAAGGCCACCGCGTGCATTATTTTGTTAATGAGTTCTTAAACAGCTATTGACAGCAATGCTCTGCATGCTTGGTGTGGTACCCAAGAAATAGGTGTTGGAATGATAGCTCGCCCCGTGCTGGGGTCTTGGTGTGGGAGGTGTGGATGCTTTGACAGCAGGGTGTCCCAGTGAGCTGTGGGGTGCAGGGGGGCTGCAGGATGAGTCCAGAGTGCTGTGCCTGCTGGGCAGTGCTGGTCGGGGCTGCAGGAGGGATCCCTGCAGAGGCTGTCAATCTCAGGGATGTGCGTGGAAATGGGATGGCAGCAGGGTCCTGGGTGCTGTGCAGAGCCTGGGGGCTGTGTTGCAGGGGGTGGCATTTCCCACGGTGACCCCCAGCATCTGTTCACTGCACAGCTCCTGCCCTTGAGCGAGCAGGGGCTGCAGCGTTGGTGGCTTTGGATCACAGGTCCCAGTTCAGTGCCATGTGCTGCCATCATGGAGGTCACCGCAGCACAGTGGGTTGGGGCAGCACTGGGTGAGGGCTGTCCCCTGGGGGCTGGGGACACCCGATGTGCCTGACCCCCCCTGCACCAGCTCCGCACTCCTGGTGCAGCTCCCTGTAAGCATCCATCTGCCTGCCCATTTGTCTCGTCTGCTTATCCATCCGTCCATCTCTCCCACAGGGCAAATGCCATAGGATGACCGCTGCTGGTCCCCTCTTACTGGCTGTGATATCGTCTGTCCTGTGGCTCACGCGGGGCTTTGACCCGGCTCCCAGCGCCTGCTCCGCTCTGGCCTCCGGCGTCCTCTACGGCTCCTTCTCTCTCAAGGACCTCTTCCCTACCATCTCCTCCGGCTGCTCCTGGACCCTGGAGAACCCCGACCCCACCAAGTACTCTCTGTACCTCCGCTTCAACCGTGAGGAGCAGGTGTGCACCCACTTCTCGCCCATGGTGCTGCCGCTCGACCACTACTTGGCCAACTACACCTGCGAGCCGCGCACGGAGCCCGCCAGCCCCCCGCCCTCCCCACACCCCGAGGAGGAGGAGGAGGAGGAGGAGGAGGGCGAGGAAGCCGAACTGGAGCTGTGCGAGGCCGCGGGGCCCTTCACCTTCCTGCACTTCGACAAGAACTTTGTGCAGCTGTGCCTGGCGGCGGAACCCGAGGCTGCCCCGCGCCTGCTGGCCCCGCAAGCGCTGGAGTTCCGCTTCGTGGAGGTGCTGCTCATCAACAACAACAACTCCAGCCAGTTCACATGCAGCGTGCTGTGCCGCTGGCTGGAGGAGTGCCTGCAAGCCCCCGGCGCCCGGCGCTGTGGCCTCACCCACGCGGGTTGCAGCTGCCAAGCAGAGAGCCCCCCCGCACCGCGGCACAACGGCACACGGCTCCCCACCACCCGCACGCCTGCCCCGCCGCCCGCTGCCACCCCCCAGTGCTGCCCCCAACCTGAGCTGCATTCTGCCACTGGCAATGAGTTCGAGCTGCCCGAGGTCCCCCACGGTGAGTGGGGCGTGCTGGGGGGTGGTGGGATGGGGTTTGGGGCTGGAGACAGAGCGGGGACGGTGCAAAGGGTGGATCTTGTTCATGCACACTCCTGTCCCTCATTGGGCGCTGTGCTCTGAGCAGGGGGAATGTGAATGGACGGATCCTGACCACGCACGCTCCTCGGGAATGGAGGTGCAAATCCACATCTGGTTGTGGAGCAAGGGGGTTGGACTCGATGATCTCTGGAGGCCCCTTCCAACCCCTACAATTCTGTGATTCTGTGAAATATGCGAAGGATGGGTCTTGCTCATGCAACTTCTCAAGGTGGGGGGGGGGGAATGCAAAATGGGCTCTGCACTGAGCAAAGGATAAATCCTGCTGCGTACGCTTCCTGAGACAGGAGGGTGCCCAGCGTGTGCGGCGCACGGAGCTGAGAACCCACACGAGGGGTAAATCCCTCCTGTGCCCACTCCCAGCTCTGGGTGCTTCTCTCTGAGCAACACGCTGAGCTCCCAGAGCTGCAGCTCGCTCTGACCAGCCCAGCCCCTGCGCTTTGCCACGGCTCTTTGAGCACAGCCTGTGCAGCCCCAGGGCCTTGCTCTCCTCCTGCGCGGCCGCGCTTTTGCTCGCCTGACCGCGAGCCCGGAGCAGGAGCGCTGTCACTCTGCATTGGTGCAGATGTGGAAAACAATTTGCAGGTAAAATGACCCTTTCCCACGGCAAATTACCCTTGACTGCTGCAGCCCGTGCTCTTGTTATTCCAGGCAGGATGGCACGGCCGGGCTGTTAACCAGGCACAGCAAAGCCATTTGCTCAGGATGGAATTGCGGCAACAAATTGCAAGCAAAGCAGTCGTGCCCCCCCTGCCCTGAGCAACGGGGCTGGGCTGCTGGGGAGCCTCCCATCCCAACGCGCCCTTTGCACGTGGCGCCGTCCCTGGTGCTTTGGGAGCACATCTGGCCAGATGTTGTTCCCCTGTGCCAGCCCCAGGCGATGCAACGAGGAGCTTAGCTGCTCGCTCTTTATCCAGGGCACCGCTGCTCCCAGCAGATTAGGTGTTGGCAATGGGCTGTGTGTATATATATAATTTCATTGGGCTTTAGCATTTATTTCAGGAGCTAAATGTCATTACGGGCAGATCCCCCAAATAAATCCCCGGTCCGTTTCAGCTGCGTGGCTATAAATCGCCTCATCCCGATGGGAGCTCCTTGATCTGATTTTTTTTGTTCTCCCCCCCCTTCCCTCCCCACTTTAAATGCAACTCTGCATGGGAGGATTAAGAGCTGAGCGCCGGGTCCAGGTGCCATCCCATTGCACTGCATCCCCGTTGCACTGCATCCCCACACACACCGGGCGCTCACGTGCGTCACTGCGCCCGGAGCACAGAGCATCCTTCATGGCAGCGAGGGGTTGCTCCCACCTGGCCTCCCCCGAGCCCCCCGGGGGGAGAATGGGCTCCTTTCAGGGCGGCAGCGGGGCTGGGGCTGAATGGCGCCTGTGAGCAGAGCTTGGCGGGTGCCCAGCACTGATCTCACCGACTCTCCTCCGCCGAGAGCCGCAGCCGTTCGGGGCTGGCATCGGCCCAGCAGCTCCCGGGGCCTCCCCTTTCCCAGCCACGGCGGTGCCACGGGGTCCCCGTCCCCAGCGCTGTCCCCTTTTACACTGTGGGAGCCAAAGGGATGCAGCCCTGTTCCCAGCTGTGGCAGTGCCATGGAGTTCCCATCCCCAGCGCCGTCCCTGCGCACCACGTACCCAAAGGGATGCAGCCCCCAGAGTGCAGCATCGTGTGGGTGCACGAGTCCACAAAGGCAGAACTGCCCCACCGGGCGGATGGAGGCTCGGGGCATCATGAAGTGACTGCTTGTGTCACAGCTGTGCTGCCCATATTTCTGCCGTTGGGCTCTCAGCCCTCCAGCTGTGCAGCTCATGGGGCCGCGGTGCCCATTCCACCGAAACCACCGCCCCACAGCAGCCCCCTCCATGGCAGTGATGCTGGGAGGAGGCTGTGGGCTCCCAGCTTTCAGGGACATGGCCACCGTTGGGGGGGTCAAACTGAAGGACCCCCTCCCTCGCAGCAGCGGCGTCATGGGGAACCCCGGGTCAGGTGCTAAGGGTGCAGCAGGGTCTGGGCATGGCTGCGGGCAGAGCCCTGCAGTGAGGACTGGGGATTTAGTGCTCTCCAAAGAAAATTGAATTTGGTGTCTCTGTCGAACACAGCTGGGCAGAGCGCCCTCATATATCCTCTGGATTTATGGCTTCCCCGGGCTCTCGCGGGGATGTTTGTAATTGCACTGTGCTGTTCTCAGGGCCGGGTGGCCCTGTGGCTGAGCAGCACCTGGTGGTCCCCCGTGTCCCCAAGTGCTGCAGAGTGGCGCACACAGAGCGGGGCTGCGTCCCAGCACAGGGCAGAGCCAGGCAGGGTCATGAAGGCGAGTCGGTAAATTTGAGTCTATCTTCTGGCACTGCAAAGTGACAGCACAGGAGGTGCTCCGTGCCTGCAGCCATAGATCACCTGCGTGCATGGCACGAGGAGCACGGCTGGGTGCTCCACATCCCCGTGTCACCTCCCGTCCGTCCCGTGGGGACGTCGCTGTGCTGAGCTGGTCACACCATCCCAGCTGGCCCGGCAATGGGGTGCCGTGGGGCTTCGGGCTGTGTGTGCCACCTGCACCCTGCTCTGCCTGGGGACATCGGTGCCACCTCCATCCCGATGGCACCGCGCCGCTCCCACCGCTGGGATCACATCGGTGTGCTGGATGTGGGGACACAGAGGGGTCCCAGGAGGTTCTGGATGGGGAGATGGGGTAAGGCTGCCCCCGTGCCTCTCTGCTGAGCCCTCTGTGTGCCAGTTAATTTCACGCCAAATGCTCTTGATGGATCTCTTGTTATTTTTGGTGAGCTGAGCCATAAATTTGTGCCACCTCACTGCAGCAATCTGTTCGGTGGGGAAGGGAGAGCGCCGCCGCTCGCTGCCATTCGGGTGCCCAGGGGTGCGCTGGGGACATCGGTACCCTGGAGCGCGTGGATCAATTACAGCCCACGCAACCAAAAATGCAGGGGCTGGCAGAGGTGTGGTGCATTTTGAGGCTGTGGTTGTGCTCAGCCATCTGTGACCCTCACACACCGTGAAGCCGCACAGTGCTCAGCGTGGGGCTGGGCGTCCTCGTCCCACTTCGCAGCGTCCCCACCACATCCCATCCCCGCTCTGTCCCCACGTCCCCGTGCCCATCCCCGTATTTGCCATCCCCACAATGTCCCACCTCCGTGCCCGCCCCCCTCCTGCTCTCACTGCAGCCCTTCTCTCTTCCAGGCAATGCTGTTGAGGAGAACCAGAAGGTGAAGACGCAGTGGCCACGGTCGGCGGATGAGCCAGGGGTGTACATGGCCCAGACAGGTACAGTAGGGTGAGGGATGGGTGGCTCTGCGCGGGGTGATGGGTGATGCAGACAGAGTGACTTCCTTTGCTTCCAGCCCACGGACAGACTTCATTTGTTCCATTTATACATTTTTCCTCTGCGCCTTCCTCCGAGGGTTGTAAAGCAAAAAAAAAAAAAAAAAAGAAAAGAAAAGAAAAGAAAAGAAAAATCTATTAATTGTTTCGTTCAAATGTATTTATTTGGCAAATTCATCTGGGTAATTGGAGTGCTGTGCTCCCCCTTCCCAGTACCTCCTGATTGATGGGCCTGGAGGCGAGCTGGGAGATGGATGGGCCTCAGCACTGCTCCGTGTGCCCGGCATGCAGATCTCCCACAGCCGGCTCCTGCCCCATGGAACTGCTGGGTGCAGCCTGGGGCATGGGAACACCCACTGTGGGGGGCACCCAGCCCCACTGCTGGCCCCAAATAAGACCCCATGGGAGGGATGGCCCCATCGCCCAATGATGCAGGCAGCTCGGAAGGAGCAGAGCCTGCCTGCAGGACAAATTTTGTCCCCTTCAAAGCCTTTTTCCATGTATTCCTTTTTAATTTAAACTGATGGCCTTTTCTTCTGGTCTGTCCAATAGCTTCAGGTAGATCATCAAGCTTCATCAGAGCCGGGTGCTTGCAAATGTCAGCAGTGTGGCTGTGCGGGGAGGGCAGGCGGTGCTGCATGCCGCAGGTCTCCCAGGGCACCCAGAGGTCGTGCAGGGCTGGGACTCCACACAGGGTCAGATCTGCGCAGGGACTCTGAGAGGTGTCAGATCTTGTGCCCTGAGCCTTTTTCCAGGCCTGGGAGCAGCAGTGCCATAGCGGGGGCTCCTTCACCCTGCTTGCAACCTCGGTGTGCTCGTGCTCGCTGTGCCTGTGGATGCTGCCCGTCTCCAACCCCGTCCCCAACTCCAACCCCATCCCCAAAGGGTCCGCACGACTCTCCCCACGCTGTCCCCATCCCTCACACCCTGTCTCCCCCCAGGGGACCCCACGGCGGAGGAGTGGTCGCAGTGGAGTGTCTGCTCACTGACGTGTGGGCAGGGCTCCCAGGTGCGGACGCGCTCCTGTGTCTCCTCTCCATACGGGACGCTGTGCAGTGGGCTGCTGAGGGAGACACGCACCTGCAACAACACGGCCACCTGCCCAGGTATGGGGCACTGGGGAGCGGGGGGACGTGCAGGGATGGGGACGGCAGCGCCGTGCGTTTGTGGAAAATGGGGGGAGCAAGGATGCGGCTTTGTGCAGCTCGTTTCCCCATCATCTCACCTTCCCTGGGGCATCGAACCCGGGGAGCGCTGTGCCTGGGGAACAGTGCAGTGTGTGCGCCCCATGGCGTGGGGCTGGGGTCGGGAAGCCACCGGTAGCTGATCCCAATCTGTGCGTGGCAGGAGGTGGCCAAGCTGCCTGGTGCTCATAGCAGGATCACGGGCAGGAGCAGCAGGATGGATGCCTGCTGTGCCCTGTGCACTGAGGGGGCTGTGCATCTTGTGTGGGGCTGCAGGGAGCAGTGTGTCTGCAGCAGGCAGGCTGTGCGCTCCATGACATGTGGGTGCTCCCCTGGGTGCGGGAGCTGATGGGGACATCTCAGCTCACAGAGCATCCTTTAGGATGCCTGGGGAGCTGCATGCTCCCTGGCTGCTTCCAGATGAGCTGAGCTCGTGTAATGTGCACACACACAGGGGCTGTGCACATGGTTTGGTGCCAGGGTGAGCAGGCACAGCGTGCACACACCACTGGGAACCCAGCAGGGAAGCTGGAGCTGGGCAGGGAGCCACGTGGCATCACTGCTGCCTGCTTGGAGCTGGTAGGGCACAAAGGTGGGGAGGGTACAGCTGTGCCATGGGATCATGCCCAGCGGTGCCCCCAGGCACAAGGGGTCTGCAATGTCCAGGACCCCTCGGTGCCAGGAGGAGGGGAAGCAGGGAGGCTGCAGCCCAGGGAGCCAGGTGCGCCGTGACGGCCTTGTGCTGTGTTGCAGTTCACGGTGCCTGGGAGGACTGGTCCCCGTGGAGCCTGTGCTCGGTGACCTGTGGGCGAGGGGCCAGGACCAGGACGCGGCGGTGCGTGGCCCCGCAGCACGGAGGGAAAGCCTGCGAGGGCCCCGAGCTGCAGGCCAAGCCCTGCAGTATCGCGACCTGCCTGGGTCAGTACCACTCCCTTCTCCCCCTGCTCCGTGTCCCCAGCCCTGGGACAGCCAGGAAAAGAGCTGAGAGTGAGGGCTGTGCTCCCGGCACAGGGGCTGCAGTGATGCAAGGTTCAGGCATTGCAGCCACGGGGACATGGGACAGCGTGGGGAGGACACAGGGGTGCATCCCACGCAGTGGTCCCCATGGAGAGCCAGCCGTGCTGCAGGGCCCGGAGCCCCCACCATGGGCATGAGGAGCCATCCCCAGAGTGTGCTGCACTTGGGGTGGCACGGGGACATCGTGGGGCACTGGGGAGGTGCTGGAGGCAGCGGAGGGCTCTGGCTGCGTGTCGGAGCTGTGGAGATGCTGTCGGAGATGCTGTGTCGGAGCCATGGGCTGCAGGGACACCCCGTGTGAGGTGCAGTGATGCAGGAGGAACGCGAGGTGCACTGCGTGCACCCAACATCCTCGCCACGCAGGGCTGCGTCCCCACTGCGCGTTGTGGCTTTTGTCACCCGGAGTGCTGGAATCTGTCGGAGTTCATGGTGCAGAGCGGTGCTGCGGCGTTGCTGTGCCATAGCAGCAGTGCTGTGGGGTCGGGGTCGGTCCTGGTGAAGAGACCCTGGTGAGGGCACAGCTCGGTGCTGCCAGCTCAGCTTGGCCACGTGAAGCGGCGCGTCGTTAGGTTGGACCCGTTGCACGCAGAGCGCGGTGCGGGCGGTGGGCAGCTGGGGCTGGCGCTGCGCGGGCATTGACCCATTTCTCTCGCTTTGTCCCCACAGTGGAAGGGCAGTGGTTGGAGTGGGGCGCCTGGAGCCGCTGCTCCGTCACCTGCGCCAACGGCACCCAGCAGCGCACGCGCAAGTGCAGCGTCTCAGCCCACGGCTGGGCAGAGTGCCGGGGAGCCCACGCCGATGCCCGCGAGTGCTCCAACCCCATGTGTCCCAGTAAGGCTCCGTGTGCTGGGGGGGGGGTCGGGAGGGATGCGGCATGATTCTGCCTTAATGCTGCTGTGGTGTCGCTGTCGGTGTTGCGAAGCTGCTGGCATGCTTGCGGGGTCACCGTTGCGGAGGGGGGTGCATGGGGAGCAGGACAAAAGCACAGCGCTGGGGTGCAGCAGCCGCCCAGCTCGCACTGGTTGCTCCCTCCAGCTGGAGGAGATCTCTGTGCTGCTCATCCCTGCTGCTCCTTGCACCGTGCTGAGTACCCATCGGTACCTGATGGCTGCAGGTCCTGGTGCACGCAGCGCAATGGTGGGACTGAGATCTGACCCCGTCCCACTGCCCCGCAGGGTCCTGGGGGTCAGGAATGGGGACACGGGGCTAACGGCTGTGCCCTGTCCTCCCCCCCCGTCCTTCATCTCTCCCTGCATCAGCTGCAGGTGTGGAGAGAACTGGGTGTAGGGTGGGGTGGGTGCCCTCAGGCTGCCAACAGCGGGCCTGCAGGGGGGGGACGTTTCTCTTGTTGGAGAGATTTAAGTTACTGACTCTGCAGTCAGCAGCGCAGCGGGAGCACAGCCCTGCCCCGTCCCCATCCCCACATGGCACTGGGTGTCGCTTGTCGCGCTCAGCAGCCCGGGGCCCCCACGGTGTCCCTGTCCCCACAGCCGACAGCAAGTGGGGCCCCTGGAACCACTGGAGCCTCTGCTCCAAGACGTGCGACACGGGTTGGCAGCGCCGCTTCCGCATGTGCGAGGGCACCGGCGTGCAGGGCTACCCCTGCGAGGGCACGGGCGAGGAGGTGAAGACCTGCAATGAGAAGAAGTGCCCAGGTACGGGGCAGCCCCCAGCGCCCACCCAGGGGCCGGGGCTGTGTCTGACCCCCTTCCCGCCCCACAGCCTACCACGAGATGTGCAAGGACGAGTACGTCATGCTGATGACCTGGAAGAAAACCGCAGCGGGGGACGTCATCTACAACAAGTGTCCTCCCAATGCCACAGGTGAGGGGCGTGGGGCGAGCTTCCCCCCAGCCCTGGGGGTGCTGCCACTGAGCCCCCAGCCCTTGTTTCCCCTGCAGGGTCCGCCAGCCGCCGGTGCCTGCTGAACCCCCACGGGGTTGCATACTGGGGTGTGCCCAGCTTCGCCCGCTGCATCTCCCACGAGTATCGATACTTGCATCTCTCAGTAGGTGCACGCTCCGTCCCCTGTCCCCGTGGGTCCGCAGTCCCCGTCCCTTGCTGTTCCCATGCAGGGTCTGTGTCCCCCTCGCACGCTTCCTGCTCCACAGGGCGGTTATTTCATCGCCCTGTGGGTAACCGTGTGGGGAAACTGAGGCAGGGTGGGGAAGGAAGTCACAAAGGGACTCTTGCGATGGAAAGACCCTCTGGCCCCCTTTTCCTGCTGCTTCCCTAATTAGTCTGATTAGTTCTGGGCATGGCAAGGGATGAGGGCACCTGCTGGCCACCGGGTGACACCGCTGTCCCCTGCCCTCATCCTGATCCAGCTGCGGGAGCACCTGGCCAAGGGGCAGCGAGTGCTGGCGGGTGAGGGCATGTCGCAGGTGGTGCGCAGCCTGCTGGAGCTGATGGCCCGCAAGACCTACTACAGCGGGGACCTGCTCTTCTCCGTCGAGATCCTGCGCAACGTCACCGACACCTTCAAGAGAGCCACCTACATCCCGTCCTCTGAGGATGTGCAGGTAGCAGGATGGGGGCACTGCTGGGTGCTGGTGGGGCTAGTGGTGGTTGTCCACCCCCGGTGCCACTGAGCCCCGTCCCTGCAGCGCTTCTTCCAGGTGGTGAGCTACATGGTTGATGCAGAGAACAGGGACAAGTGGGAGGACGCACAGCAGGTGAGCAGCGTGGCCGTTTGTCCCCACGAGGTGCCCCTGCGGTGTCCCGTGGGGGGGATGTACGCCAAGCTGCCTGCTGCCCACAGGTCTCTCCCGGCTCCGTGCACCTGATGAAGGTGGTGGAGGACTTCATCCACCTGGTGGGGGATGCGCTGAAGGCGTTCCAGAGCTCGCTCATTGTCACCGACAACCTGGGTGAGCGACGGGCAGTGGGGTGGGATGGGTGGGGGTCCTGGGGTGGGGGGGTCCTGGGGTGGGGGGTCCTGGGGATGACACCTGCTGTGCCCGCAGTGATCAGCATCCAGCGTGAGCCCGTCTCTGCCGTGTCCAGCGACATCAACTTCCCCATGAAGGGCCGTCGGGGCATGAAGGACTGGGCACGCAGCTCTGAGGACAAACTCTTCATCCCCAGGGAGGTGCTGAGCCTCGCCTCTGCCGGTACGGGGGTGGGCAGGGGAGTGAGTGTGCACACGTGTGGATGAGCGTAGGCATCCTGGAGTCTGCACCGGTGTGTGTGCATGCCTGAGCAAGCATGGGTGTGAGCACGCTCTTGCCTCTTTGTGCACATACATGTGAGGGCGCACGCGTGAGAACGCGCCTCTCTGGCTGTGTGAGCAGATGTGTGAGGACATGTGAGTGTGCACCTGACCCTTTGTGAGTGTGTCCATGTGTGCACGTGGCTGAGCATGCACGTCCAGGAGTCTGTGTCAGCATGAGTGTGCACGTATGTGAGTGCATGACTGAGCGCACAGCTGCAAGTGTGCACGCGTGTGCGGGTGGCATGATGCCTGCTCATGTTGCCTGCTCATCTGCTGGAGAGCAGCGTGTGCCTGTGCTGCGGGGCCGTGTGCTCCCTCCTGCGTGTCTCAGCAGCTGTGTGTGCCTGCTGGGTGCATACCTGCAATGCGTGCACACGCGTGTGCTGGGCAATGGCTCCGCGCCTCCCTGCGCCGCAGCACCGCTCTCGGTCCCCTCTGCAGAGCTGGATGAGTCGTCCCACTTTGTCATCGGGGCAGTGCTGTACCGCACGCTGGGACTCATCCTGCCGCCCCCCAGGTGAGTGGGGCTGTCCCCGTGTCCCCCTGTCTTCACGTCCCCCTGTCCCCATGTCCCTGTGTCCCCACCGCAGCTGCCTGCTCCCCACAGGACCCCGCTGGCCGTCACCTCCAAAGTGCTGATGGTGACGGTGCGCCCACCCACCAGGCCCTCCGAGCCCCTCGTGCTGGTGGAGCTCTCCCACATCATCAATGTGAGCGTCCCCTCGGCCCCACTCCTGCCCCATGTGGGGATGGGCACCCCGTGGGGCCGGGTCCAACCCGTCCGTCTGTCCATCCGCAGGGCACATCCCACCCGCAGTGCGTCACCTGGGACTACTCGAGGACGTGAGTGGGGCACAGGGATGGGGTGGTGGGGGGAGGTGCTGTTCCCATGGCCCCAGAGGCACCGTGGGGAGTGGGGCCAGTGCCATCCCACGCTGAGCCCCTCCGGCTGGGGGATAATTTTGCCGGTGCGGGTATCGATTTGCTTCAGCATGACGCTGGAGACAGCTGCCTACAGCCTGCCAGATGCAATTTGTTAGCGCAGTGCTTGCTGCTGTGGCAGGAGAGAGGAAAAGTAGGGCACGGTGGGGGGGGGGGGGGGGCTGCATCGTGGGGTTGGACACAGCACCCCTGGGCGCCCTGCACCTTGGCATCCCTGGTGCCAGGACAGCCCCACTGGTGCTGGGGGGCTGGTGCTGGCAGGAGATGTGCCGTGGTGATGGCTGTGGCTGTGATGAGCGCGGTGGGTCTCAGCCCAGCATGGGGACACATGTTCCCAGCTGTGCCACAGACCCACAGCTCAGTCCCCTCTGCCCTATGCAAGTGGCACAGCATCCCCATGGGCTCCCCATCCCAGCACTGCCTCTTGCAGGGCATTGGCCCCACGGTTGCAGAGGGGGAGCATTTGCCCCCCTGAATTTGAGTTTGCACAGGGCGTTCCTGCGCCGGGTGCTGGGGAGCCCCAGGACTGCTTACACTCATCCCTCCAGGCCTGGACCCCTCTGTCTGGCTGTCGCCCCCCAGCCTGGATGGGACGATTGCAGACTGAGGCTCCAAGGGGGGATCAGCGCTTTGTGCCATGCCTCGCACCCCAGGCGCTCACCCTGCGGGGGCGAGCGAAGGGTTAATCCAGAGCTGCGAGGGGCTGTGCGGTGGTTTGATCAAATTGCTCTCTCCCTCTTGTGCTTGTCCCATTAATCAGCGATGCTGGCTTGGGAAACTGGGACACGGAGAGCTGCCAAACCCTGGAGACCCTCCCGGCGCACACCAAATGCCAGTGCCGCCGGCTCGCCACCTTCGCCATCGTCGCACAGCTGCCCAAAGACCTGGTAGGGGACGGCGGGTGGGGATGGGGACAGCAGGTGGGGATGGGAATGTTGCAGGGCACGGCTGAACGGGAGTCCTGGGGTGGGGGTGAGGAGGTGTTGCAGCCGTGGCACCGAGGGGGGGTGCAGTGGGGGATGTCAGAGCTGGAGGGGGGGGGGGGGGTTCCCACTGTTTGGGATCCTGGAGTCCCAGGGATGCGCTCGGGTAGCGTGGGCTCTGTTTAGGGGATGGGTCTCAACCCTTGTGGCATAAGGCCCCTGCCCTATTGCTATTCTGCCCACATCCCCTGTTGACATGGAGATGGGCATGGGTCCCCAGGAAGGTGCCTTGGCCACACCATTGCCACTGCCCACATGCTCAGGGGGTCCCCAGTGGGAGCAGAGGGGTCCAGCAGGGAGATGCCAAGGGGAGGCTGGGCTGAGACTCTCCCTCCTTTCTCCTTCAGGCCATGGACCCCTCAGGCAGCCCGTCGGTGCCGCTGATGATCGGCTGTGCTGTGTCCTGCATGGCTCTGCTGACGCTGCTGGTGATCTACGCTGCGTTCTGGAGGTGAGCATCCAGTCGGGTGGGGGGAGTGGGGGGCACCCAAGGCATGACAGAGGTGGGGAGTGGGGTGGGAAGGGGGCACAGCATGAGCAATGGGATCAGCTCGATGTGATGCCATGCAGGGAAAGGTGAATGTCAGGATAGGGTTATGGTTGGGGTTAGGGTGGGCACCATCCCTGAGTCGGGGCAGCTCATGCAGCAGTTTGGAGACATGGGATGGGAAGGTGACGGGGAGGGGACAGTCCAACCCCCCAGCCCCACACCTCTCTGCCCCCAGGTTCATCAAGTCAGAGCGCTCCATCATTCTGCTCAACTTCTGCATCTCCATCCTGGCCTCCAACGTCCTCATCCTCGTGGGGCAGACCCAGATGCTCAGCAAGGTGGGCACCTCACCACACCCCCCACGCGCTGCGTCCCACCCCCAGCTCCCAGATTGGATTTGGATTAACTCAATCTCGAGATTAAACGCTTTGTGTGACGGCTTTGGCGCAACCCTCACCGCGGGCACAGGATGTTAACCGCCGCCGCGCCGCATCCCCTGAAATTCCCCGTGTCCCCGCAGGGCGTTTGCACCATGACGGCCGCCTTCCTCCACTTCTTCTTCCTCTCATCCTTCTGCTGGGTGCTGACGGAGGCCTGGCAGTCCTACCTGGCGGTGATCGGCCGCATCCGGACACGCCTGGTCAGGAAGCGCTTCCTGTGCTTGGGATGGGGTAAGGGCTGGCGGGATGGAGGATGGGGCACCGTGCGACTTTCCCATTCCCCGCGGGGTTGTTGGAGCCCTCATAAGGAATGGAGGCAAGGCAGAGAGCAGCGTGGCCCCATTTGGCTTGTGTTCCCCAGCTGTGGCCCCAGTCCCTGTCCCCATCCATTGGGGCTGTCGTGGAGGGGGGGCCAGGGGCACAGCACCTCCCTCCCTTCTCCAGGTTTGCCAGCACTCGTGGTCGCCGTCTCCGTTGGCTTCACACGGACCAAAGGCTATGGGACGGCAAGCTAGTACGTGGGGAAGGGGGGCACACCAGGCTGGGGATGGGGATGGGGAGCGGGCGGGGGGCATCCCCTCCCCACACCCCTGACCCCCCCGGTCCCCGCAGCTGCTGGCTCTCACTGGAGGGCGGTCTGCTCTATGCCTTCGTGGGACCCGCAGCCGTCATTGTGCTGGTAGGACGGACCCCCGCGGACCCCAGACCCTTCCTGTGTGTCGTGGGGGCCGTGATGCCCTAACCCTGGCTCCGCTCCCCCCAAGGTGAACATGCTGGTGGGCATCATCGTCTTCAACAAGCTCATGTCCCGCGACGGCATTTCAGATAAGTCCAAAAAGCAGCGAGCTGGGTAAGTGCCCTGCGCCTGGTGGGACTGTGCGGGGCCGGCGCGGAGCCCCCTGCCCTGCTGTGGGGCTGGGGGCTGAGGGGGCTCATGGGCACGGGGTGAGCATGGAGCAGAATTTGTCACACCGGCGGGAGGTGGGACTGAGGCTGGAGCAGCCCTTTTGCAGGGGGCTTTGGGGGCAGCGCGTGGGGAGGGGGCTGTCACCCCAGGGAGAGGGGCTGTGGACCCCCCTTGCTGCCGCTTGGCCACCGCTGCAAATCATTAACAGCTCTGCTGCCCCAACTAACCCTCTCTCTCTTTCTTTTTCTCCCTCCATTTGCTTTCTGCCCACGTCCATCCATCCGTCTGTCCATCCATCTGTCCCTCCCGCTGCCCCCCTGCCTTGTTGTCCCCTCCTGCCCCCCCCCTGCGTGGCCCGCTCCTGGCCGCGGGGTGCCGGGGGGGTGGTGGGCACGTAGCTCGAAGCCCCCCCCCTGCGGCAGCCTGCTGCTGAAATGCACCAAGTGCGGCGTGGTGTCCAGCGCGGCCATGACCTCCGCCACCGCCAGCAGCGCCATGTTAGTGCCCGCCACGCGCCCGCTGCGTCCCCACCCCGAGCACAGCCTGTACCGGGGTGGGAGGAGGGGGGGGTCGGTACTTGGGGTGGGTGCTGGGCACCCCCGTGGGGTCGGGGATGGGGTGTGAGACAAGGCTGTGTGCTCGGGGCGGCCCCGGGCGCGGGGTCGCGTGCCCCCTGCAGCCATCCCCCCCCGCATGGCATGGCTTCTGCCATCACCTCATCGCCGGGGTCGGGGCATGGGGGCTCTTCTCCTCCCGCTTGGAGTGTGGGGATTGGGGGAGGGCAGCATGGGAGCCCTTTCCTGGCGCTGAGACCCCGGGTGCTGGTGGGACCCCCATCCACCTGACGTCCCTATTGCAGGGGACGCGTCCCCAAAAGGCAGTGCCAAATACCTCCCTTTGTTCTACGGGAGGGTGAGGGCCACCCCGCGGCCCCCAGCGCCCTGGGACTGATGGGGGGACAAGGAGCTCCCATGACCCTCACCCACACGTGGGTGAGCACCGGACTGGGGACCATGGCCAAGAAAAAGGGGACCCGGGGGGAGCGCTCGGATGCTGCACGTGTGGGTGCAGCAGTCGGGGAGCAGTCGGGGTCTCGGGGCTGTGTCAGTGCACCCCAGCAGTGGGCTCACCCCCTGCCCTCTCTCCCTGCCCCAGGGCATCGCTGTGGAGCTCCTGCGTGGTCCTTCCCCTGCTGGCGCTGACCTGGATGTCGGCCGTGCTCGCCATGACCGACCGGCGCTCCATCCTCTTCCAGGTCCTCTTCGCCGTCTTCAACTCCGTCCAGGGCTTCGTCATCATCACTGTGCACGGCTTCCTGCGCCGAGAGGTGGGCCAGGGGCGCGGGGGCACCCCACTGCCTGCAGGGGACCCCCATCACCGGCTGTGTCCCCGCAGGTCCAGGACGTGGTGAAGTGTCAGATAGGGGTGTGCAGGAGCGAGGAGAATGAAAACTCGCCCGACTCCTGCAAGAATGGGCAGGTGCAGATCCTGGTGAGCGCGGCAGCGCCAGAGCGGAGCAGGCAGGGACCCCCGTGTGCCCCGCAGGTCCCCAAGATGCATTCACTTCCCCACCTCTCTCTCTCTTCTCTCTTTCTCTTTCCCTTTCCCCCTCTTTCTGTGTTTTTATAGACAGATTTTGAAAAGGACGTCGACCTGGCATGTCAGACAGGTGAGGGCTCCCTGTGCCGTGCGCGGGGGTTGGGGACATCGCCGCTCCATGCCATGGAGAGGGCACGATGCTGATGTGATGCCAGCATGTGGGGGCTTGCTCCTTGTCCCCCACCCACCCAGAGGACCTCCTCCAACCCCCTGTCTGCCCGCAGTGCTCTTCAAGGAGGTGAACACCTGCAACCCTGCCACCATCACTGGCACTTTGTCGCGCATTTCGCTGGATGGCGACGAAGACCCCAAGCTCAACACCAGCTCAGAGGGCAATTTGGGCTTCTCCAGCCTGCCGGGCAACATCCCCACCGCCAGCATCCTGGTGCAGGTGCCCAAGATGACACCCAACGTGGTGGCGGGTTTGGAGCTGGGCGAGCCGCCGGCGCAGCTGGAGGCACAGGGTCCTGTCTACCTGTGCACCGAGAGCAGCCTGCGGCCCCTGGAGTACAGCTGGCTGCGGGCGCCGGAGCCGCCAAGGGAGAGCGATTATATGGTGCTGCCACGCCGCAGCCTGCAGCCCTTCCAGCACGAGGAGGGGCCCAGCACTGAGGAAGGGACCCCCCGTCCCACCGGGGCAGGAGAGGGGGATTCCTACCCCAGCTTTGTCTCGGTGGAGCACGTCAACGTGAACCTGAGCCAGCCCTACGGGACGGTGAAGCACCCCTACGGGCTGCAGTTCAAGCAGCACCCCACGGTGCGGCAGATCCTGGCGTCGGAGCTGTCGGAGCGCAGCCGCACCATGCCGCGCACCGTGCCTGGCTCTGCCATGAAAGTGGGGTCCCTGGAGGTGAGCGGGAAGTGAGGAGGGGCGCAGGGCTGGGTGTGCTGGGGAGGGAAGCAGTGGGGAGAAGGGTGGTGAGCGTGCATGAGCGTAGATGTGTGTGCCAAGGGCTGCAGAGCTGCCCTGTTCCCGTGCTCCCTGCCTGGCACCTGCTGTGCTGGGGATGGCTGTGTGATGCCCGAGGCTCTGCCTTGGCCTGCAAAGACCTTTCCTTGTTCTTGTCCCTCTCCTCCCCACTGCTCTGTGCATCCCCCCACCCCAGAGGAAGAGGTTGCGGTACTCCGACCTGGATTTCGAGGTGAGCGGTGGCAGCGGGCTGTGGTGGGGCAGAGACCCTCAGCTGTGCCACGTGGGGCAGGTGGGGCAGAGCCAGGCTGTAAAAACATCACACCGGGCACTGCAGAACGCTGACTGCCCGTCAGATCTCCAGCACTGGGTGGGAACATTTTGGTTTGGTGGGACGGGATGTCGCTCACAGCCGGACTGTCTCTGGGTGTCCCCACGTGGCAGCTGTGCGTCCATGGGTGTGGGTCCGTGTGCTGAGGGCTCTTCTCTCCCCTGCAGAAGGTGATGCACACTCGGAAGCGTCACTCTGAGCTCTATCACGAGCTCAATCAGAAGTTCCACACGCTGGACCGGTACCGGGCGCCAGCTGCCGGCACCATCAAGGTGAGCTCTGGGCTCCAGCAGAGCAGGACACACAGGGGGGATGTGGGATCCTGGGCTGTGGGGAGGCTGTGGGGCTGAGTGCTGCCTCTTTCTGCAGCGAGAAAAGCGATGGAGCGTCTCATCAGGCGGTGGGGAGAAGAGCGTGGCCACTGTAAGTGCGGGGCTGTGTGCGGACAGGGATGCAGGGGCACACGGGTGGCTGTGCCCCCTATAGGGCTGGAGCTGCTCAGTGCCACACACCGCAGCCCCGCTCACCCCGCAGGACACCGCTGGCCCCGAGGACCCGCAGCCGCCGGCCGCGCCGCCCAAGCCCTGGAGCACATTCAAGGCGATGACTCTGGGCTCGCTGCCCAGCGCCCACCGGGACCGCCTGGAGCTGCGCTGTGCGGACTGGGAGGGCCCCTGCGCTGGTCTGGATGCGGCCGATGGGGATTTCCAGACGGAGGTGTGAGCCCCGCGCAGGACCAGCTCGGACGCTGTGTTACTCCGTCCTCCTCTGCGCCCGGGGGGATCCCAGCCGTCGGAGCCATCCCCGCGGGGGGACCGCGCACCCCCACACTCACCCACCGCTCACTTGCGCACCCTCCCGGCCCCCCCCCCGGGCAGGACCGGCCGCCGAGGCCCTGGCATCTCCGTTCTTTTCTACCGGGATGTTTCTTCACGCAGTGCACCGTGTGCACGCGCGCGGCGGCCCCGGGCACCCCACGCCCCCCACGCTGGGTGGTGGAACCGTGGCCGGGCGCCCTCGCCCCGTGGCCGCCCCCTCCCAGCCGTCCCCGCCGTCCCCACCCCACGGGGCAGGTGCTGTCGTTGTTGGAAATAAAAGTTCACTCTCTGTGGAGCCGCGGGGCCGCCACGCGGTGCTTCGTGTGCCACCTACGGCCCGCGGGATGGCGCTCGCTGGGGACTCGTCTGTCCCAGCCCTGCCTGCCTGTGCCCTGGATCCTGATTGCATCTCAGCCCACCCTGACGCGCTGCTGTGTAAATGAGAGCAGGAGCTGAGGGTGCTGAATGACACGGTAATTAATCTGCGAGCAAACTTTGGAGGCAGCTGGTGCCTGGGGCAGGGACAGGGGCACAGTCTGAGGAGGAGCAGAGGTGGGGCCCATTCTTGTGGGGCCCGAGGGGAGGACCGTCCGTGTGCTGCATCCGTGGGGAGCTGCACAGTGCAGGGGCAGGATGCAGACCCCCGGAGCGCGGGTCTCTCATCCCCTGGTCGTCCCACTGAGCACTGACTGCATGGCCCAGCTTATCCCAGTGCTGACTGGTTTGGGGCTGGGCTGCAGGCTGCGTGCTGGGAGCGAGGCAGCGCTGGGCTGGGGCCAACTCCAGTTGTGCAACGCTGGGGACCGCAGCCTCGATGCAGGGACTGCAGCTGGGGTTTCCAGGGCACTGCTGCAGGATGGGGGCACGCAGCCCCCTGACACTGCGTGCTGCTCTCTGGGTCACGGCGCTCATTGCTCAGAACAGCAGCCATGTCCTCATGCTCTGGTTGCTTGCTCTTCTCTCCACCACCCCACATCCAGCCCAGCCCAAACTTCGGGGCCGGCTCTGGTTCCTATCTTTCCCTTCCCAGCCCCAGGCAGCAGCAAGCAGCAGCGGCAGGCAGTCCTGGGGCATCTGGTGGCAATTAGCAGCTTTCATTACTCATGGAGACGCCATATGGGTGAGGGAACGGAGCCCGCCCTGGCGGTGCAGGATTGCAAAGGGGATGTGAGGGAGTGACGTTCCGTAGGGCTGGGGATGCGTAGGAGGGAGCGCGGGGGTCTTCAGCCCCAAATCCCGTTGGTGGGTGCACGAGGTGTGAGTGGCGTCCGGGGGAACAGGCTTGGAGAGCATCACAGCCATTTTCCATCTGAACCGCTGTGCGCCACAAAGACCCGTGCCAAAAATGTTTGGTTTTGGGGGGGCGGAAACGATGGAGAAAACCCTGCGATGCTGAGCAGCCGGCACGGAAAGTTCCTCTGCTCGGGTTTGAGTGCCTCCGCCTTTGTGGCGAAGCACTTCCACCAGAAGAGACAAAGCTGCTGCTCCAGCGCCACAAACCCGGAATTCACACCGCAGGAATTCCGGGCTGGCACGAGCAAGGGGTGGAGGCGGGGAGCCCCGCGGTGACGACGCTGCACCGCATGACGCTCCATCGGAGGCAAATTGTCTCCAGCTTGAAAATTGCAGCGCTCTGCTCGGGGTCGGGTTTCTTGGCCTCTGGTGCTGCTGATTCTTGGAAATCCAGCTCGCCTCGGCGCTTCCCGGGGGCCCGCGGTCTCTTCCCATCCTTACTCCGGGGGGGATGGTGGGGGGATGTTTGCTCCCTCAGTGGAGCTTGAGGCCGCCATCCCCACGGAGCCTTTGGCAGAAGGCAGCAAAAAGCCGTCCCTGAGCCTGCCCCATAGCTGGAGGAGCAGGATGCAGCCTCCTGCCCCACGTGCTGGCATGGAATGGCACGGAACTGCGGTCACCTCTGTGCTGTGGCCGCCCCCACGCTCTCGATGCCAGCAGAGTCACTTTGTGCCACCGCACCGGGAACAACCAACCAGAACGGGAAAATTGAGGCACAGCGGGACCACCCCCAACACGACCCACAGCTGTGCCAGCACCACCGAGGGGCGAAAGGACGCGCCCAGGCTGCAGCCAGGTGCCGGAGCCCTGCTCGAACCCGCGTGGAGCCGCTGGGAGGCTCTGCAAAGAGAGCAGCTCAGAGTGAATAATCACCCACTAAAAAGGAATGATAAAAGTTTCGTGATGTTTCATACCCGCTTGCTTTAATTAGCCTTAATTGCTACAGTAGGCAAGCTGCAGATGAACTGAGCGCTCTGTCACCGCATCTCAGGGGCTGCCGGGTGGATAAACGGCGCCGCACCGCTCCAGCAGCAGCGCTGCCTGCTCTGCCCCAGACAGCTTATTTACTGCGGGCTGAATAAATATCAGTTGTTAATTAGAGCGCGCTTATTGAGATGCATGCGTCCCTAACACACATTTGTAAAGCTTCAGTGTAAATAGATTCGTCCTAATTTGGGAGGGAAGCGGTCGAGCAGAGGCGCGGCGGTGCTGCGTTGCAGTGGGGTGAGGGGACGCAGGGGATGCGTGGGGCTGATGCGCAGCTCATGGGGGGCAGTGCTGTGCCGTGGGGTCTGCGTGTGGGTCCCAGGGCTGGGCCTGAGGGAACTGTGAGCACAGGGGCATCCCGGGAGGACGCCGTGCTCCCCACACTGCTGCATTTCGGGCCAGCACCTGGGTCACCCTCTGTGCCTCAGTGTCCCCCCGTGCCCCACTGTCCCAACGTCCTCCTCTCTGTGCTCCAGTATCCTCCCGCACCACAACGTCCCCCCGGTGCCTCAGTTGTGCTGCAGTGCCCCAGTGTCCCTCTTTGCCCCCGTGTCTCAGTGTCCCCAGGGGACGAGGAGCCGCTTCCCATGGACAGGAGCAGAGCGCGGGGCTCGCTCCCCCAGGACACCCCGGGGGGGGGGGGGGGGAGAATGGGAAGGGAGCGGAGGGCGGTGTGCCGTTACCGGGACCCCCGCTGGGGGGCGGCCCGGCCAGGAGGGAGAGGAGGGAGAGGAAGAGGAAGGCGGGAGGCGAAGGAGGGCGGTGGTTCTGCCCTACCCCCCCGCCCCGTGCAGGGGAGGAGGAGGGCGGGCAGCGGCCGGGGGCGGCTCGGGCTCCCCCCGGAGGGAGGCGGGGAAGGCGGCGGCGGGGGCGGACGGACGGTCGGACGGAGCGCAGCGCCCGGAGCTCAGCGCCCGGCCCGAGCCGCACCGAGCCCGGCAGGTGAGCTCCAGGCAGCGGGCGGGGGAGGGCGGTGCTCCGAACCGGGATTGATCCGCGTCCTGGGAATCGGGAGCGGAGACCGGGACAGGATGGAGCACGGCAGGAGCCGGGCTGCTGGCTTGTGAAGTCGGAGTGCAGGGGTGCGATGTGGGGGCTGTTGGGGAAACGATGGCACAGAGTCGGGGTGCTGTGCTATGATGTCGGGATTTAGGGGGCATACAGTGGGGATAGAGGGGTATAAAATCGGGGTGCGGGGTTGCAGGGTTGGAACGCAGCGTGATAAAGTTGGGATGCGGTGTTATGAAGTCGGGGTAGAAGGGCAGCAAAGCCGGGATGCAGAAGTGGCAAAGCCGAGACGCGGTGGTGTCGGGCCGGGCTGCAGCGCTGTGAGGTTGGAGTGCAGGGCTGCAAGGGAGAGCGCGACTACAGCAGAGCCGAGGGTGTAAAGTCGCGGTGCAGGGGGATGAAGGGGGGGTGCGGGGGGTCCTGTGCGTGTCCCACCCGGCAATGGGGAGCAGTGGGGAGCGGGGCAGCAGCCTCGTGCTGTTTCAAAGCCTTGCTTCGTGGCAGGAAGCGGGCGGGGGGGGGGAGGGGGGTCAGGTCGCAGTGACCCGAAGGGCTTTGGACCACTCCAGGGAACCACGTGGGTCCGGGAGGCAAAAGAGAACGGAGAGTTCTTTTGGGGTCTTCAGCAGGAAGCACGTGGGGCTCTGGGGCGCCTCAACCTGACTTTGGGGTGCGTCTGAATGTTGTGGGTCGGGTAGCGACCCTGAATGTGAAATCTGGGTGGGGGGATGCAGTGCTAGGTGGGGGCCTCACTGCAGCCCCGAAGGCTGTGTGAGCTGTGGCCGAGTGGCTCAGGGCCTCCTCCATGCTGGTGGCTCGCAGGCGGCTTCCCAGTGTGGGGAATGGCCGGGGCCCACCGCTCACCTGCCTGACTGCCCATCTCCCACCTGCAGGCAGCTGAGTTGACCCCGAGCTGCTGCCAAGGGCACCATGAGGGGTCTCTGGGCCGTCGTCGTGGTGGGGCTCATCAGCGCCTGCGATGGGACGGAGATGCCAGCAGAAGAAGGTAAGGGGCACGGAGAGTAGGGGCACGGGGTCTGCACCCCCCAGGATGCTCCCTCCTTACCTGTCCCTGGGTGTTCAAGGAGAAGATGAGAGAGCAATGCTGGAGCCACGAAGCGTGGGGCAGAGGTGGCTGGGGGTCACCACGAGCCGTGCCGGGTCCCCACGTGCCGGCGGTGCTGGCAGCAGGGCAGGCTGAGAGCTCCCTGTGCCGACTGCACGGGCTGTGGGGCTTTGCTCAGCATCCCAGCCGGGCCCAGGGCCAGAGAGAGCAGCGCCAGCGCCATTGTGGGGAGCCAGGCCGGGGACACCCCGCTCTCACCCACGTCACCCCCACGGCACTGGGAACACCCTGCAGGAAGGGGGGGGGGTTTGGCCACGCTTTGGTTGCAGGTGCCGGTTGCCAGCTGGCTGTTCTGTCCTGTAGTGGGGCTGCTCGGAGCTCATGGCGCGTTGTGGCTCTGGGTGCAAGGTGGGAAGGGATCTGGCCACAGCGCATGGAAAGAACGGAGGCATGGGGCTGGGCCCATGCTGTGGGGAGCAGTGGGCATTGGTGGAGCCCTGGGAGTCTCCTCTGCAGTGTCCCTGGCTGTGTGTGGGGCGCGGTGTGGGGCTGGCTGTGGGGCGAGCTGCAGGCGGATGGTGGGGAGGAGCTGCTGGCAGCGAGGCCGTGGTTGCATCAGTCCTTGTGGGGGTGGAGCGGCGCTCATCCTGCTGGGGGGCGCAGGGGCTGCAGCCCCTTGGCACAGCCAGAGGGCAGAGCACCGTTGTTGGCACGGCACTGTGAGGTCCTGGTGCAGTGTGTGGGACCCCGTGGCAATGCTACTGCGGGCTGTTAATTAGGGAAACGAGGGCTGGGGTGGCCTCAAAGCAGGCAGTGCTGGGGGTGAGGCTTTACCCCCTGCCCCGAGCAATGATCTCAGCATCGCCTGTGCGTGGAGCTCCGCTCTGGCAACACAATGTGCTCCAATGCCAGCCCTGCAGTGCGAGGGAGTGGGCAGCAATGGGGAGAAGCTGTGGGGCGCGGGCTGTGGGGACGGAGGCGGGGGATGGCCCTGCGCTGCTGCCTGCACTGAGGCACAACAAATCCCTCTTTCAATATCCTCTTGTTTCCTCCTCCATCTCGCTCCTCCCAACATCTGGCAGCATCCAGCGGAGGTGGATGAACGATGTTGGAGCGGTGATCTATCAACTCTGGGTCTGACGCAGTGCTTCCTGCCTGCCCCCATTCCCTCGGTGCTCCTCACCCCTCACCTGGCAGCCCTGACTCCCACCCCACGCACCGCCAGCTCTGGGGATGCAGCAGGGCACACAGGACACCACCTCCCCGCGCTGGGTGGCCGCGGCGCTGGGCCCATCTCCTGATGGTGATTCCAGGCACGGGGCCGGTCCAGACAAAGCACAGCTGGGGAAGGCATTGCATGCAGTGACCTCGCCGTGCACAGCCAGGGCTGAGCTGGTGCTGCGCCCGCTCACGGTGCGGCTCTGCTCCTGGTGGGCGCCGTGCCGGAGCTGCCGTGGTGCGGGGCTGCGCTGGGAGACACTGCAGTGACACTGCGGGGAGGCGGTGCTGACGCCCTGCTTTGCCTTTGCAGGGACGCTGTGCCCGCAGCTTTGGGACGAGGATCTGGTTGGGAACAAGTATGAGAACGTGACGGGTAAGGAGATGGCGACAGGGGCCTGGTGACGCGGGGATGGGCTGCGCAGCCGCGGCGATGCCCTCACCCCCTTCGTCCGCCAGGCTTCAACCTCATCAAGCGCTTCGACCTGATGAAGATCTCCTCCGTCAAGAAAGTGCGCGGCCCACGGGGAGCGGTGCTGCTGCGGCTGGGGGCCGTGCCGCTGGTGCAGCCCACACGGTGAGCGCAGCCCCCCACTCCCAGCCCTCTCCCACCCACCCCTCCAGCAGCGCCGTGCGTGAACCCGGCCCTTCCAGCGCTGCGGGCGGCGAACGCAGCAGGGCTGCGGCACCCATAGGGGTGCGGAGGTGCCGATGGCGTGCGCCGCCTGCTTTCCTCCTCGAAAGTAAATCACTCTGGGCGGTGGGGACGCAGCCAGCCCTTACGCAACCGCTGCGCTGCGGATGCTCTGTCTTTGCTGTCCTGAACTTGGCAGGCACTGCCTGGGGTCTCATGAGCCCAAAGTGCTGCACAGCTCTGAGCGGTGGGTGCGGGTTTGCTGGGGCCGTGCAGAGCCCAGCCCTGATGTCTGCATCACATCCCGTCTGCCTGTGCCTGAGGCTCTGCTCTGGCTGCGCCAACTCATGGCATCGGGGCCAGCGGCTCTGCGGGGCCGCCACGCTGGCGTGGGGACACCGTGGGGTGGAAGAGCATCCGTGTGCTGGGGAGTGTAGGAACGGGATGTGCTTTGCATTTCCATTTGGCAGTGGGGAGAAGGCTCAGAGTTTGGGGGTACGGTAGGGTGAAGGAGAGCCAGCTCCCGGCCCGGGCAGCTGAGTCCTTAGATGGCTTTTGGAGGCTGCAGGCTGGTGTTGCTCTTGGCTGGGTGCCTGGAGACAGTTCTTGGGAAAGCTCAGCGCGGGGATGGCACCGTCACCAGGCACCCGTGGGTGCTCTGCTGCCCTGGCATTGCTCTGTGATGCCCAGCGAGGACGGCCCTGCGCCCCATGGAGGGGACAGCCCACTCCCACACAGCCACCCTGGTCCTGCTCCAGAGCGGCGGTTTGGAAAATTGCTGCTGTGGTGGAGGTTGGGAGCTGAGTGCATCCCAAAGCAAATAGCTGCAGTGGTGGAGCGGGCGGAGAGTGGGGCTCTGCGGCTGCCTCAGCACATTGCCTCCGTGGGAGCATCCATCCTGCACGGCCCTCGGAGTGGGGATGGCTGCCCAGGGACAAAACCAAGTGCTGCAGCAATAAACGCTCCTGGGTGCTGCACCAGTAGGATGTGTGGGGATACCCAGCGCTCGGGGCGTGAGGTGGGGCTGGGCCATGGGGCAGGGGTGGGGACAGAGCCCCTGGCACAGGCTGGGCTGTGTGTGGGCACGAGGATGCTCTGTCCTCAACTCTGCACGTGCTTTTGGCTGCTGTGAGGGCTGTGGGGCTGAGATGTGGGGCTGTGGGGCTGTGCTTTGGGAAAAGTGGCACTGAGGTCCATGTCCCACCAGGCAGGAGGGAGCAGCTCTGATGTTTATCTCCTGTTCAGCTCCTGTTGCACAAGCGCTGGCAGCTCCCAGCCAGAGCCCACTTGTGTTCCAGCAGAGACACAAACAGCTCCCAGCCCCACACAGCTGCTGGTCCAGCACTGTCCTGGGGCTGCGCTTCCCAGCCCTGCAGCATGGTGCTGGGACCAGAGCTGCTCCTGTCCCAGTGGGAACAGCCCTGCGGGGCTGTTTGGGACGCGGTGTTGGTGGTGATGTGGAGGCCCAGGGTTGGTGCAGATGGAGCTCATTTGGGCCCTGCTGATGCCTGTTCCTGCAGGCAGGTGTTCCCCCACGGGCTGCCCCCTGAGTTCACCCTCATCCTCACCTTGCTGCTGAAGAAGAACAGCACGGGGGAGCACTGGTACCTCTTCCAGGTCACCGACCGCCACGGCTACCCCCAGGTACGGCTGTGGGACCGTGGGATGTGGGGCCAGGGGACCGCCAGGTGCTGGCCGTGAGCACGGTGTCCCCTCTCTGCCAGCTCTCCCTGTCCGTGCACGGCCCTGAGAAGAGCCTGGAGTTCCAAGCCAGGGCGCCGGGATCCACATTTGTCAGCACCGTCTTTACGGGGAAGGCCGTCTCGTCGCTCTTTGACGGGCGGTGGCACAAAGTGCTGCTGGCTGTGCAGAGCCGCGCTGTGTCCCTGCATGTGGACTGCGGCTCCATCTCCTCCAAACCGCTGGCGCCGCGGCGGGCGCTGACCCCTGAGGGCAATGCCTTCCTGGGGCTGGATGCCGTGCGCGGGACCCCGGTGCGGGTGAGTCCCCGTGGGGTTGCGGGGTCGGGGTTTGGCACCGGGGCCATCACCCCTCACCCCACTGCCCTGCGGTGCCGCAGTTCGACCTGCAGCAGGCGCACATCTACTGCGACGCAGAGCTGGCCCGGCACGAGGGATGCTGCGAGATCTCAGCCAGCGGGGTGAGCGCTGCGAGCAGAGCCTTGCTGGAGGGGGAACCGGGGCTGCGGGTGGCTGGGGATGCGTCGTGAGCACTGCCGCACATTTCCCCACCAGCACCGCGGTGCAGGGCGCATCCCCGTCCCCAGTTGCGTTGGCTCACAGCCCCCTGTGCCCTCTTGTCTCCCATCAGTGCCAACCTGAAGCGCCCAAGACGCGGCGTCAGGCGGAGCTGATGCAGAGCAGCAACCTCATCGAGATCTCCCCGCAGCCGCAGGGCCGGGTGTTCACACGCTGCTTCTGCCTGGAGGAGCCGCTGGGCTCGGTGAGGCGGCGTGCTGGCAGCCTCAGCGCGCAGCCACGTGGATTCAGCCTTGGAAAAGCCCTGCCTCACTTTTTCCACTGCCTGCAGAGCTGGGAGGGAGGGAGCGCACAGGAGCCGGCGGCACCGAGCGCTGGGGAGGGTGGGAGAATGGGGGAGCTGCTGGCTGCCGGTCCTGTTTGTTGGGGAGGGTACAGATGTGGGTTGGTAGCCAGGGGTGTATGGGGTGGCGTTGCCCTGGGGTGCAGCTGTGGGGTAACCCGGGGGGTGCATGGAGGAGCATCAGCCCAGGGTACAATTTCAGGGTACCCCAGGGGTGCACGCAGAGGCATCACCCCAGGATGCTCTGTTCTCTCCCCAGGAGCCAGAGAGAGAGAAGAGCAGCCTGAAGGGAGATTATGTGGAGAAGGTGAGATGAGGGTGGCCAGGAGCCCCCCGACCCCCCCGCCCCGCTCCCACATGCCCTGTGCTGCTCTTCCTCCTCCGCCGCCTTCGGGCGGTTCTGCCAGAGCCGCTGTCAGGAAGCGGCGTGTCTGCTCCCCCGAGCAGGAATGAAGGCCCCATTTGCTCTCTGCTGCTGCTGGAGCAATCCCAACCGCGACTCAGGGCCTCTTTGTTCCTTCCAAGCGGCCGCAGAGCTGGGAAACATCTCCAGCACAGCCCGTGCCCCATCCCTGCGCCGCCCTGTCTGGCTCAGTGGGATCCCACTGGGCATCCCTGGGGGCTCAGGGACCCCTTGGCGTGGGCAGAGGGGTGCAGGGGGGTCTGAGCCTGCCCGATGCTCCTTCTCACCTCTGCTCCATGTTGCTTCCCACAGGGCTACAAGGGGATGTCCAACGAGGAGGTGAGGCTGGGGGCTGTGGGCAGGGGGGACCCCTGGGTGCCTTCAGTCGTGTATTCCTCAGTCCCATGGCAACGTGCCTAAGTGGCTGCTTTGGCTGCGAGGAGCTGTGGTCAGCCACAAAGCCACAGGGACAGCCTGCGCCAGGCCACGTGCTTGCCCCCTCTGGGGCTGGAACTCTTTCCTCCATTTCCTTTTCCCCACTCCACACATCCCCACAGCTCTGTGGGTACAGATGCCCTCTCCATCTCTTGCAGTGCCCGCCCTGCCCACCGCCGACGGCTCCAACGAATGTGAGTGTCCTGGGGCTGCACGGGGTTCTGGGTCCCTGTTCAGTGTCACCTGTGGCTGTGCCAGGCGCGGTGACGCTTCTGTCTCCTCTCTGTAGGTGACATTCGGTCCCCCAGGACCCAAGGTAGGTTTGTCCCCCCCAGGACAGCTCCAGCAGGGTTTGGCTGCGGAGACCCCCGGCTGTGCCCCAGGCACGTTGGTGAGGGGTGCACGTGGATGCAGGGGCAGTGATGTCACCTCTTGTCACCCATTCTCTCACAGGGTTTGAAGGGAGAGCGCGGCCTGCCCGGCACCCACGGCACCAAGGGGGAGAAAGGCGAGCGTGTGAGTTTCCCCAGCAGGGATCCCGCTGTCCCCCTGTGCCATGGGGCTCCGGAGCTGTGTCCCACTCTGAGCCACCTCCTCCCCTCTGCAGGGTGCTGACTGCGTGCGCGCAGACCCCGCTGGCCCTGTGCAGGTGAGACCCCCCAACCACCACCCCACACAGACCCCTTTGCCCCATCTCCAACCCCACCTCATCCCCTTCTGTCCCCTTCTGTCCCCAGTGCGCTGAGGGGCCGCGGGGCGAGCAGGGGCAGCGTGGAGAGCGGGTGAGTGGGGCTGGGGCTCCTGCTGGATGTCAGTATTTGCATGCACATCCTCTGCAAGGTGTGTGCCTGAGGGTCCCGCTCACACTGCCCTCTCTGTCCCACGCAGGGGCTGCCAGGGGTGGCCGGTGCCGATGGGCAGAAGGTGAGGATATGGGTTGAGGACATTTGGGCACAGCGTGATGACAGGGGTGCCGGGAGCTGGGGGTGCTGATGTGGGGTTGGATGATGTGGGGTTGGAGGGTTTTGTTGGGGGGATGTGGGGCAGTGGTACTGGGGACAAAGGGCAGCGCTGGGGAGGTGAGGAGATGACATTGCAGATGTGGGGATGGGGAGCCCAGAGGCACAGAGGGGACAGAACTCTGCCCATGGGAGGTGATGCTGGTGACATCTGTCTGTCTGTCCCACAGGGCCAGAAGGGCGAGAAGGGTGACGGGGGACTCCAGGGCAAGCCAGGCCGCCCGGGTCGTGATGTGAGTAGTGCCAGCTGTGGGGCAGGCTGTGGGGCACCAGCACCCCCAGACCTTCCCACCTTGTGCCATGCACAACACTCACCACGCATCCATCCCATCAGGGCCGGCCTGGAGAGATCTGTGTGGTGGGTCCCAAGGGCCAGAAGGTAAGTGGGGTCTTGGGGGCATCTGAGAGCACTTGGGAGCAATGCTGTGGACACCCCTCCTTCCCTTCCAGGGGGACCCAGGCCTCGTGGGACCTGAAGGGCTGGCGGGAGAGCCGGGGCCACCAGGGAAACCGGGCGCACCGGGGATCGGCTTTCCGGGGAAGCCGGTATGGATGCTGTGCTGTGGGCATTGCTGCAGGGGGGGCAATGAGGGGATGCTGCCCCACAGGGCTCCATGGCTGCCACACAGCTGATACCATCCTCTGCTTTTCAGGGTGATCCTGGTGGCCCCCCAGGTCCAAAGGGAGAAAAGGTGAGTAGAGGGGGATGGGGGGTGCCCACTACCTCCTCCTGCCTGAAGGGTCAGTGCGCAGCTTGTGGACCCTCTCCGGTTGTGTCATGGTGCTGTGGCTCCACTAGGGGCTCATTCAGGGGAGTGGGAACCCCTTGCCTGGGAAAGGGCTGCTCAGGAGGTACTGAGACCCCTCTGTGGGGGCTTGGCAGCTGCTGGGGTCGCCTGTAATAGCTGGTGCTGGGGAACATGGAAGAGGGGCTGGTTCCAATCCCTGATTTATGGAGCTGGATGGGAGTGCTGGGGAGGGGGGAGGATGCTGGGTTGGGGGCATGGAGCTGAGGAGCTGCAGCTCCCAGTGTGCCAGGCTCACACTGCGACTTCTGGCTCCAGGGCAGCTCAGGAGCTCCTGGACCCGGCGGATCTCCTGGGACACCCGTGAGTACCGAATGCTGCACTTGGAGCCAAACCGGGGTCACAGACGGGTTCCTTGGCGCAGGGTTGGGGCTGCTTGGCCCGAGTCCTGAGTGGGATCCAAGCCCAGACATAAGAAGGGTTTGGGATGGCCAACAGCCTTGCTGAGGGCTGGGATGGACCCCACAGCAGCTGGGGGTTTGGAGGTGCTGTGTGCAGGCAGACAGACCGCCAGGAACCCAATGCCCTGTTGCCATCTGCTGCCTTCCTCCTGCAGGGACCACGCGGTGTCCTGGGGCCCAAAGGAGACAAGGTGGGTGCAGGGTGCTGGGGGCTCGAGGCTTCTTCTCGGAGCCCCTTGGGGAGCCCCTTCCCCTGGGCTGTGTCTCACTGTCCCTGTTTGCAGGGTGAGCCGTGCCAGCCGTGCCCCGCTCTGCCCACAGGGATGCTCAGCACTGCGGGGCTTCCTGGAAAGCCTGGACCCAGGGGGGAGCCCGGGACACCTGGCAAGGACGGAGTGTCGGTGAGTCGGGCTGTGAGCTTGTGGGAGGGTAGGAGGGGGATTTTGTCTCTGCAGCTCTAAATACTGCCTCTCCATCTCCAGGACAGACCCGGCCCTGCAGGACCCAAAGGGGACAGGGTAGGTGATGCAGGGCTGAGCGCGCTGGAGTGGGACAGCGCTGAGCATCAGCTCCTCTCTTTCCTTCCCAGGGAGACCCTGGCATCCATGGGATCAAAGGGGAGAAGGTGAGTGTTTGTCCTGCTGTGCCCCGTCCCGCTGTCCCTTTGACCTGCCCCACAGACAGTCCCACAGCCCCCCATGCCTCTCACAGGGGGACTCCTGCCTGTCCTGTGACACCCGTGTCCTCGCCGCGCTGCTGCGGGAGCCCCCCGAGGGGCGTGAGAGTGAACTGGGATCACTGGTGAGTGCATGGGGCTGAGACCCCCAACCCCACTGGGACCCCATCCCCATGCTGCTGTGGCTGTGTGTGTGACCACACGTGCTGATCAGCAGGACAAAGCAATCCTCCCTGGGCTGGCTGGCATCAAAGGCGAGAAGGTGGGTGACTCCACAGCCCCCTTTCTGCCCACTCCACGGGCTCAGGGAGGCTGCCTGACCCAGACCCCGACCCTGCTGTCTTGCAGGGAGCTGGTGGCCAGGAGGGACCTGCAGGCAGACCGGTGGGTAGGGTGCGGGTGGGGGGCTTGTGGGGGTCTGTGAACCCTGCAGGCTCATCTCTTCCATCACAGGGGCTCCCTGGGAGCAAGGGTGATCCAGGTGTGCAGGGGCTCAAAGGGGAGAAGGTGAGTGCTGCGCTGTGTCCCCAACCTCCCTGCCCCATCACTGAAGTGTCCCCTTGCAGGTGGGCCCTGGGATGAGGCTGGGGGTCAGTCCCCATGCCCGGCTCTGAGCACGCTGTGCCCCGCAGGGTGAGCCGTGTGGGCACTGTCCCTCAGCTCCACAGGCACTGGAAGGGGCAGCAACAGTGATGGCTGTGCCTGGAGCACCGGGACCGCAGGGCAGGGATGGTGCTCCTGGAAGAGCGGTGAGTTCCCCCAATGTCTGAGGGATTCCTGTTTAGGGGCCCAGGGATGCTCTGGCCTCATCAGTCCCTCCATTCCCACAGGGCAAGCCTGGTGATGCTGGCCAGAAAGGGCAGAAGGTGAGATGGTATGGGGTGGGGACGCAGAGGGGGCTGTGGACCCCCGCTGTCCGTGGAGCTGGGCAGTGCTCCCTGCGCTGTGCCAGCCATCGCCTTCTCTTGGCCAGGGGGACGTGGGCAGCCCTGGGGACCCAGGCACACCGGGCACAGATGGACTGCCAGGGCTGTCGGGTGAGCCGGGCATCAGGGGTCCGGCCGGCCCCAAAGGCGAGAAGGTGAGGACCCTGCACTGGAGTGGCTCAGGAGGAGACCCTCGTCCTGTCACCCCATCCCAACCTCCCCTCTCTGCTCCCTCCTCCTCAGGGAGACGCCTGCGAATCCTGCCCCACGCTGCAGGGGCGCTTCTCAGACGTGATCGGCATCCCGGGAAAACCCGGTGCCAAAGGGGACCAAGGAGCTCCGGGCATCGGGCAGCCGGGCAGAGCCGTGAGTGCCCCGACCCACAGCAACCCGCCAGCACCGAGCCCCGGGGTGACCACGCTGTGTTGTAGGGGAAGCCGGGGCTGCCAGGGATCCGAGGTCCCGCTGGGCTGAAAGGGCTGCAGGTGAGTGGGGCCACGGGGGTGGGCACTGGGGGGGGCTCTCAATGCCTCTCACTGCCCCTCGTGTCTGCAGGGCGAGCCAGGACCGCCGGGCATTGGCAAGCCAGGACCACAGGTGAGCGCCTGCTGTGCCATGCCGTGCTGTGCTGTGCCGTGCCATGTTGTGCTCTGCTTTGCCAGGCAACTCTGCCACCTTTCTCCCTCTCTGTTTTTCCAGGGAGAGCCTGGGAGCACTGGAGAGCCTGGGACCCCTGTAAGTGTTATTCTGGGCTCCTCGGCACTGAGATGCAGAGTCTCCAGCCCCGCAATTCCTACACCTCCCCCATGCAGCATCCCTGTGTCGATGGTGACAGCACGGTCCTGGCTCTGGAGTGGCCTTGAGGACAGTGCTGTCACTGCTGCTGGCTGAGTGGGATGGGTGGGGAGAGTTAACGGCATCTCCTGTCCCCAGGGACCCCCAGGGCCCCAGGGACCTCCAGGAATGGCAGCAGAGAAAGGAGCCAAGGTATAGGAACATGGCACTGAGCTTTGTCCCCCTGTGCTGCCTCACGTTCCCGCGCTCTGGCAGGGCTCTGCCACTGTGCACCCCCAGCTCTCTCTGCCCCCCTTTGCCCTCAGCTCCTGCTGTCCTTTCTCTGCAGGGATCTCCAGGGCTCAAAGGTGCCGTGGGCCCCCCCGGGCCACCAGGGATCAGCGTCACTGGGCCACCAGTAAGTGCAGCCCTGAGGGGGACATCGCCATCACTGTCCTCTTGGTGCTGAGCTCTGAGCTTCCTCATGCTCCTCTTCCTCTCAGGGCCCCGAAGGGCAGCGGGGGCTCCCCGGGGTGCCTGGCTCCAGTGGGATGCCGGTAGGTGTGGGATGTGATGGGGGCACAGTGGGGCTGGGGGCCACCTGCTGACATCCATCTGTGCTTTTCTGCAGGGAGAGAAAGGTGCCCGGGGCGAGAAGGTGAGCGGGTGCTGGGGTGAGGATGGGGCTGCACCTCTGCTGCCTTCCACCACTCTGCTCTTGCTCCATTTTTCTGCAGGGAGACCCCGGGGAATGTGCGTGCCCCCCCAGCCCACGCCAGGACCCCAACCACACTGGGATGCCGGTGAGTGCCATGGCTCCCATCCCCATTCGCACAACTCAGTGCCATCCCACCGAGCATCCCTCCTTTCTCTCGGCCCCAGGGAGCTCCAGGACTCTGGACCGGGACATCCTGGCAGCCCCAGCCGGGTCCCCAGGTGGGTGCAGTCCCTGCGTGTGGCACAGCTTCCAGCTCACACTGCTTCACTGCTCATTTCCCTGCCTGTTTTGGGGTGTTGTAGGGTCCTCCTGGAGCGCCTGGTCCCCCCGGTCCTCCTGGTGCCCCGGGCCGCCAGGTAAGTGGCAGAAAATGGAAACGGTGGAGCGCCCAGTTGGACACATCCTGGCCCTCACTGGGCAAAGGGTTTCAACAGTCAGAGCTCTCTCCTTGGCTTTAGGGGGTCCCAGGACACAATGGATTGCCAGGGCTGCCCGGACCAGCAGGAGACCTGGTAGGTGGTGGCTGTTCTGGGCACAGTGCCCTGCAGGCGTCTGTTATGCATCCCTCCCACTTCTCTTCTGCATCCCTATGCATCCCTCCTGCATGCCTCCCTCATATCTTGCAGGGACCATTGGCCGTCATGGCTGAGAGGAACATCGAGGTGCTGAAGGTGAGAGCTTGGGATGGGACCTGGGGTCACACCACCCCCTTGAGCCCCTCGGGGAGCTGCTGACCCCCCGCCTCCTCCCAGAACATCTGTGGGGACTGCGCACAGCTGCAGGCGGCCTTTGAAGCACCCAGAAGCTTCAAGGGGGAAAAAGGAGACCAAGGCATGCCAGGAGCCCCCGGCAACGAGGGCTGTGCTCGTGTGAGTATTGGCACGGCTCCCACCTGGGTCTGGAGCACCTTGGGTGAAATGCAGAGATGCTCCCGAGCACCCAGGCATCAGCTTGTGCAGCAGTTGTGCAAAGCGGCACTTGTGCAAAGCAGCACTTGTGCAAAGCAGCAGGTGCTTGCAGGGCTGGGCAGGCTCTGGGCACGCTTCCACACGCAGCTGGCACAGGGACATGGGCTGATCCTGTACACTTGGGAGCAGAGGGTGCTGAGCACCGCTCCCAGCTCAGCCCCCGGTGACTCTGGGTTTTCTTGCAGTGCTTTGCCCAGTTCCCAAGAGCTGAGGAGGCTCGGGTGAGTGACTCAGGACATGGCCCTGCTCTGCTGGGCTGCTTGGCAGGCTGCTTGCTGGGGCTGGATGCCGTTGGGCTCCTGATGCAGGTGCTGACGTTGGTGCCATTCCTGCAGGGTGACAGCCCAGACACAGACTGCGGTGAACCCGGGCTCCCCGGTGCCCCAGGTGTCCCGGGTGAGAGAGGCGAGCAGGTGGGTGCCCCTGGAGCTGGAGTGGGGCCGTGTCCCCATGCCGTGGTCCCATCTGATGGCACCTTTCCCTCCCCAGGGCTTACCAGGACAGCGGGGACCCCCAGGGCCACCCGGGCCCATCGTAAGTAGCCATGCTCAGAGGCGGGGGGCTGCGTGGGCATCATGTCACTGCATTTTGAGTCGCCAACGAAGGACCTGGTGCCCTGCCATGAGGCCACGGTGACAGGCAGCGTGGAGCAGCGGCACGGAGATGGAGCAGGACCCTATAGAGCTGGGCTGGGGCTGAGCTGCCCCACACCGCCTGCTGTGTGGCACTCTGAGGGCTCAGCCCAGGCCCCGGTGGGCGCTTCCAGGCTGTGATCTCCCCATTTCTCCCCTCAGGGCCCCCCAGGCTTTCCTGGCACGCCTGGCGCACCTGGACTGCCCGTAAGGACCCAGCAGGGCTCCGTTCTGTGCCGTCTGTCACTGCTTCTTGGTTTGGCTGTGTCCCCATCCCAGCTTCCCGGGAGCAGCCGCAGCACGGCTCTGCCCTTCTCCATTCCCCACATCTCCATCCATTCATGCCTTCCATCTCCATTCAGGGGCTCTCACTGGTCTAAGGCTCATCGCCCTGAGCTCAGGGTGCAGCTCCCTTCTGCCATCCGTGCTGGGTCCCACACCACGTGCCAGGAGGGTGGGACAGCCAGCAGCCAGGCACATCATGGTGCAGCCACGTGTGTGCGCTGGGTGCAGCCGGTGGTCCTCAGCCCGCCCCTCTAAGGGCTGGGGGGATGCTGCCATGCAGCCGGTGCGCTCATCCTCACCTTCCCCTGGTCCCCGGCTCCTCCAGGGTCAGCCAGCATCCACCACCATGTCCATCTGCATCTTCATCATCTTCATCCTCATCCTCCTGCCATCCCCCACTCTCAGGAAGTGCCTGTGGGGTTGGTGGCAGCCCCACTCCAGTGGCTCTGGGAAGATCCTGCCCTCCCCTCATCCTGCTCCCATCCCCTCACCTGCTAACGTCACCGTAACGTCACGGTCTGTGTGGGTCTGTGTGGGTTGTCGCTCTGTGGTGTCAGCCTGTCCCGTCCAGACTCCACTGTGTCAGCACCACATAACCACCACTAACCCCCCCTGCAGCCTGTGCCATCGAGCCCAGGGGCTGCTGGCTGTCACCTGTGTCTCTTGTCACCTGTGTCACCTGTGTCACCGTGCCTCATGTGCTGCAGGAGGATGGGCGGCACTGAGTGCCCTAACCAGGCTGGAGCTGTGCTCCAAAAGGTGCCCTGCCTGTGGGCACCCCTGCACAGTGCCCTCCTGGCTGGGCTCCCTGCAGACCCCCAGGGTCTGCCCTGGCACTGGGGGGTGGCACAGGTGGTGGTGCCCCTACACCCAGTGTGTGCGCAGGATGTGCACAGCAGAGCTGGGGGGCAGAGCGCAGCTCTTGGGGGTGCAGCCCCCCTGCAGCTCCTCTTTTCTCCCCCTCCAAAGGGTCTCCAGGGGGAGCGAGGCCCTGCTGGGCTGGCTGGAGCCAAAGGGGAGCCGGTGAGTGCCATGGGGGGGAAGGCAGGAGGGGCTGGGGGACACCGCTGTCCCTGTGCACCTTCCTGGGGTGCAGCTGGCTCAGCACCACCCTCCCCCTACACAGGGACCCCCAGGACAGCCTGGCTATCCCGGTGCCACAGGCCCTCCTGGCCTTCCTGTGAGTAATGTGGGGAGCCCTGCAGCATGCACCAGCCCCCCACCACCTCCTGTGTCCCCGTGCCCCCCTCTCATGCCTGCTTGGGCCCCCACGCTGCCAGGGACTGGTGGGCGGTCAGGGGACCTGAGTGGGCACTGAGTGCCACAGCCCTGCAGGGCTCACCCCTGCCCCGTCTGTCCCTTGTCCCAGTGTCCCCAGTGCCCTATTGATTCCCTCTATTCACTGTGCCCCCCCACCTCCTGTGCCACATCCTTTCCCTCCATCCATCCCCGTGTCACATTCATGACCCACCCCCATGCTATGTCCCATCCCCTCTCCATGTCCCATCAGTGCCCCGTGTCCCATCCATGCCCTGTGTCCCCGCTCCATCTCCTTCCTCCTTCAGGGCATCAAAGGTGAACGAGGCTACGTGGGCCCACCGGGGGAGAAAGGGGAACTGGTGAGTGCAGCGCTGTGCCCAGCTGTGTGGGGCAGAGGGGTTGGGGGCTCATCCGGATGCCGCCTCACTGCGGCATTGTTGCTGCCTCTATTTGAGCCCTGCTCTCCCTTCCCCAGGGCCCCCCAGGCTTGGATGGTCTCCCTGGTGCCATGGGGCCAGCGGTAGGTGCGGGGCTGTGGGGAGGGGGCTGTGGTCCCAGGGACCCCAAGGGGCTCACGCTTGCTGTCTGCAGGGACCGAGGGGTGAGCGCGGGCTCCCAGGCGGTGCTGGTGAGAAGGGCGATCAGGTGAGATCTCCAGGTGGCCGAACCCATCCCTACAGCCCCTTCCTGCCGGCCTCGTTCCCTTTGGGAAGAGGATCCATGGCCATTGGGCAGGACCCAGCTCAGCTCTGTCTCTCCACAGGGTTTCCAGGGCCAGCCTGGCTTCCCAGGGCCACCTGTGAGTACATCCTGTAGGGCAGGGGTCGATATCTTCTCCCTGGGCACATACAGTGGGACAATGCAAAGAGAGCATCCCTGTAGCAAACCCATTGCAGTGAATTTGGGGATGAAGGGATGCACGAGAGGGGATGGGGGATCTCATTCATCCCTGGGGAATATTGCTCTCCTCTTCAGGGCCCCCCCGGCTTCCCAGGGAAGGTTGGCCCCGCTGGGCCACCGGGACCTGCGGCAGAGAAGGTGAGTGCCATGGGGACAGGAGTGGGTGGTGGCACCAGGGGACACCCTGACCCTGGTGTTGTTCTCACAGGGCAGCGAGGGCGTGCGGGGGCCCACAGGGATGCCAGGGCCCCCTGGACCCCCTGGACCTCCAGGCATTCAGGTAAGGGCTCCCCCTGCCTATCACAGTTGCTTCTGTCCCTGTGCTGGTCCCTGAGGAGCCGTTCTGGGCTCGTCACCCCCAAATCCCTTCCTTGTCCCTGCAGGGCCCTGCTGGCTTGGAAGGACTGGATGGCAAGGATGGCAAGCCGGGGCTGCGGGTGAGGCGTTGGGGTGTGCCAGGCTCAGCACCACCCCATAGCCCCTGGATGTCCCCAGCCCATGTCTGTCTCTTTCTTTCTCCATAGGGTGACCCCGGCCCCCCTGGGCCACCAGGAATGATGGGTCCTCCGGTGAGCGATGGCTTTCCTGGTGCCCGCACTGTCCCACGTGCTGCACCAACGTCACTACTGTGGCAGGTGCAAGTCCTGACCCCAACCTACCTCTCCTCTCCCTCCAGGGCTTCAAAGGAAAACCGGGGCACCCAGGGCTGCCTGGACCAAAGGTCAGTGGCTGGGGGTCCCTTGTTGTCCCCAGAGCAGTGGTCATCCTGCAGTGGTGACAGCCCCATGGGAGGCTCTCCATGCATTGCACTGTGTTGCCCACCCCGTCCCTTTGTCCTTGCAGGGTGACTGCGGCAAACCTGGTCCTCCCGGGAGCACAGGTCGTCCCGGGGCAGAGGTGAGAAAGTGGGGAGGGGGCAAAGGAGCCCTGTGCTGAGTGATGGGACCTGCGCCCCTCCCTTCATCCTACTGCCTCCTGCAGGGTGACCCCGGCCCCATGGGACCCCAAGGCCGGCAGGGACCCCCGGGACTCATTGTAAGTGGCTCTGTTCCCTTGATGTGCACTGGGATGGTGTAGGGAGTGCTATGGGGCTGTGTCCCCAAACCGAGGGGCTCTGTCTCCTGCTGAAACCCCTCTCTCTGTCCTCAGGGCCCCCCTGGCAGCCCGGGGCAGCCGGGTCCTGCTGGCCTCGCAGGAGTGGTGAGTACCTGTGGGGCTGCCCTGTGGTCCCCCAAGTGGCAGCAGGATGGAGATAGAGTTGGGGACCAAAAGTGGTGGCCATCCCCATCTCACACTGCATCCACACCACAGGGGATGAAGGGTGAGCGTGGCTCAGCGGGGGACCGAGGTCTGCCAGGAATGCCAGGACAGCCAGGGCCACCGGGACACCCAGGGCCACCGGTGAGAGCAGCAGACGGGCACAGGGGACTGCGAGCACTGCGCCAAGCACACCTCATATCACCTCACTTTCATCCCACAGGGGGAGCAGGGGCCGGATGGACCCGTTGGTAAAGAGGTACAGGAGGGGCAGTGCATGCTGGGGTGCCCCCTGGGCAGCCCCACCGCCCCACACCTCTCTGTCTCCCCAGGGCCCCCCAGGAAAGCCTGGCACTGCAGGACCCGCTGGCCAGAAGGTGAGGTCTGCCACAGCTTCCCCATGGTGTCCCCAGCCCTACACCACATCGGGGGTGCCACGGTGAGAGCTCTGCTTCTCTGTGTCCCCACAGGGTGAAGCCGGGTCCCCTGGAATGCGAGGGTACCCTGGGGAGAAGGGCCGTGCTGGATCACCTGGGGGGCCGGGGAAGAGTGGCTCCATGGGCCCCATAGGGCTGCGGGGTCCTGCAGGAGAGAGGGGTCCCCCCGGCTCACCAGGACCTGCGGGCAGCCCCGGGCTGCCGGGACCCCCCGGGATGATGGTAAGCAGGGGGCAACCGGGGGCAGGAGCTCGACTCCGAGGCGCAGAGCCGGGGCTCAGCAGCCGTGTCTTTTCCGTATCTCCTCCAGGGTGACGTGGTGAATTACGATGAGATCAAAAGGTTCATCCAGCAGGAGATTAGCAAGATGTTTGATGGTAACGGGGGTGATAGGGGCAAGGGCTGGTGCTCCTCCAGTCCCCCCCAGCCCCCGCTGAGCCGCCTGTCCCCACAGAGCGCATGGCATACTACACCTCACGGATGCACTTCCCGGTGGAGATGGTGGCAGCCCCAGGCAGACCAGGTCCCCCGGGCAAGGATGGGCTGCCTGGCCGGCCGGGACCCCCAGGATCCCCAGGGATGCCAGGGCAGATTGGCAGAGAGGGGCGGCAGGGTGTGCCAGGCATGCGGGGTAGGTGCTGCCCCCCATGTCCCCAAGCGCTGGGGTGTCTGCTGCGATGGGGGTCTGACCGTTCACATCTCTCCTCCAGGGGAGCCGGGTGCCAAAGGAGAGAAAGGGGAGAAGGGCATGGGGCTGATGGGGGACAGTGGCCCACCAGGACCCCCAGGTGACTTCCCATCCCCTCTCCGTGTTCCTGATGATGCCGTCAGCTCGGTGCCACCTTCCTCCATCGCTCTCTTTGCCTTCCAGGTCCCCAAGGGCCACCAGGCTATGGGAAGATGGGCCCTCCAGGCCCCGTGGGGCAGCAGGGCATCCCCGGCATCCCCGGTCCCCCAGGTGCCACGGGGCCGCCGGGCAAAACGGGGCACTGCAGCCCTGCTGAGTGCATGGGCGCTCTGCCCATGGAGCAGCCACTCTTCCAGCCCAAGAATGCCAAGGGTCCTTTCGGCTGAGCCGGCCCCACCGCTCCCCACTGCTGCTCTTATTCTTGCCCCCGTTTTCCAGGGGGCTGCGCCGGTCCCGGGGCTGTGGGTGTTGTCCGGCTCCACGGGTGGGTGGTTGTTGTAGGGCAGGTGGATCCTGCCCAGCCGAAATACAGCCGTGCTGCTGCCCCACACCTTGACTCCTCTTGTGTGGTGTCTCGTCTGATCATCCTGTCCCCATCCCTGTCCCTGTCCCCAGCCCTGTGCATGGAGCTGAAGCAAGCGCCCTGCTCCTGCCTTTGATGACGGTGATGGTAGTGATGATGACGATGGTGATGATGGCGATGAGCACAGTGTGATACTGACGATAGAGATCACAGAATATCCGCCATTGGTCCCATAAGAACCACCATAAGAACCACTTGGTCCCATAACAACCCGTTAAGTCCAACTCCAGTGGTGATGATGATGGTGGAGATGGTGATGGCTGTGGTGGGGGTGATGACGGTAATGGTGACAGGGATATAATGTTGATTGTGGTGGTGATGATGATGATGGTGATGGTGATGATGATGGTTCTGGGCCTGATGTGGGGGGAATCCTGCACTACTGGTGGCCCTGGAAGCTCCTCGGCGGTTTCCGTCCGTGCTCCCGCGGGCTCCCAACCCTGTGAGCCCCACTCTCCCACACCCAACATCGCCGCTTTAAGCCTCTCCGTCACGTGATCCACATCACCCTGGGGGGGCGGGACCTCCGGGCTCATCCGCGGGGCTCGACCAATAGGAGTGGGAGACGCCCGAGACGAACGGAAGAGGAGCGAGCGGGGGCGGAAGCGGTGCCGGAAGCGGAGTCATGGCGGGGTTTCCGGGGCAGGTGCGGTGCGGTGCTGCGCGGGGCTCCGAGGCCGGGCTGAGGAGGATCGAGGCCGGTTGGCCCGGCGCTGCCCCCCCCGACCGAGCTCTGCTCCCATCCGCAGGGCTACCCCGGCGCGGGCCAGGCCGGGCCCTACTCCGGAGGCCCCTATGGCGGCGGCGCAGCCCCCGGGCAGCCCTACGGAGCGCCCCCGGCGGGACCCTACGGAGGAGCCGCTCCTGGAGGTGAGCGGGGAGCGGTGCTGAGGGGGAGGAGGCCGCGCGCTGGGCCGGAGCCGGAGCCGCCGGTGCCGTTTTTCCGCAGGCGGCGCTCCGCAGGGCGTGGATCCCGAGGCCTTCGCCTGGTTCCAGGCGGTGGACGCTGACCGCAGCGGTTACATCTCGGTGAAGGAGCTGAAACAGGCGCTGCTCAACTCCAACTGGTCGGCGTTCAACGACGAGACCTGCCTGCTGATGATCAGTGAGTGGGGGCCGCTCCCCTTCCCCCCCCGGGCCGTTCCATGTGGGCGCACCGGGGGGAGCGCTGGAGCCAAAGCGCGGTCCTGGGCTCCCCAGGAGCGTCGGTGCTTTCTCCTCACTGCCCCGTGTGTGCTTCTCTGCCTTCCTGCCAGACATGTTTGACAGGAGCAGGTCGGGACGCATGGATGTGTACGGCTTCTCAGCCCTGCTGCGCTTCATCCAGCAGTGGAAGAACCTCTTCCAGCAGTACGACAGGGACCAGTCGGGCTCCATCAGCTTCAGTGAGCTCCAGCAAGGTGGGTGAGGGGCTGAGGCACCACACTTGAGTTCCCCAGGGAGCACTGCCTGCTTGGTGCTAATTTGCAGCCCAGCATAGAATCGTTCAGGTTGGAAAAGGTCTCTGAGGTCAGCTGGTTCAGCTGCCAGCCCATCACCACACCACTAAACCACATCCCTGAGTGCCACATGTCCACGTTTTGTCAACTCCCCCAGGGAGGGTGACTCCACTGCTTCCCGGCAGCCTTTGCCAATGCCTGATCGCTCTTTCAGAGGAGATTCTCTTCCTAATAGCCAATCCAGTGACCTCCCTCCCCTGCCCAGCCCCATTCCTGCTGTTGGTTCTCTCTGAGCTTCCAGGTGTTCTCTGCATCAGGCTGAACCGGCCACAGTGTGAACTTCCTTAGGGAAATCCCTTCTTTGTTGCCCTTCCTGATGGCACATGACTAAGCCCTGCGTTCTGGGAGGAGCTCTTGGGTGTGTGCTCAGATGGAGGGGAAGAACGTCTGGAATTCCTGCCTGGATTTGGTTCCTCTCTCTTGAGGACCCTGCCTGCACTCAGAAGCCCTTCAGGAAGACGCTTTGGGAGGGCGCTGTTTCCCTTCTCGGAGGGGTTTAATCTGTGCGTTTCTCACTCCCAGCATTCTCCCAGATGGGCTACAACCTGAGCCCCCAGTTCAGCCAGCTGCTGCTGTCCCGTTACGCCCAGAGATCCTCCAACCCCAGCATCCAGCTCGACCGCTTCATTCACATCTGCATGCAGCTGCAGAGCCTCACGGAGGCCTTCCGTGAGAAGGACACGGGGATGGCGGGCAACGTGCGGCTGGGCTACGAGGACTTCCTCACCATGGTCATGACACGCATGTTGTGAGGCCCGAGGCCAAGGGGGGTGCTGGCCGTCCTGCCCCTCGCTGTGCCCCCCGTGCTGCAGGAAGGAGCACAGGGCCCCAAGCCCTGCTGGCAGCTCCCTGCTCCCATTCCTCATCCCTGCTGGATGGCGGCGGGTGCCTCTGTGCTGCAGGGCTGTGCCACAGCGTGTGACAACCAAACTGGGGGTGTCTATGCCGTGCTGAGATTCTGGGCCGTGCCTCTGGGAGCGCTTGGATCTTCTGCCAGCCTCAGAATCGTAGCAAAACCCGGGGCCGCCTCGTGCTGTTGGCAGGCAGGATTAGGTCCCCCATTGCCAATGTCTGTACTGATTTCTTTCTGCCTGTGGAAGCCAAGCTTGGAAACGGTTTACAGCTAATTTTTGTAGCTCTAATAAAAGACCCCTGGCACCATTTCCTGGCTGGTCTGTGGGGCGATGGCTGCTCGGCTCAGGGAATAAATGCTGTCGTTCTGCTCCTGAGATACAGCCACAAAAGAACAAATCGTCACTGAAAAAGTTTGGGTTTTTTTCTCCCCTCTGCCTCCAAAATGATGTTTGTGTAGTTATTCTTTTAATTGGCCTTTAATTGTGCACTGAACGTTTTGTGACGGCTGCGTTTCTTTCTGTGGGGACAGAGGATTTTGTATGAAAGGGTTAAAACATTATCTGGTGCTTTTAGGAGAAATAACAAAGCTTATTTTTCTCAACTTCGGCCCCAGGTGGGACTTTCTGAGCGCCAGTAACCATTCCCAAAATATTTGGAGTTGTATTCTGGTGAGTAAAGCCGTTCCTGCTCTATTTTTGGAGCTGATTTTTGTGCCTTTTCAGACAAGGCTGCGGCTCGGGCCAGCTGGCAGCAGGCGCACAGCAGGGTGTGTGTGTGTGAGCGTGCGCCCCTCCCGTCCCCGCACATCGATGTATCCGCATATATGTGTAAATATCGCTGTGTGCGTCGGGCCGATGTTTACATGGAGCTCTGCGTGTTTACGTGCGGCGCTGCAGGCGTTGGGTGCAGGGCGGGCTGCAGCCACCAGGTGGCGCCGCACTCCGTGTTGGGGCCCAGCCAGCGCTCGGAGCCAGGAGGAGGAAAAGGAAAACGGTGAAACAGAGAAAATGCGGATGGAAAGCGTTCAACCGAGGGGCCAAAGCGATGCTGAGGGCCTGCTGTGATCCCCGGGAGCTCGGGGCGAGGTGCAGCTGCATGGGGGCCACGTTTGGGTGCTGAGCAGGAGGGGTGCAGCATCCCAGCGCCCCCCTGAGCTGGGCAGGGGGAAAAGTGAGAGTGGAGGTGTGGATATCAGCTGGGGGTGGGCGCAGGTAGGGATGTGGGCACGGGGTGGACGTGCAGAAATGAACGGGAACCCGACGGCTGGGAGCAGGGCTGAAACGGCGCTTCGAAAGACGAAAAAGAAAGGTTGGATTTCCAGATTAGTTGTGCAAGCTGTGCTAAAGATCCCAGACCGTGACGTTTCCACACTGCAAATGATCACTTAAAAAAAATGTTTTAAAAATAGTTTTAAAGGGCCAAAGCTGTTCGTAGTGATGGAGGTGAACCTGCCTCAGCAGGGGGACGGAGGAGCTGAGCTGCAGGGCTCCCTCCAACCCCCTGTGATCCTGTGGGTACAGAGCTGAGCACAGCAGTGGCACGGCACAAGGGTACCAGCCTGGAGGCAGCTCCCACCTCCCCCCTAAAGCTGCTGCTGCCCTCCTCAAACCCAACCCTCCCCCAAAGCCTCACACCCGCTATTCCCAGCACAGGGACGGCGTGCTGGCCGTACGTCTGCGCCTGCCCACAGCCCCTCCAGCCCGTGGCTGAGGTCACACTGTGCTGACAAAACAGGAAAGCAGACAATGTGGTCCTTATCAGCCCCACGCAGCCCTTCCAGGTGCTGACCCCGGGATGGGGGGGGAGCTCAGCCTGTAACCATGGGGCTCTTGGGGCAGCGGGGCCACGCGTCTCCAGCTGGGCTGAGGGAAGGAGCTGCACTGCATGGGCAGGAGGGAGACTTGGAGGAGTTTTATTTACAAATAATAAAAAGCAAAATAAATACAAAAAAAAAAGACTTAAAAGTACAGCCTGGGGGGGGGGGGGGGGGGGGGGGGGGGTGAAGGTTAGGTGAGGCTGTGCGGCAGCTCGGGTCCCTCCTGTGGCAGGGGTGGGGACACGGGGGAGGGCCTGGAGACCCCAGGGCTGGTTGCAGCGGCCGTTTCCCTGCACCGGGGCCTTAGCACCATGGGGAGGGGTGGGAGGGAGCTGCAGGGATGCCATCCTTAGCAGGTAGCACCCAGCCCTGGGCTCCTCCTCTTCGGGGACTCGGATGGAGCCTCCCCCGTCCTCCCCTCTCCCGGTGCCGCGGCATTTTACCCCCCGCAGCTCCATAGGGGCAGACGGAGGGCTGTAGGAGCCGTGCTTTGCCTGGGGGACCCTACAGCACCTCCCGCCCTACGTACGCGACCGGGGGGGGCTCAGACACCGCGGGCAGGGGTGGCTGCTTTTGAAGAGCCCCCGACTGCCAACAAAGCCGGCTGAGCCCGGGCTGGATTAGTGAGTAAATCCTCCGTCCCACAGGCAATGCGATGCCCCCCGCCCCGGCCCCACACCCCGTGCACGGCCCAATGCACCCCGGCCGCTGCGTCAGCGCCCGGCGGCAAGAGGGGTCCGACCCGGGGTGTCCCTGCTGGGGCCGGGGGGGCTGCAGGGCAGGGACAAGGAAAGCTCCGCGGGGTCTGTGCTCACTTATGGGCCATGTCCTCCACGCTGACGCGGCCCCACACGCCCACCACGAAGCTCTCCACCTCACACTCGTTGACGCCGCGGGCGATGCGGAAATGCCCGTCCTCGCCCCACGCTCTGCCCCACGAGTTGGCCGCGGTCTGCAAGGGGGGACGCTGAGCGCAGGAGTGACCGTTCCCCTCCCCGGCACCAAATCTGGTGTTCAGATCTTCCCCGGGTTGCAGCCTCCAAGCAGGGGCTGAGCCCGGCTGAGCTCATCACACCGGTACTCACCCAGTATTTTTGGACCTGGCCATCGGGCAGCTGCTCCTCACCCCACCTGCAGCAGGAGGGCAGTGAGGAGGGACTGCGGGCCCCCCGTGGGGATGCACCAGGGGGGCTGTCGGCGCACACCTTCTCCCTGCCCACTGCGGAGGGCTGTGAAACCGACTCCCAGCTCCAGCATCTTCCCCCAGGGCCAGGAGCCCCTCTGGGACCCCGGCACACAGGTCTGCGCCTCCATCCCAGCCCCACTGCTGAGCACTGAATGCTCCCCACCGCTTGTGGCAGCAGCCCCAGTGCAGCCCAGCAGCCTCCTTCCCTCCTCGCTTCCTCTCCCTGCCCAGAGGAAGGTGGACGCCTTTCCTCCCCCCTAAGGAAGCATTTCTCCAGCCACTGCGATGCCCTGCACCCCCCCCAGACCTACCCTGTGATTTTCACTGAGTGCGTGCCATGCTGCTGGTGCTTCGGCCCCTTCCCCTCAGCCACTGGTGTGTGCCGATAGATCCCACTCTTGTACAGGAAAAAATCCTCGTGCACCTCCAGGATGGCTGTAGGGTTGAGGATTGGGGGTGGGTGCTCAGCTCTGCGTCCCCCAGAGCAGGGGGCGCGAGCACAGAGGACACGGGGCCGCGCTGGGGACATGGGACAAGGCTCAGCTGCGCGGGGGAGGAGGATTAAGAAAATAAAAATCAAATAAAACCAACTGCCGAGACAGAGATTAACTCTGAGAAGTTAATGAGCAACAGGTGCCAGCGGGCAGCTCCCTGGGGCTGCATTGAGCATTAAGCAGCGGGGTTGGGGCAGCTCCTGAGCTGTTCCAGCAGCCTCTGTCCCCCCCCAGTCCCCTCTCAGCTCAGTGCACCCCAGGGCACAGATCCCACTTCTGTAGGGCAGTGCCCCCCCCCCCCCCCCCCCAGCTCCCTACCTTGCACAGGGCCGTTCTCCATCAGCTCCTTCATGATTTCCTTCTCCTGCAAGCACAGAAACAGCCGATACCAAGGGCTGGGGTCCCCACCTTCTGCCCCACAGCACCCCATGGACACCCAGCACGGTGACACCACCCCTCTTCTGCCACCTGCAGAGGCAGCTCCACATCCAACCCTGGCATCGCATCCCTCCCCTCTGCCCCGCTTTGATCCCCAGCTTGGCTTTTCCAGGCAGAACCGCCCCCAGCCCCACGGCTGCTCACACTGGGGGCCAGGCGGTAGGCAGGGGTGGACTGGTAGATCTCATTGCCGTGGCTCTGGGGGTTGGGGCAGCGTGCTGTGGCCTGCCTCTTGCCCCGGCCTGTGGAGCGGCTGTGCATCATGCAGGGCTGTGCAGCAGGCTGGCTCTCCTGACTGGTGAAGGGGTAGCACTCGTCTGTCACCACCCTGTGCAAGGGATGGGGATGAGAGGAGGAGATGGAAAACCTGGACACGTCGTTGTCCTCGTTGCTGTCCTCATTCCTGTCCCCTTGCCCAACTCCATCAGCATCCCCCTGCCACCCCATAGCCATCGCTATCCCCAGGTTACACCCAACTGCCATCACCATACCCATTCCTTCACCTTCCCATCCCCGTCCCACAACCACTGCCGCCCCATTCCCATCCCTGTTGCTCTCCCCATCACCACTCCCAGCCCTTTGCCTTCCCACCGCCGCCGCCTTCACCATCATCACCACCACCATCCCAACCCACCCCCGGACCAACTGCCTCTGCCATCCTGCCACCATCGCCATCCCCCCCATCCTTGCTCACCCCCTCCTGCGCAGGTACCACCAGGCTCCATCCAGCCGCCCCCCGCTGCAGCCCTGCTGGTTGCGTGTGTCACAGGACAGGAGGTTTTGGGGCGACAGGGAGGGCGTCATGTGGCCCATGGAATGGATGGAGATGCGGTCGGAAGCGACGGCTGGGGACGAGCATGGCAGTCAGGGATGGTGACGGCCCCGGGGGTCCCATCCCACTGCCCCACGAGCCCCCATCCCCAAACCCATTGCATCTCACCTGCCGTGGAGAAGGCCCAGGAGCCGGCGCAGTTGCCCTGATCCAGGGGCTCGTGGATCATCCCGGGCCATTTGGTGGCCGCATCAAAGTGGCGGGGCAGCACCTCGTTGGAGTCCATGGCCATCTGTGGGGGCACGGCCTCACGGTGTGGGGACCCCCCGCTCCAAGGCACCCCCAGAGCTGCGGTCCCTAGCGCCACCCCAACCCCACCGCAGACACCACAGCCAGGATGCGGGTGCCGCCCTGAGGAGCCATCTCTCTCAACCTCTGCCAAATTCAGGCTCAGCAACAGCACCTCCAGTGCTCAGCATCCGGCCACGGGTGCCAACAGGGGGCCCTCATTGCGTCCCTGCTCCCGGCTCCGAGTGACGCCCGGCATTTCCGCCTGGAGGCCACGTGCAGAGCGGCCCTTCTGGGGAGGTCACAGCACCCAGTGCAGGAAATGCTGCTAAAATTAAACCTCGCAAGTCAAGGCCCTGCAATGGGTGTGAGCCGTGCGCTGGGCTCATCCTGTCCCCACGGAGCATCCTTTGGGGCCACCCAGCGCAGGAGGACTTCAAATTCCATGCATGACATGGGACAGAGCCACAGGGTCCCACCGAGATGTCGCCACGGATGCCCCATGGAGCCCGCTATGGGGTCAGCAGAAGGTGCCCCATGGGGCCGGCTCTGGCTGCAGCCCGAGGGCATCCCGCTCACACGGCTGTGCCGACTCAGCAGCTATGGGGCCGGCTTTCCGATGGGAACCCAGCAAGGAGGGAAGGGGCAAAAACAACACTGGCAACGCAGGGATTGCGAGGGGGAATGTGCTGAGCTGCTGTCTCCAAAAAGCGGGGCAGCTCGCAGCTTTGGGGCCGGGGGTTACAAGATAAGATCTGCGGGGTCCCACTCACGTGCATCTCATTCATGTTCATGACGATGGGGGGCGGCCGGAAGGTGCCCAGGCGGTAGCGCATCCCGTCCTCCAGCGTCATGCCCCAAAACTGGCTGTAGTTGGCTGCTCTCCACCTGCACAGAGCACGGAATGGGGTCGGCACATCCACAAAGCACAGAGGGGTGAAGCACCCCTGCATCCCTTCAGTCGCTTACAGCCCTTACCCGTAATTTCCCCTGTTGACGGCGTCGATGAGGTCCCCATCCACGAGGCAGGCGTGCTCCTCACACTGCCACTGCCCTGCAGGGCCGCAGGTGCTGTGGGGAGGAGACGGTCAGCAGGTGGGGAGCAACAACCCCAGGAATTGGGACCCCCACCACCAGCCTGGTCCCTGCAGCAGCCCCGAGGACAGAAACGAGCCGAAAACCCACCAGGGCTGCAGCGACCAGCAGGGTTTGGAAATGAGCCCAGGAAGGAGCTGCGCTGCCCTGAGCAGGGAGCACTGCACGGCCCATGGGGGACCCGGGTGGGGAGGGAGGGGTGTCCCCACGGGGAGCCTCCAGCCGTGCTCCCCCCACATTCCCAGCAATGCTCGGCATCCGGCCCCGCTGCCCGCAGTGCGAGCTCCCGGCACGCCGTTCCCTTTTATGGAGCCGATCTGTGGGCAGAGCAGCCCCGCTCACCGCTCCCCATCCCCATCCCCACCACCCCGTTGGGGTCAGAGCACCGCCCAGACCCCAATTCCCACCATCACCGCCTCCCAGGAGCCATCCCACATCCCAGCCATTGCCTTCAGCCCCACGTCCCCACACAGGGGACAAATCCCAAGGCCCCGTTTGCAGCAGGCAGTGTGAATCCCCCGATATCTGCTCTCCCCAGGCACTGTGAGGCAATGGAAAAACCCTGTAAGACGCTTCCCGAGCCCTTCACCCCTCGCTGCCCTCCTTGGCCGCAGCTCTGGTGACCCAGCTGCTTGCTGTTAACTCCTTGGGCACAGGCACTGAGCAGCCCAGCTGTTGGGGGCGTATCTGGGGTGAAGCCAAGCTGCGCACCCACAGCATCTCCCCACAACTCTCCTGCATCTCCCATGCTTTACATTTTCCTCCCGTACAACCGCCCCAAGTCGGGGTGAAGCACAGCAGGAATTGCTCTCCACATTCCAAGTGCAGGGGAAGAAGATCTGGGGCGCAGCAGGGATGCTTTCCCAGCACAGAGAAAGCTCCTCTGAGCACGGAGGGGCCTCAGTTCCCCCGACTCCTTCGTGCCCAGAGGGGCAGCAGTGGCTCGGGGAGGGCTGTGCTCATCCTGCAGGGCTGCACGCGGCTGCTTGGGCTTGCAGGCGCACACACTGGTTGCATCCACGCACGCTGATGCACAGCTCCATATGGAGCATTGGATTTGCCCTCATCTCAGTGCAGCTCAGTGCTCCTCAGTTGCAGGATCCGTGCTCCCCATCCCAGCATGCCCGCAGTGCCGTGTCGGAGCCAACCCCGGTGCAGCGCTGAGCTGCGTGGGGCCGGATCCCCACCTGGAGCAGGACGGGGCACGCTCAGCCCATCAAGCCGGGGCAAGCTGGGTGCGGGCACAGAAACCCCAAATATGCCACAGCAAAGGAACTTGCATCAGCCCCCGCCATCCGGCGCGGCCCCGCTCCCACCACGGCTGGGTTCGGGGTCAGGGTGCCACGCTGCGGGGCCGGCGCGGCACGGGGGCACTCACCACAGGTTGCAGTTGTCCCGGTACGTGGCCCCGCTGGGATAAGCGCGACCGGAGCGAACGCAGCCTGGGAGGGAGAGAGGTGGGCACGAGGAGGGTTAACTGCAGGCTGGGACGGGATAAAGGGGCCACTGATGGCCGGAGTTGGCTCTGCTCTGCGGGGATTCTGAGAGAGCCTTGTGCTGCACGAGGGGGCCTCCCCGGTTCCCCCCCCCTCTCTCCCATCCCTCCCCCGCTGCCCACGGGGTGAAGTCGGGGACGGCGTGCCGTGCCCCAGACACGACCGGGGCGGCACCCGGCCCCGTTCTGCCCCACAGAGCGGCTCCGCGGGTCCCACGAGTTCTGCCGCCGTCCGGACGCGCGCATCGCATCCCGCAGCCGCGCACCGCTCCGGGGGATTCCGCCTCACCTGCAGCTTTAGGGAACGGGGCCGGGATGCCCAGGCAGTACTCCCAGAAGTCGGGGCAGCAGTCGGAGACGGTGCGGTTGCAGAAGAGGTCGCAGTAGCAAATGGTGTCGAGGTAGGGCACGGTGCAGCCGTCGTCGCGCCCGCGGCAGCAGACATCCCCGCGTTGGCAGTAGGAGCCGCCGGCATCGAACACCCCGTGCTCGTACAAACCCGGCGACAACTCCCGGCGCGTCCGCGTCCGGGCGGCCGAACCCAGCGCCGCCAGCAGCCAGAGCAGCGCCCAGAGCACGAGCGCGGTGCTGGCCATGTCCCCGGAGCCGCTGTACGGGATTTGGGGCGGTGTGCGTGGGGACCCCGAGCCCCCGGCGTCGCCTCGTGCCGGACTCTGAGCCGCCGGAGGGGCTGGGACCTCGGAGCCAGGTGACGCGCAAATCCTTCGCATTCCTCATCTCCCGCCCAACTCCTTAACGGAGCGCCCACGCAGCTCCGGAACGGAGATCCTCAGCCGCTCTGTGACCCCCCCCCCTCCCTGCCCGGCTCCCCTCACTCCTCCCCCCATACGGCCTCACAGCCCCGCGTCCACGCTCAGCTCAGCCCCCCTTCCCAAAGCAAAGCCTTCAGGCGGAGCCCACGGCCGAGGGGCTGCGTAGGACGCCCAGGCCGAGCACGGGCTGCGCCCCATGGGGAACCGGACCGTAAAGGCTGCCTGGGGGGAGCTCGGCGGTACCATCGTTGCGATGAGTTCCCCAACCTCAGCCCACGGCTGTCAGAGAAAAGGAGAGGAACGCGGCCCCGGGAACCCGAGAAAAACCCCTGGGGGACCCTAGGAGAACTCCTGAGGGGCTCAAGGTGACCCCGAATGGCACCGAAGCGGCACACCCGCGCCCGCCCCATACCTGCCGCCCCGCCGTGCACCGCTCCCCGCCGCAGCCGCTTCCGAGCGCCTCCTCCGGCCCCGCCGCTCCCTTATAGCCGCGCCCGGGGGGGGGGAGGGGGCACGGGGAGGTGCCGGGGGTATCCCGGGTAGGGGCCGGGCCGCGCTGCCCCACCCCGCGCCGAATGAGTTCGATGCCGCCGCCCGCAGAGCCCCTTCTCCTGTTGCTGCCGGGGTCCCGAGTTCTGCCGGGGGTGGGGAGGGGGAGACCCTCGGAATGCTGGGGCCAAAGAGAGCGCGCTATAAAAGCTCTGCGCACCCCGACCCGTCTGTCGCAGGGTGGGGGTCCCCCGAACCGCCAGCACGTGGAGGGGGCCGTGTGTGTGTCCGTGTGCCCGGCACTGCGTCTGCCGGGGCGGAACGCGGCTGTCCCGCTGCTGGGGCGCACGCTGGGGGTGAATACAGGCAGCCCCTGGCCCCCCCACCTGCTGCACTCCTGTTCCTCCCGGGGAGGTTTGGCCCCGAGGAGCGGCACCGGCGCTGCCGAGGGATTCCCCGAAGGAGCTCCCGGTGTCCGACGGAGACAGCGCGACCCCCGGGGGTCCAACAAGAGCACCCCCCTCCCCGGCCCCCCCACCTCCGCAGGCAGCGCAGCCCGAGAGCTTTTTCCTGAGCACGCGGCCTTGGACCGCCGAGAGCTTCAGGAAGGAACTGGGCCGGAGCCCGGCTGTCTGCAGGCACACGGACAGGAATTCGGAGTGAGTCACGAATTCTCCGAGACCCTCCGGGGACAGAGCAAAGCCACCGCGAGAGGGACGCGGGACATCGCCTCTTCTGCTCTGTATCCTCCTGCCTTTCCCCCCCCCCTTCCTCCCCCCGCCATAGGGGCAGCAGCACCCGCAGCCCCACGCTCCTCCGGCAGGTGCCCTTGGCGGCCGGCAGGACGCACGGACACGTTCGCTGGGCCACAGCCTCGTCCCCGTCTGTGCCACACGCGGCTGCAGGGGGCATCGCACACTTGTGTTCTTTGCCCCGCGTGGGTGAGGCTGCAGCCACGACCCGGAGCGCTGCGCAGAGCTCAGACCCGGAGCAATGGGGGCACGCGGGGGCTCAGCCTTTTGCATGGCCGGAGCCCCCCGCAGTGATGCACGGACCCCACTGCGGGCACAAGGAGTGACCGCGGACCACCTCCCTCCCCCCCCCCCCCACCCTTCCGAGAAGCTCTGCTGCCAGCCGGGAGCAAAGCAGAGCAGAACGGGGTTTTCCTGCTCGCCCCGACCTGGCTCTCCCTTCAAAGCAGCCCCGGAGGTACCGCAGCCAGAGCTGCACCGCCAGCAGGTGGGGGTTCCCCGGGTTGCACCCCGCACCCCGAGCGCTCAGCGGGGCCACCCAAAGGCTCCGTCCCGACGCGGCCCGGCTGCTCTTGGGGGCGGGGGGAGCGGCAGAGGGGCTGCAGGGGTCGCTCCATCGCTGCGTGGCGGTTGCGGGGCCGGCTGTTGGCGAAGGCTCAGCCAGGAAATGCGGCGAAGGAGCGGCCGAGAGTCCGGCTTCCTCCCGGCAATGGGGGCGGTGCTGGGACACTGCGGGCGGGGGGACGCGTGCCCAAGGGGGCCTGATACCCCCCCCCGGGGGGGCTGCAGCACTGTGAGGACGGGTCTCGCACCCACATCTCGTCTGGAACGCTCCTGAGGCTATCGCAACGCCATGCCCGTGTGGGGACGCACCGTCTGGGGACACCACACCGCCCCGGAAAGCACAGCCCCTCTGCCGGCCGAGGTGGGGCAGTGGTTGGGGGGGGGCTGGGGGCGGGGGATGGGCGCTGGGTGCTGCGGTGGGGCTGGAGTGCCACCTCTCGGGAGAGCGGGGGCAGAAACCAGGCGGGCAGGCGGCGTCTACTTCAAAGTTTAATGAAAGAAATAAGTTAATAAGTTAATAAAGTGAGGTAACTACGGGCGGCTGGGGGGGAAAAAGAGGGACTGAGGGGCCCAGCCAGCCCCGGGGAGGAGCCCTACGGGTTAAGGACTGAGCGGGGCTGGGGGTGAAGCTGTCACATGCACCCTCATTCCAGGGCCGGGTACCCACGGCTGTGCATCACCCCCTGGGCACCCCCGGCCCCACGGCACAGCCCGGGGGGCTGCGAGCACAGCCCATGCTGTTCGCATGCACTACGGAGGGAAAGGAGGGGCTGGGGGCATCCCAGGGCACAGCCCTGCTGGGAGCAGCAGCAGAGTGGGGTTGGGATCCCCCACGATTCCAAGGCAAAAGGGGGTCCCACGAGCCCCCCCCGAGGGGTACCAACAAATTTTGGCACTACTGCGGTGGGGGACTGGAAAGCAGCCCCGGTGCAAGCAGCGTGCAAAGGGCGCCGTCCCCACCCGCAGTCACCCCCAGGGGCCAGGGACAAGCAGGGAAGGAGTCAGTCCTCCAGCGGGGGCAGGGAGGGACGCTCCTGGTTCCTCCTGCCCGGCCCCACAGCCTCGGGGCCGCCCTCCGGGGGGGTCTGAGCCCCCTGCAGAGCAGGACGCCGCCCCGCGTGCTGGCAGGAGGTTCTTATTGCCTACGTTGGTCCCCCGGGCAGCTGCTCCCGGGGGCGTTGCATATTAAGACATTATTGCATATCTGTCTCTTACATATACGGATAGATGCTGCCCTGGGAGCATGCATGGGCAGAAGGTTCTGCTGCACTTGTGGAGGTGCAGCCGCAGCCCCGTAAGCGGGGGGAACCCTGGCAGAGGAGGGCGATGGGGGTAACCCCCCCCCACCCCAATAAGACCCCATGGGGTTGTGCCCAAGGGCTCAGCTCCAGAGCCAGAGCCTTGCATAGCTGTGCCGGTCCCAGCGCGGCTCTGGGACGTGCAGGACCCCCATGGGGAGGCGGACACCCACCCTGGGCTGGGGGCTCCCAACCCCCCCTGGAGAGAGCAGCCACCGCAGCACTGCCGCTGCCCCCCATCCCCACCACAGCGCTCAGCACAGAGCAGCTCTGCTGCCCAGCTGTGAGGACGCCGAGTTCAAGTAACGCAGAGAGGGACGCAGCTCAGTGGGGCCAGGGCTCCCCACGTCCCCCCACGGCCGGAGCCCATCCCTGCAGCCCCATCCCCCCGCTCAGTCCATGTTGGCGCTGCCCGACCTGGAGATGCTCAGCGTCTGGGCTGACGCCGACACGTCCTCGTGCTCCACAGGGCTGTGGTAATCCGACGTGATGTCGGGCTCGCGGGGCAGCGGCACGGCGGCCAGGCTGAAGGAGTTGGCCGAGCCTTTGCGCAGGCACTGCGAGTAGAGGCCGAGCAGCAGGTCCAGCTTGTGCTCGATGGACTGCACCTGTGGGCACGGGATGAGCCATGGGGTGGTGATGTGGTGATGTGGTGACACGGTGACACACGCTGACGTCCCCTCCATACCTGCCGCTCCACCTTGACCACGCGGCCCATCATGCTCAGCTCATCCACCAGCTCTGCATCCAGCACTGCCTTCTCCCCCTTCTCCCTGATCTTCTTGTCAGCAGCGGGGCCCCCCCTGCCCACAATCTGGTCCACGCTGCAGGGAAGGAGACACAGCGCATCATTCCCAATGGACTGGGGTCACAGGGATGGGGCCCCATTGATGGCCGTGGGGCTGGCAGGATGTGCCCCACGTAACTGGGGACGTGCAGGACCCCAGGGTCTCCCCTCCCTCCCCGGGGCCATCTCACCGTGTCTGCAGGCTCTTGATCCTGCCCAGCATGTCCAGGTGCCCGGCTGAGTACTGCTCAATGACGTCCTTCACGTCGTAGGGCCGCAGGGTCTCCTTGAACTTCCTCTTGGCCACCAGGAACTTGAGGATCCTGCGGGTAGGGGGAGGGGGGTTGGATGCAGAACGGCCAGCACCCGAGGCTCTGTTTGTTGCTATGGGGGTCGTGGTGGGGACCCAGCCCCCGTGGCTCTGGTGTCCCGGTGCCCAGGGCTGGATGCTCTCACCGCACAGCACGGATGAGGGTCTTCACTGCTGGCATGATGTCCTCGAAGGTCAGGTCGCAGTGGGAGCCCTTCTCCTCGCCGCTGTCCTCTGGTGGGCACTCTGCTGCAAGGGAGAGTAGCAGAGGTCTCAGCCCCCACACTGAGCCCCCCCACGGCCCCCCCGTGTCCGTCCCGTCCCGTCCCCCCCCCCCCCAGCGCTCACCCTCAGGTTGCAGCCGCGGTTTGAGCCGCAGCGATGCGCGGAAGCGCGTGCGGTCGTTGAAGCTCCAGCTCTTGTGCACCTTGCTGGGGCTGGGGGCTTCGGGGACGGCCTCGGTGCTGGGGGAGCGGTGCAGGGGGGGGGCCAGGTGCAGGCGGCCGCGGCTGCCCAGGCGCTGCGGGGAGCCCAGGCGGATGCGCTCCTTGATGCCCATCTTGGTGCTGCGAGGGGGGGGTGGGGGGCAGAATGAGTGCCTGGCGGGTGCCTGGGGAGCAGGGATGGGGACGGGGGGTGGAAGGGATGGGCAGCGCCCAGCACGTGAACTGGGCACGAGCTCAGGCTGGCAGCAGGCGTCACTGCATGCCCGTGCAGAGCAGCCTCTATGCAGCTCTTTCTGAGAGCAGAGAGAGGAGACAGACGGACGGTGGAGGGACAGACAGGTGGGGACACGCAGCAGAGCAGTGCACGGAGCAGCCCCGTTCCTGCTGACACGTGGGGCCGGCCGGGCCCTGCCATCCTCCTCCTTCTCCTCCTGCAGGCTGCACCACCATTCTGCTCTGTTCCTGCAGCCCCGCTGCAAACTCTGCTCCCGAAACCAACCCCTCTGCTGGCTGGGGGGAGGTTGGGGGGGGGGGAGCAGAAGACATCATTTATGTAGGACCGACACAAAAACACCACCTGGTGCTGCCTCTGGGGTGATGGGGGACTGCAGGCTCACGTTGGGGACACGAGAGGAGGCCAAGCAGAATGGGACCCAAGAACAGAGGGAGTCAGAGCTGCGCAGGACACAGCACACAGCGCAGTGCAGGGAGACACCTGCTGCTGTGCAGGGGATGCCACAAAACCGCAGTCGGAGGGAGAGCTCTGCTGATTTCCCCGGCCAGGAGCCGGGTCTGGGCTGGCAGCACACACACAGGATGGGGAAATTCCTTCCCCAAGGGAGGGGGGGGGGGGGGGGGAGGGCAGGCTGTTGGGCACACCGCCACGGGGTTACCCTCAGTTTGCTGCTGTCAGACACGGCACAACCAGGCTCACCCACGCTGCACGGGGAGAAACTGAGGCGCAGCCCAACGTGCCCAAGCCGGCTCCCAGCCCAAGCCATGCACGACCCCCAGTGCTGCATCACAGTTCCCCCCCTCTGCCCCTCTGCCCCATCCCCTGCCCAGCACCCGGCAGCTCCCCATGCACCCGGCAGCTCCTGGGCCGCGGTACCTCCGTCTCCACGTGGCCCACGTTCTCAAGAGCCTCTGCTTCCCACCACCCGCCTGGCTGGGGGGCAGGGCAGGGACACAGAGAAAGAGAGCATCAGTGAGCTGAGCCGAGCCGCTGCGCCCCGGCCCCACGTGTGACCCCCGTGTGAGGGCGCAGAGCCCCCAGGCGCCTCCTCCCCGCTGCGGAGGTGAGAAGCGTGAGCACGTTTGTGTGGGTCCTGCATAAACGCTGACGGCTGTCGTCCCGGTGGCAGAGCTCTGTGTGGGTGCACAGCAGCGGCACGGGGAACGGTGCCGGGGTCCCCATGGGAGGATGGCACAGAGCGGGGCGGGCGGCCAAAACCACGGCCACGTTTTGGGGCGGACGTTACCTGAGGCTCAAGCACTTGTGGGGCTGCGCGTCCTCCTCCTTCCAGCTTCGGGGTGAGTGGGGCGGGGGAAGGTGTGGGGGGGATGGAGAGCGGAAGGTGAGCAGTAGAGGGAAGGGGAGAGAGAGAAGATGAGATGTTATGAGAGGTGATGCTCGCGGAGAAGCCGGGGATGGGACCGGAGCCCCCGGCCCGTACTCACCTGGCTGTGCCCGCAGCCCTGCAGTGGGGCGGCATCACAGCTCAGCACATCTGTGCCGCACCAGACTTCCCGGAGCCGCAGCTCCGGCACCGCGAGGAGGCAGAACGGAGCCGTCGGCCCCGACTGACCCTGACCCAAAGCGCCGCTGCCCTGGCCCGGGTGGCGCGGTGGGAACACCGGGTGCCCTTCAGCCCCTGGAGTCGGGGACCGCGCTGGGTCCCCGCACGCGGCATCCCGGGGCGGCTGCTCTGCTGCTGGCGGCGGCACCACGCGCAGACACACACACACGGGGGCAGAGCCGGCTGCTCCCTACCTGTCCCCGGCACACGCGGCGGGGATGGGGCTTTTCTGGCCAGAGGTGAAGAAGGGCTGATACGGCGGCGGGGCTCCGTCAGGCCATTTTTTCACCTCTGAATTCCTAAATCCTCCGTTGCGGGCTCGGTGCAAGTGCTCAAACATTAGGAGCAGCTCTCTGAGGTTGGGGGTTAAATAAAAACATGGAGAAATTAAAACTTCCCAAAAGAAACGAGATGAGCAAAACCAAGACGGAGCAGAGCCGGGTCCTCCGTGCAAAACCAAGCGCCAAAACGGAGCCAAACAAGAAGCAAAAGCAGAGCCGGGATCCTAAATCCAGCTCCTCCACAGCTCCCGGCGCAGCGGGACCGGGACCCATTGCGGGGCACCGAGCTCCGTGAGGGCAGCTGGTAAGAAAATCTCCGCCTTCGGAAAAGCAAAAAGGTGAAACAGAACCGTCCGTCCATCGGGGGCGGCGGAGGGCAGAGGGCTGAGCGACTGTCGGCACCGCTCCTCCCCCAGGAAGTGATGGTGGGTGAGAGGTGGAGGGGGGTGGGTGCTGCGGGTGGGGAGGGGGCGCTGGGCAGCCGGCGGGCTGCGGCTCCGTGCGCCCACGTGTGTGCTCGCTGCAGTGCTCACCCAGCAGCCCTGCAGGGACCCCCGGTGAGTCCCCCCGTGCCCCCTCCCCTACCTGAAGGAGGGCAGCAGGCTGTCGTAGTAGCACCACGTGGCCGTCAGGTACCCCCGGCTGGCATCTGTGGAGTACAGCCGCCACGCTGCCTGCAGGGGGAAGCAGCCCGTGGGTCAGCCTGAGTCCCCCGAGCCCCCCCTCCCAGCCCCCAGGTCAGGATCCAGCCACGGGTCACGGAGGAACGAACGGTGGCACTGCAGGAGGAGATGGGTGCAGATGGGGCACCTGGATCAGGTTTGCTGCTGGGGTCCTCCTCTTCTCGAAGTGCTTCTGCCGGTGCTGCTCCTGCACCTTGAGGGCGAAACCAGAGCCCAGGATACCCTGGAGATGGGAGGAGGATGGGGCACACGGGGGTCACCTCCACAGGGGTGGATTTTGCCCCTTTCTCCCAAATTCCTGCCCTGCGATGGGACGTAGAGAGCGGGGACACTCACTGCAGGCAGCGCAAAGAAGGAGATGCCGAGCAGAGCAAACCCGGCTGCCAGCATCCGTCCCAGCCACGTCTGCGGCGTTTTGTCCCCGTAACCAATGGTGGTCAGCGTCACCTGCGCGGGGAGAGAACACGGGGGGCCCTGCAGGGAGCTCCCCCCCCACGGCCCCCTCCCTCCCTCCCGCCGCTCAGCTTACCGTGCCCCACCACAGGGAATCGGCGTAGGTGGCGAACTCGCCGTTGGTGTCCTTCTCGGCCAGGTAGACGAGGAAGGAGGCGAAGATGAGCACCAGGAAGCCGATGTACCACGCGGTGATCAGCTCCTGCGGGCAGCGGGGGTCAGCGGGGCCGGATGAGGGGGGGGGTCGGCGGGGATGGGCACGGGGCGGGGGCTCACGGGGGGGCCGCCCCCCACCTTGCTGTGCGCGTAAACCACGGAGCCCAGCAGCTTCCAGGTGCCGCCGCGGCGGTCCATGCGCACCATGCGCAGGATCTGCAGGAAGCGCATGCTGCGCAGCGCAGAGGTGGCGAAGATGTTGCCCTGCGTGCCGGCCGCGATGACGGCCACGGAGGCGATGAAGACGATGAAATCTGGAGGGCGGGTGGGGGGCGGTGAGGGGCAGCACCGCTGAAGCAGCCCCCGACCCCACGTCCCCCCGCGCCCACGTCCCCCCGCGCTACCTATCACACAGAAAGGTTTCCGGGCGAAGCGCAGGCGGCCCCGCCAGCCCCGGTAGCGGCAGCAGCAGCCGGCCGCCCAGACGCGGATGACGTACTCCATCCCGAACACCACGATCATGACAAACTCCTGCGGGGAAAAGCACAACGCGAGGCGGGAGGTGCGGGGTGGGCGCTTTGGGATGGGGCGAGAATTGAACGGCGGTGCGAGGGGAGCGCTGCGTCCCTCCCGGGACACCCCCGGCGCGGCGGCTCCTGCGCTCCTCCTCCTGCCGGCACCGAGCGGAGCCGGGTTCTGTTCCTCCTCCGTCAGCATTGTCCTCCGGCCGCGCGCCCCAACCGGCCCCGTTCTGCTTACTTGCGGGAAAGTCACAAGGACCTTCCCGATTTAGTCTCCGTCACTCGGGAGAACTCCGGCGTCAGCCCTTTCTGACAGTTTGGGGGAAAAGTCGGCCTTTTCTTAACGCCTCCCCACACCCCCCACCTCTGCCCTGCTTCCTCCAGCGGTCTGAGCCCCTCCCCCCCACCAAGATGCACCCCAGAGGGTGAAGAGAGGCTGAGGGAATGGGAAGGGCTACGGGGTGACAGTGGGTGCGGTGTGGGGAGGGGGCCCCTGAGTGCCCCCCCGCTTACCAGGATGAAGAGGCACTGGTTGGCCAACTTCTGGTGCTCCTGGATGGTGGAGAAAACGGAGAGCACCAGGCAGCTGAAGACGAGCAGGAATCTGGAAGCAGAGCACGCAGGGTTGGAGGCACGGACTACAGGGGGCGGCACGGGGCTGACCCTGACCCACAGCTCCAGCCCCCAGTGCCCACCTTCCGCCCTCACCCAAACGTATGGAGATTGCTTCAGGGTTAATTGCGAGTTCTGACGGGGCCCCACCTGAGTGCTGCTTTCAGCTCTGGGCCCCGGCACAGGAACGTGGGGAGGCCGAGGGTGCGTAGCACAGAGAAGGCTCAGGAAAGCCCCCAAACCCGCCTCCCCCTGGAGCCATGGAAGCACAAGAACGAAATCCTCCATGTGCCACGGGGCAGCTGTGCCCAATGGTCCCATCCTCTGGGATGGGGATGTGTCCCCGGGTCACCCCACAGCACTTGGAGGAGGTGGAAGAGGAGGAGGAGGAGGAGGAGGAGGAAGGCCGGGCTCCAGCAGCACGTGGCTCAATGCCAGGCTGTGCCGCAGCCCTGCAGCCTTTTCCCCCCGGCAAAACTGCTGCTAATGAAAGGCAGGCAGGGAGCCGAGGCCCCACAGCACGGCGGGACCTCATCTGCTGCCCCACTGCCACCGTGGGGACACGGGGAGGGAGGGGGGCAGAGCCCGGGGTGGCAGATGGAGAGCTGCCCTGAGGCCATGCGCCCCGAGAGCCGGCTGAAGGCAAAAGGGGCTTTGGCCCATTTAAAATAAGGAAGGAGGGGGAAAAAAAAAAAAAAAATAGATCCTGGAGCTGAAGCGAACGAAACTCTCCAAAATACATTTTTTTTCCCCTGATCCAGCGGTTCTAAAAATGGAAAGCAAAGGGTTGGTGCCACTGTGCCACGTGATGTGCGAGGGGCCGGAGCCGCTCCGTGTGGCAGCGTGGGGCACCGCGGCCCCGGGGCGGGCACTGAGACCGTGGGGATGTGAGAGGGGGTTCAGCACGGAGCCGGGTGGGGGTCAGCGGGGGCTGCCGTGTGGTGTGAGTGCACAGGAAGGAGCAGGAGCTGGTTTGGGATGCAGGGATGCTGGGGAGGGGGATGCTGGAGGGGATGGAAGGGTCAGAGCTGGGCAAGGAGCGGGCTGTGCAGTGCAGTGCAGTGCTGTGCCGTGCTGTGCTGCAGCAGCTCTGCTCCCCCCCCCCGGTGCTCATCCCTCTGTGCCCACCCCAGCTCTGTGCCAACCCTTAACACAGCAGCACCGCTCCCCGCTGAGCCCCAGGAGCAAAACAAGGTCTGGAGGAGCCGCCCAGGGCAGCGCCTTCGTGCACCATCAGCAAGAAGGATTATCCAAGCGGGATTTAGCCGGCAATTACACAGGCAGCGAAGCACAAAGCAGAAGAGAATGCAGAAATCACCCTGGCTGCAAAGGCTGGTGCTCCTCACCCAACCTGGGGTGCAGGGACGGGGGGGGTCCCTTCTTCCCCGAGCACAATTCCTAGCAGCAGTGGGACCACGCAGGGGAGGGATGCCTGCAGCCCGGCCCCGTGGAGGGATGCCGGGAGACACCCGATAGCCAGCAATCCATCCAGAGCCCTCAGCGAAAAGCATTCTGCCTGGGGAAGGCTGTTTAGGGGTGGCAGCCCCCCCCCGGCCCTGGTGCAGGACGCAGTCATGTGAGCCCCAGCGGTCCGGCTGGGAAACAACTTGCTGGGAATGCATCACCTGCTGGGAATTAACTCACAAAGCCACGCAAACGCCCCGTCCCGGCAGCTCCTAAGCAGCTTAGGGCACGGCCAGCCGCGGGGAGGGCTGGAAGGAAGGGGCTCCCCGCAGCCCCGGGTGGAGGGGACACTGCAGCAGCACTGAACGGCGTTGCAGGGCAGCTCACAGCCTGCAGGCAC
>NC_136836.1:5042591-5077108 GCF_951394365.1 Tetrao urogallus | reverse complement strand
TATTAATTAAAACCCATCGCGGGGGGGGGGGGGGGGGGGGGGAGCCCTGCTTGGAGAAGGCGAATCTCCTCGCATTAATCTTCATTAGAGCGGCCTCGGCCATATGCTGCCGGCTGCACGGGAGGGGATGGAGCAGGTGAGCTGGGAAAGATGCTGAGGTCGGTGAAAACGGCGCTGGGGGCAGCCCTGGTTGGCAAAGGGCGACGTGGGTTGAGGGGGGAACCTGGATGAGGAGGAGGAGGAGGAGGCAAACAGCTCTGCTACGGCCCCCGGTGCCGGGCAGGAAAACAACACGCGGTGCCAACAGCTCGGCGTGGGGACGCACAGCCCCACATGGGCTGACCCACACTTGTGGGGAAGGGGTCAGGGTGGGACAAAGCCAGCCGGCGGCACGGGGGGGGGGATGGGGATGGGGTCGGCGCTTCGCTGCTCCGCGCGGCCCCGTCAGCTCAGCCCGGGCTGTATAAACAGCACGTCCTATAAATCCACCCCGCAGCCTTCCAGGAGAGCCGGGCAGGCGTCCTGTCCGCCCCGGGATATAAATAACCGCGCTGTTTGCAGCGTAACCATGGCACGGCCGCCCGCCCCGCGCTGCGATGGGACGGGGGACGCAGCCGCCGCTCCCCAGCGGCACACGGGGCTCCTCGGCCGAGCTCTGCCCCTTCGGTGCCCACCGGTGGGGTGGGAGCCCGCAGCCCCGGCAGCTTTGGTGCGTCACCCCACGGCTGAGCCCCACACCTCACCCCGGTTGGTCGCTGCGGATGCTTCGCACGGAGCGGCCACGAGCCCCACGGGTGGCTGCACAGCCCAGCATGGAGGGCTTTGCTGGGGACCTTGGGGACACGGGGACGTGAACGCCACCGGGGCCCAAACCCGTGCTGAAGGCGGCAGCAAAAGGGGAAATTAGGAGAAAAAAAAAAAAAAATGAAAAGGCAATCAATGCAGAGTTTCATGTTGCGCCATCGTCGCTTAATTTTACGCCCCAGCGACAGCGCGTCGGGTTCAGGAACTGCTGCGCCGGCGGCTCCGTGCGGGCGCTGCCCCAAAGCGGCTCCCATTTCACAGCCGGGCAAGGTGAGCGCAGCCCGGGGGCGGCCCCAGTGGGGGGCACAGCCTCCCCCCGGCCTCGGCACCCATCCCGCCGCCACCGCCTGAACGCGGGAGTCGGGATGGGAAAGCGTTCCTCCTGCCGAAGCCCCACGTGAGACGCCCGCGGTCGGGGATGAGCGCCGCGTTAAACCTCGGAGCCGATTTGGGAGAGGCTCTCAGCAGCGCCGAGCGGGGGACGAAGCCATTTCCCTGGGATTGCTGCGCTCTGCCACGTGCTCGGCGTCGAGCTGAGCGGCCAAAAGCTCTGAGCGCAGCGGCAGCCCCCGGCGTCGCAGGGAAAGCGCTCGTCCTGCTGCCTTCCCCATCAGCAGCGCCTGTCCCAACCAGCGCCCCCAGCGCCACGTCCAGCGCCGCGATCGGTGCTGCCGCCCCCAAAGCTGCCCGTCCCCGTGGAGCAGCAGCACCCGGAGCGCCGCTCCCCGGCCTGAGCTCTGCGCGCTGCCCCCGATGCAGCGCTGCACGCAAAGAGGAGGCTGAAAAAGGAAGCCTGCATTTGCCTCTGGCCGTAAAGCTTTAGGTTAAGGCTCCAGTCACGCTCCCAGATTTTCTCTGTAAGCTCCGGGGCCAGAAGCTCTGGTAGAGCTGCACCGGGAGCCCGGGCACAGCGCGGCCCCAAAGCCAGGGCACGGAGGGATGGGAGCGGCCTCGCTGCAGGCAGGGCCGGGGCTGCAGAGATGGGGCGGTGACAAATCCCCCCTGCGATGTGCACCAACAGCGGCTCAGATGGAGCTATTCAGGATCAATTCGGCAGCAGAAAGGGACGAACTTCTCCAATAAGGGGTCTCAGCTCAGCCCTGCTCAACCGCTCGGGGGGGAGGGGGGAGCGAAGCGCTTTGCTTCGCAGCAGGATTCCTGTGTTAGCGCATCTTGGTGTCAGAGCCGGGCTGCGGGGAGCTGCCATCATTCTGGGATGGATCCACGGACTGCGGCACCGCTGTGCCCCGATGTCCCCGAGGAGACGGGTTTGAGCCCTCCTCGTTCACAGACCAGCACTCGGACACGCAGGGTTCGCTCCCGCAAACGTCAGCGCCCAGTGAAAGCCTCATCTCCATCTGAGGGAGGGGGAAACGGGGCAGAGCCGCGAGCTGAGCTCCGCTCCCAGAAAGGCTCCATCCAACGTGAGCCCCGCAGGGCGCTAAGGGAGGGCCGGGTCGTGGCCATGGGCTGGCAGGGATGGGGCGGCTTGGAGCCACGCACAGCCCCAGCAGGTAAACCCACAGGAGCCCCACAGTGCCACCGACCCAACGTGCACCTCACATCCAGCGCTGCGTGGTTGTTTCTGGGGAAAACGCACCGAGGAGGATCCCTGTGCCAAAGCCCGGCGAGCACCCAAAAGCCCGACCCCCCCACCTCTCTTTCCATGGGGTTTCAGCTGCCATCCTTAATTACAGCTCTTTCGAGGGCAGCGTTTGCAGCGCAGGTATTATTTCCGAAGCACAGCGCGGGGGTGTGAGGAGCAGCGCAGCTCCCCGGGGAGCTCAGGTGCGCGGCGATCAGGTGACGGGCGGCCCGCACGGCTCCGTGCGCGCACTTCGGCGAGACCCACTTTCCAAAGCGGCCGCCTTTCTCACGGCACGGCCGGGCAGGAGAGGCAGCATCTCCCCGCATCACCCCGTCGTGCCGCCGCAGCCGCCCGGAGCGTTTCGGACCCCCGGCGCAATCGGCGCACGCACGGCTCGGCTCTGTCGGAGCGGCCCGACGCGCGGCGGGGAGCGGACGTGAGCCCGGAGCATCCCCGTCCGCAGGGCGATGCCGTAACGCCGGGCTCGTAACGCTCCGGGCTTCGGTGCCCGCTGCCACCCTTCACACGCAGCTCTGGGCACCGCAGCCCCACGGCGTCCCCACGGCGTTACCCAAAGCCGCCGTCCCCACCCCACGGGCGCAGGCGGGGACTCTCGCCGTGCTTCCCCCGCTGCCGCCAACCCCCAGTCCTACCCCGACCCCTCCTCTCATTTTTGGGTCTCCCCCCGCGCCGGGAACCCGGGACGGGACGGGGCCGGAGCGGGACGGTGACCGACGGGCGCCGCGTTCGGAGGAGCTCCCGGGGCTCAGCCGCGCTCCGCACGGACCCTCCCGACCCACGGCCCGGATTCCCCCCCCCCCCCCCGACCTCCGGGAAAACTTCGGTAAAAGCACCGCCGCCCCCCGCCCCGGGAGCGAAGGGGGTCCCGCACGGCCGGCACTCACATGAAGGCGTGGTACACGAAGGCCCACCCGCGGGGCCGCTCCAGCACGTTGTAGAGGCAGTTCTGCAGTCGGCGGCGGCAGCTGCGCGCGGTCCCAGCGGGGCGGGAGGCGGCCGCGGGGCGCGGAGCCGTCGGTCCCCCCCGACGGTTGAGGGGAGCGCTGGGAGGGGGGGTTCCGTCCTCGCTGCGCACCGCCGTCAGCGCTGCCCCCCGCCGCCCCCCGCCGCTCCGCGCCGCCCCGGCCATGGCGCGCCGCCCCGCTCACCGCCCCGCCGCCTCCCGCCGCATGGCCCCGCGCTGCGGAGCGCTCGGCTCGACCCGTCCGTCCCGTCCCGTCCGTCCCGCCCTCCCGCGGCCGCTGCCCGCCGCCACCTGCCTTTAGCCGCCCCTGCGGGCCCTCCCCCGCCGCTCCCCTCGGCCCGCCCCGCAGCACCTGGCCCCCGCCCCCGGCACCGCCGCGATGGGCGCCCGCGGGGGGCGCGGCTCCGACCGGGGCGGAGGGGAGGGGGATCCCCGCGGGGTGACGCTGCTCCGAGGGCCCCTGCTGACCCCGCGTCGGGCGGGGAGCGCGCGGTCCCGGGGGTGGGGAGCGTCCCGGAGCGGCCGTCCCACGCTGCAGAGCGTCGCGGGCGGTGGGGCGGCGAGCATCCCGGCAGCGAGCATCCCAAACTGCGGGTGCGGAGCGTCCTGCAACGCGCATCCCTGACAACCGAGCGCGGAGCCTCCCGGGAGCAGCCTCCCAAAGCTGCGGGTGCGGAGCATCCCGGTAGCGAGCATCCCGACCCTGCGGTGCCCGACGCCCCTGGGAGCCGCTCTGCACGGAGCGCTTCGGCCACGCGCATCCGGCCCTTCCTGCGCTCCGGATGCGCCGCCATCCCCCGCCCTTCGCTCCCCCGCCGCTCTGCCCCGCTCCCAGCCGGACCCGCGCCCCAGAGGCCGTTTGCCCCCGCCCCACAGCGCGCCCTGAGCTCCCGCAGAGCAGAGCGGTTACGGCGCGGGGCGGTGAATTATTTAACGTGGTTGGAGATCCTGGCACCGGCGTGCGCCCGTGTGAGCACTGCGGTATTTGGGAGGTGTAGGGAAGCGCACACACGATAAATAGACACTTATGTTGATTTGGCACGGGGGGGGAAACGGTCCCGTCCAACATCTCCCACCCCCCAGGAACCTCCCTGCCAATACAAACCCCAGCGCAGCAATGAGAGCTGTGTCCGCAGAGGCTGAAATCGTGCAAACCCAAACCAGCTCCCTCCGCACCCCTGCAGCCCCCCCGGTGCTCCCCAATAGGACCCTGCACCCCTCAGTGCTGTGGAGCTCCCTGACCTTCACTGCTGCCTCGGTGCAGCGCCGGGCTGCGCTCTGCAGGGTTGGGTTTCACCTGGGACGGATCGAAGCCTCGGGGCTGCGCAGGGGCAGAGCTAAGGTGACCCCAAAGGACTCAGACGGGGCCTGGGGTCCCTTGAAGGAGGGCTCTGGGGAGGGGGAACCGTTGCATTTATTCACAGGAGGTGGGAATCGCTTCACGCCGCTGCTCTGTGGCTGGATGGGCTGCCCGGCCGACGTCTTGCTGGGGAAGCATCGGGAGAGCTGAGTTTGGAAGCAAAGAAGAACCACTGATTTATTTTTTAACCACAGACGTCACTCCTCCAACTTGTTTGTTGGGCGCTGCGAGCTGCTCATAAATTAGAGGGACGGAGCAGAGCCGCGGCCCAGCGCTGCCCTCCCTGAGGCTTCCATCGCGAGAGTTTCGCTTCTGCCGATCGCACCCAGGCCGCCCCAGCGCTGCAATCCTCCACTGCTGCACAGCACTGCAGGTGCAGCTGCGCCCGAGGGCCGAGCTGCACGCACACGCGGGGCATCTCCGCCACTGCTGGAGCTGCGGGCGGCCGGCTGCCATCAACGGGCACGGCCCCAGAAATGGGGCTGGGGAAGCCGGCAGGCGGCTGCGAGCAGCGCCTCCTCCAGTCTGGCCTTAAAGAGCATTTCGGATGCTGGGCAATGAGAGCGGGGAGGCCTGCGTGCCTGGAGCCTGCTGCCCTCTTGGGATTGCAGCTCAAATTCCTGGCACGGATGGGAGGCCGGGATTTTCATCTACAGGATTTCCAGTAAGTTTTGCAGCCCTGGTATGCAGCTGCAGAGCTGCTGGTTTGGGGGGGAGCGGGTGGGATGGGGGCATTGCGGGATGGGGGCTGCGATGGGGCGGAGCAAAGCCCCGGGTCGGTGCCCTGGATGGGGGTGCTGGGAGGTCCTGGGGCTGCTATGGTGGAGAGGAGGATGCGAGCAGCCCCACGGTGTGAGGGATGCTGCGCTGGGAGCTGCAGGAGCCGTGCAGCACCTGCGTCTGCGTGAGGCTTGGGCTCAGCCCAGGGCAGGCAGCAGCCAGCCTGGAGCTGCTGAGCTCCAGCAAACGGGAGGCTGAAGGCAGACCCTGAGCTGCTGTGCCTGCGTGGTCTCTGGTTCTGCCCAGCGCAGCCTCAGCGCCGTGTGCTGCAGCACGAGGTCCTGCAGAGCCCCTGGGCGAGGATCCCCAGAGCTTGTGGTGCTCGGAAGGGAAGAGCTGAGCACGAGCTCCTCAGAAAGGCCTCAGCCACATCAGCCGTGCTCCCATGGACCCCATTTCCCACCGTGGTGGCTGATCCCCATTGGGGCAGAGTCACCGAGCACTTCTTCATCGTGCCTGGAGCCCCCGGCAGCACTGTGACCTTCATGGCTGTGTTTTCCTCCGGCAGGGCAGCCTGAGATGTGCACCCCGGGGCACAGCAGCTGTCAGCAGCACGGTGCAACTTTCCCCAGCATCAGCTGCCCGTTGTCACCCGCACCGCGGCTGTGCTGAGCTCATCCCAACCAGGAGACACAGAAACTGCTCCTGGGGGGGGGAGGCACTGAGCGGGGCAGACGGAGATGCTGCGCTGCGCTCAGACTCAAAGCTGAGGCTGCTGGCTGTGTTGTGCTGCGTGTGCTGCCCAGCAGCGTGCCCAGGCTCTGCCCCGCCAGCTCCAGGAGAGGGGCAGAGCCCCAGCTTAAGGTTAGAAAGCAGCCACTGAAATGGGTCCCAAACCATTTCTCCTACGAGTGGGGACCAAAAGGATCGGAGCAGCACACGCAGCCTTATATGGGAGATCTGGCTCTTATTAACGCCTGGGGTTTACAGTACCTGTGACAGCCCAACGATTTCAGCTATCTTCATAACAACGCTGCTGCTGGAGGCAGTGAGGGCACTGCTCTGGGATGCCTTATCTCCATTATGAGCTGTGTGAACACTGCCAGCTCCAGTGCTACCTGCGCAGAGCGGAGCTCTCACACTGCTGGCAGAGCTCTGATTTCAGGCAGCCCTCGGGACGATGCCGCGTGGGGAGCATCCTCTGCATCCTCAACATCCTCAGCATCCTCAACATCCTCAGCATCCTCAGCATCCTCAGCATCCTCAGCATCCCCCGTTGGGGCTCCCACAGAAACCACTCTCCCTTCAGCCGCACCACCTCACCCCCACTCCCTGCCTTTCCAGAAGGACACGAGGGATCCTTTCCTCCTTTTTTCCCCCACTCACATTTAAACTCTTTCCAGCAAACGCATCACACGCCGCTGCTTTGGGGGAAAGAGTTTTCCTTCGGCAGAGCCCGGCGCTGCTGCGGGCTGAGCCGGGGGTCTGGCAGCGCGCAGCTCAACCGCAGCCGCCCGCGGGCGCCCCCTGGCGGCCGCGCTCCCCGCACTGAGCGCCCACCCCGCTCCGCTCCGTCTCCCCGCTCCGCTCCACTCGGGCGCTGCGCTTCTCCCCCCATTCCCGCAGCGGTTTCCCGGCTCTCACGCCGCCGAAGCACGGCCGGCTCAGCTCTTCCACCAGCAGCAAAGCCGAGCTGCCGGCGCTGCCGCTGCCCTCGCCCTCTGCCAACAGCGCGGAGCCCCTCCAGGCCGCCCGGCACAACGATGAGGAGCTGCAAAACCTCACCGAGCTCCGGCCTGGAGCTCAGCCCGGCTGTGCTGCCGCCAGCATCGCTGCAGCGCCGCGCTCCTCGCTGCTCCTCACCGCCAGGCTGTGCTTCTCAACGACAGGGCACGCGTTATCTTACAAAGGGAATTTATTTTGTTTGAGGAAGCTTATATTACATGCATCGACCGAAGCCAGAACAACAGTGAACGGGGGTTGGGGTTCATCCGGACGCCATTAGCATCTCTGGAAGAAACCAGGTCAAATTCAAGAATCATTTTGTCTTTAGAAAACACAGTCATAATACAAGGAATGTTTTTGTTTTCACTTTAATTACTCTGCCCCCACTCCCTGCCCCCTAGCTGCATATATTCAATGCTCCGGCTTACCAAAAAAGGAGGCAGGAGAGGCAACCCAACACACAGACACGCTCCCCCCTCCCACCCGTAACAGACCACTGAGATGGCAGCACTGAACCTAGCTCTACTGGGGGAGAAACACAAAGGGAGCACCAGGCAGGAAGCTCCTGCAGCAAACCTGACGCGGCGCCCTTGAATCATTTCCCCAGGTCAGGGCCTTTCACCGCTGTTCAATGAGATGCTCCGAATTCCATCGGCTCCCTTCAGTTTCGCGGGCTTTGAACGAGCAGCTGAACGCACTGAAATATGGACTTCCAAAAATAAAAATCTTGCATTCTTGTCAGTGTCTGCTGGATATGCCCTCATACCCACCAGACGAAGGCGTATGGTGCACCAGAGACCGCAGCCTGCTGGAGGCTCACTGTCAAGTACGGAGACGCAGAAGCAACGCATTCCTCAGACCAGGCCGGGTGAAGCTGGCACGTGTTTGCTGCCCCACGCAGGGCCGCCGCTCAGTCCCCCGCCACCTGCGTGGCCTGGCCATCCGAGCTCTGGTTGGTGGACTGGATGAACATGGGCTGCGCGATGTCCTGGCCTGCAGGCATGGTCACTTGCTGGATCTGGTAGAGCTGCTGGCAGACAGAAGGAGGGGAAGGGAGGTCAGTTCTCACGCAGCGCCGCTGTGGGCACGAAGCCTGAGCAGCTCTCAGGCCTGTGTGAAATCTGTCCCCGGAACCAGGCCGTGAATCGGACATTTATCACTGCATCGTACATCATTCTGTCCATTCCTGATGCTCAGACTGAGCTCGTGCTGCTCACACAACAGCCAGGCTAAACGTTCAGACCTGTATTTGAAAGCTGGTCAGGACTAAAATGGGCTGCGTGAATCTGGAGCGAACAGAGCGCTGAGGAATCCACCTGCATCAGGAACGGCCAGGATCCATTATTCTGCCTCTGCTTCAGGTTTGGCTGCGGTAGCAGCGCTTTACCTGAAGAGCTGATTTGCCACAACAAACCCAAACAGTCCTTCCAGCTTGGACTTTGAAGGCATGCGGCACCAACACGGCCCGGGCTCTTACCTGCCCGTCTGTGAACTGGCTGAACTGCTGCTGCCCCTGCTGGACTTCTGTCTGCGTTATCTGCGAGGACGAGAGAAGGGCAGTCAGGGACAGAGCTCTGGGGAGGCTCAGAACCCACAGACAACATTCTGCCGCAGCCCTTCCAGAGCTTTTCCACTCTTGCAAGCTTCACTGCCCCGCCGTGAGGGGGGGGGACACATCGCAGGGCAGCAGCCCGTGCTCACGTTGGTCCTGACTGCAGTCAGGAACAAAGGACAGGGACCGAGTGCTCACAAAGCACGTCTGCTTTCACAAGGAGAACCTTGCGGCCTCCAGGATGTCAGGGAAGCAGCAGCCCTCCTGTCCTCCGAAGGCAGAGCAGAATCCCTTAACGAGCAGCCCCAGAGATCACGAGCCAACCTGGCGGCTGCAGGGCTGGCCTTGATGTGTCACTGCTGCAGAGCTTTGAGAGCTGCTGCTCCTCCCTCACCCAACCAGGAGAAGTAAAGAAAAGGCTGATAAACCTGCAGCCAGCTCAGAAGCAGCAAGGGCTTTATGCAGCAAGACACACACACACAGCATGCAGCTTTCACACACAGGTCAAGGAAACATCCGCTGCGCTCCTCGCTTCATTATTCCGATGAAGGTAAACAGGAAGAAAAGAAACTCAGGATCCCTGGCCCAAGAGTTGGTAAATTCCACCAGAGTTTGCAGTTTCAGGAGTTAGGGAACAACACCATAACAGCAAAGGCCAGCCCTGCTGTTGGAGCGCATACCTGCTGGGCATTGGTTGCAAGCGTCTGGATCTGCCCCTGGACTACCTGGGTGCCTGACACAGGCTGGGCTAAGCGGATATACTGCAGCTGGCCAGCATTCAACTGAACCTGGAGACAAGCGGAGGGGGCAGGGAAAGAAAATTAAACAGGTAACTGTGTAACCTGAAACACACCAACTTGCCTTCTCGTTTCCACAACAGAAGCCAGGTAACAGATGAGACTGGGGAGCTCCAGCCGGGCAGCGGTAGGGGAGAGGAATTAGCACAGGGCAAGAGCCCAGTCCCCAGAACTCCTCCAGGCTCTGCAAGGAGGACCTGAAGAAGCACAGCGCTTCCTTCTCCAGGACAAAAGGCCAGTTAGTAGCTAGAGCATGTTGAGTGCTACGTTTCAGAGCACTGTAACACTTGTTTTCCCTCTCAGTCACCAGAATGCAGCGACTGCTCAGCCTTTCATCTCACACACAGAGGCTCCTCCGAGCTAGCTGCACGTCATGACACTCCTACTACGTGCTGCCAAAAACATAAAGGAAACACAGGACATTTTCAAATCATTGAAGGCAGCAGAGATGACAGAAGTATACCACAATATCTGCAGCCCTGAAGCTCAACTCTTCTTTACCTGGCAAAGCCAACGCTTCGTGTCGGCGCTGTGTCACATTCCAATGCAAGTTCATTTATTTCCTACAGCCTGGATCTTGGATGCCTGGGGAGGGGGGTCTGAGCAGAGCCATCTTAGTGCCCTCAGCTCTCAGTCTGTGACAGAGGCAGCTGGTGGGACACGCCGAGAGGCGATGGAAAGGTCCCCACGTGGCTGACTGCCATCGAGTTCCTGGTGCTGCGCTGTTGAACTTCAGAACATTTTGGTTCACAGCCTTACGGTGCCTCACATCCAAAACACTTTGAGGTGCTTTTTGTTTTTAAGGAGGGGCAAAGGAAGGCGTGCAGAGCACCTGAGCACCGCTCAGGGACCAGGAGCTGCTGGCACACAGCCCTGCTGCCACCCGCTGCTGAACCCAGCTGCGCCCAGCAGCACCAATGTTATTTCATGAGCAAATGGACCCCACGCAAGCACACATCTCAGCAAAGACTCCATTTCTGCACTGAGCTCTGCCTGCTGAGCAAGTTCTCCACACTGCAGCTTCCTGCTTCCATCTCAGCCACGCTCCCAGCAGCGATGGAAGCAATTCACACACAGTGCCTCCAGAAATGAGGGCAACCTCCAAAGATTCGCCCCGCGAGGTCAAGGCGAAGGCATGGATGAAATTGAACACAGAATTCACGTGGGCAAATGGCTGCTCTGTAATGGATGCATTTCCTGCCTTCCTTCCAGCTCTACTCTGTTTGTTTGAGGCCGTTCTCCCACCACTCCTATGCTGGCAGATGCTACCAGCTGTGTTTCAGCCTTTTGCGTTTGTGTTAAGGAAGATCTGGAGCTGAACGCTACCAGAGAGCGGAATGAAAAGAGCTGCCAGAAGGTAACACTGACTGCACCAAGATAGGAAGGAGATTTAGGGGAGAAAGGATAAAAGAGGAGCAGAAAGAGAGCAGAACAGAGAGCAGCAGTGGGCAGAGCAAGGAGTGTAACTGTGGATCCACACAGCGTGCTCCCAGGCACTCTGCTCTCATGCTGGCTGTGTGGCTCCTGCTCTGCTGCATTTCATTTGCTGGAAGCAAAGAAGGGAAAGGTGTTTCCTCCAGCACAGGCTGTGGTTCTTCAACATGCTGCAATTAAGAGGAATCACATTAATTACTGTCAAGGCAGCACTTCTCCTAGGTACTGGAGTGAGAACTGTATTTCACTGTAACACCCCTCCTGAGGTACTCTGCTTTATCGCCTTACGCTCACGAGGAACCCAAGCATCCCCAGCACAACAGATGCCCACTCAGGCAGCTCCATCCCAACTGCAACCCCAGCAGTGCCTGAGGACGGCCACGAGCCCCAGTGCTGCCAGGCAAGATGAGGTGGAAGAATTCTCCTGGCCAAAAGCAGGTGCTAATTAAAAAGCGTCCAGTGGCTCGTTCATAAAGCACGCCATCAATTAAAACAGCATCACCTGGGTGGAGAATGGCATTTCCTGCAGAATGCTTCAGCCCCTTCCAAAGCTGCTTTATAAAGAATTCTTTCCCCTCTGCAAATCTCCAGGTCCCTTTCCTACAGGGACTTACAGCTTGCACTGGGGATGACTGCAAAACTAGCCTGAACTTCTTTTATTGCTGCTCTGTTATGCCAGATTCACCCAGGCAGGGGTAGAGATCTCTATCCAAAATGCCTTTAAGAAGCATCCAAGAGAGACTTCCATAAAGAAAAGGAGGACAAAAATGCAAGAGAAAGGCGGTGAAGAACGTGGAGAAGGAAAAAGGCTGCTGGTGGTAAAGCAGCACGTTTGGCAAGCAGTCTTGTCCCTCCTGATCAACACCTGGTGTAGGAATCAGCTGAAGATGGCAGAGATGAGAAGAGGGAAGTGAACTGGGAGGATGTGGCAGCATGCAGAGCCTTCGCTTTCCTCGAGATGCTCTGTCAAAGCACAAACATCTGCCAAAGGGACGCTGAGCAAACCTCAGCCTGTGTGAGATCAGCTCTGTGCAGCTGGTCAGCCTCGTAACAGCAAGAGGAATCACAGACAAAGCGAAGCGCTCGTCTCGGTCACCTGTCCGACCCCTGTGCTGCTGGTTGAGTGCGTGGAACTGGAAGGATTTTATCCATTTTTATTTTAAGGCGTGTGCAATTTTTCAGGTGGGAACCAAAAGGCTCAGCTTTGCTGTCATTCCAAGCTACAAAGAGGGGGAAAATGACATTTTGGGAGCCACGCGTTTACCCAGGACACGTGCCAGAATTCACGGCTCGCTGTGCACTCAAAATCCCATTCTTAGGGCACAGCAGCCTTACGTTAACGTGAAAGTGAGAAGAAATGTCCTGGTAGCACAAAGCCATTCCTGCCATCAGCTCAGACTACGTTGTAGAAATGCTTTTTTGCAACGTAGGAGTTGGTTAATGACTCACAGGCAGCACTTTTCCCACTCGGTCCGACAGGCCGTGGCTCCGGGTTGCAGAGGCAGAACGGAGTAAAGGCAACACAAGTTAATTAGGTTTTATTGCAAGCACGCTGTCGTGGAGAACTAATTTATCCAGGAAGTGCTTTCTGTCCTGCCTCCTAATAACGCCATTCCACCCGTGGGTAGCAGTGGTGCTGGCACTGCACGGCCTGAGTTTATTTCCCCCTTCATGTCACACCCGGCTCCTTTTCTCTCCCGGCGCAGGAAACGCGCGCAGCCCAAACCTCCTTGCACAGTTCTGAAGGCACACAAACACACACAGCCCCACGCTGAAGCAGCTGCATTCACCTCACTCCCAGCCCCACGACGGCTTACCGGGATCTGCTGGATCTCCCCCGTGTTGGTGATGATCTGCTGCATGACCTGCATGGTCTGCCCCGTCCCGCTCTGCGCCTGCTGGCTCTGTCCTTGCGGCTGGGCCTGCACAATCTGCACCTGCTGGCCTTCTCCCACCTGCATTGGCACAGGGCTGCGTTCAGAACAGGGCTGAGGCCGCAGGGCTGCTGCTGAGCCCCGCTGCTCCTCACTGATGCTTCAGTCACCGCAGCAAGACCTGCGTGATCCTGGCTTTAGGGCATGCTGCACACCCTGTAACAACGCTACGAAGAGGGAGCCCTGTGTTCTGGTTTTGCAGATAGCCACTCTTTGGCACAGGTACTCGAGAGACAAGCCAAATATGTTCAAGAAAATGCATGCATTTCAAATTGAGATCTCAGAGCTCTGAAGATCGCAGCGGTGTCGTGGTTGGCACCTGGCAAGGGCAGCCTCCTGCCAGAGCAGTGCTCATCCAGACAAGCAAAGGGTGCCGTGCTAACCTCACCGTGGCATTCAATATGCTATTAAGAAAGGCAGGGAGAGGAAGGAAAAAAAACATCAAAACCACACTGTAACAATAACACCGCTGACTGCAGAGCTCAAAAACCATTACAGCTTCACTTGCATGTGGAAAAGACAGAATGTGTCCTATGGCTGTTGTGACTCACTCTGGGCTAACAGTGCACTGCACTCCCACAGAACAACATAACCTACAGCACGGAGATTCAAAGGATATTTCTGCTTTGCTCACTGGGTCAACACAATTCAGCTCCTTACGCTGCAAAGGAAAACCCATTTCTATGGCACTACTGACTGCTGGCAGCAGGGAGAACAGGACACTGCAGTGAGCCAAGGGTCCCCAGCACACTGCACAGCCCCGAGCTCTGCCCACACTCACCTGCCCCTGCTGAGGCTGTGCAATGATGATCTGCCCCGGCTGGATGGTGGTTGTAGATGTCGTGGTCTGCTGTCCTTGCTGCTGCCCCTGGACCTGCACTGCAGCAGGCTGCTGAGCAAGGGTGAAATAATACTGCACGGGTTCAGCCGGGGTCACAGCCTGACGTACTTCTTCCTGCAGCACAGCACAGAGTGGGTAAATGGGGAGGGAACCCCCAGCTGCCCAGCCCAGCCACCGCTGAGCACCCCCACAAGCACCAAGGTGCCTCCAGTGCCTCCTTTCTAACAGCTTAAGTGACTCAAAAACGATCGCTCAAACCAGGTTTCCTCATTTATGAAGCTGGAAGGAAATCAAAACCATTTCCAGTATCCTACACATAATAATGGAGTCACCAATTTCATCATGAGAAGCAAACGTATAAAATGACCATAGCTGAAATCCACACAGCTCCTCATCAGCAAATTCCATCATCACTGGTTATCTTAGCACAGAATGAACTGCAATGCACAAGGAAGACCTGCAAAGCCTCATCTGCCAGCAAAGCCTTCTACTTAGCCCACGTGCCCAGCACAGATCTTAGCCCAGCTCTGATGTCAAACCCCTGGGAACAGAAGCCATGCACTCGATGCACACTGCAGGGCCTTGGTCTACTTATTGAAATCCAGCTTTTTCAGAATAACAACAACTTTGTCTCGTGTCACGGCCTGACAGCCTGATTCTGCAGGAAGCAGGGATATCTCATGAGTGTAAAGAACAACAGCTTCTGCTCTAGCTTGCTGTCAGGAGCACAGGCTGTTGTACTGCCATCTTGTTTCATCTGTGGATGCCTTTGGAAGAGAAAAGCGCCTTATAACTCAAGATATTTCAGGCAAAGTAGATCTGGGGAGATGATGCTATGTGACAAGCGGGGAACGCTCGAGAATCGCACCTCTCGAGCTCCCAGAGGAGCACTGGACCCTGAGCCCAGCAGAAGACACAGCTCACCAGACGTTCACTCCATGGCAGAAGGCGTAAACAATCCTCTCCCAGCCACCTCGAGTTCACAGCTGAGAGTGTAGGATGTTTACACGTGCTACAGCATGGTAGGGGCCACGTCACACAAGTCTGCTCCACTCCCCTGCATCAGAAGAGGCTCATGGCTTACCTGCAGTGCATCCAGCTGGGCAGAAAAAGAACTTCCATTAAACAAAACTAGTGTACGTTGCCCAGATGGGCATCAGGTGTGGGTAGAAGAGCCCCTTCCCTTCAGTGCTCAGCTCTCAGAGGGACTCTGAGCCACTCAACAGGTTTCTAACAGCATACCAGGAAATGACACCCCAAAGGTTACGCTGCTGGCAGCTGGCTGTAATGAAGAAGTGACTGAGCCTGGCTCCCAGCAGCACCCCGCAGTACCACAGCCACTTACAGCACCTCCTCCACACAGCAGCACGCAATTAATTCCTGCTCGCTTCATCAAATCCTCTACAGGAGGGAATCATAATAAATGTAAGTATGTATTCAACAGGACAATTCTCCAACGAGTCACAAAACTGCAAGCACTGAAGAGCCATGGCTGTTTCTGTAAAGCCCAGTCCTTAGGTACGCTATTTCTATAGAGCTCCAACCCTGCTGCTCGCTGAACCCTCAATTAAGGACATCAGCATCTATTCCAGGTTCAAATTTTCCTTGCTACACGCAAAAATGACTTTAAATACAAATCTGCATGAAGTAGGCTCTACCCCATCGTTGGGCATCTTGTATTTCCAAGCCGTAGCTTCAGTTACCAGAGCAACATAACAGTCATGGTTCCCTCCTCAGCTCTTCCTCGTAAGCAACACCAAGTTGTCAAACAGTCCTGCCCATGCTAAAGCACAGATTGCACCCCCAGCCAAAAAGGGCAGCCTGTCAGCCTATGGGCAGCTATTCTTCAGCACCGTGGAAGAAGAGAAATATTTTCCACTGAAAAGTCCCAACCTACGCTGGATTTCTCCACCAGACTTCTCCCCTTAGCAGCATTTCTCATGATTCAGCTGTGTTCAGAGTGAATCTCTTGGCATCTCTGTATCAAACCAGATACAGGCAAGCTCCCACTGCAGCCACTTCAGCAGAACCGTGAGGACATAGCAGGGTGTGCTGGGATAGGAGCAAGGGAAATGGTTTCTCATTAAAAAAGGAGAGATGTAGATTGGATACAAGGAAGTCTTTTGTACAGCAAGGGTGGTGAGGAGCGGCACTGGTCACTAGAGGAGTGTGGAGCTGTGCTCCTGGAGAGTGCCAAGGCCGGGCTGGGGGGCTGTGAGCACTGATGGAGCTGCGAGGGTCCCTGTCTGCAGGCAGCTGGAGCAGCTGGCCTTTAAAGGTCCCTTCCAACCCAAACAATTCTGTCATTTCCAGACGGAAAATGAAACAGCAGCTTTCAAACTCCAGGTCTACCATGGGAGCAGCATCTCTGTTCACAGCAGGTACTTCTTGTATGTTTGACTTGTAATGGAATACGAGAAACACATCAAAGCAAAGCTTCCAAGTAAAGCACTTGCCAGGAAGCTGTTTTACAGTTCTCCAGTCTTTCCAGCAGCACTCAAAGAAGACATGTTAAAGACCACCTTGAACCTTTCAAAGACCTCCAAAGGCATCTGAAAACCAGCTGAAGGAAGCAGGCAGACACAGCCCAGCCGAGTGCAGGATCTGCCTCTGTGCACGTGAAGCAACGGCGAGCCACGGGGCGACTGAGCTGCAGCCCCACCGCGCTGCAGTTTGGGCACCGTCTGGCACACAAGGGCAACAAGAGCTCCTGGAGCAACGTCTGCTGGCTTCCACGGGGCAGCAGCACCCAGGTGACTGCAGCAGCCTGCAGCTGTAAACATCCGACTGAAAGCTCCCGCTGACACCTCACAGCTTCCAGTCAAGGATGTTTACAGCAGCAACGACTGCCCTGAAGGACACGGGAGGTGGCACTGCTGGGCAAAGCTGCCTGGGTTGCTTCATGGCAGCCAAAGGATGCAGAGTCAGCACGGTTTTGAACGTTTTTAATAGTGCTAATGTTTGTTCTCAGAGCTGTGTAGAAATGTTTCTGTTGCTTCGGTAAGTGCCCGAGTCGGGCTTCTGTCATCACCCCTCTATTAGCACCAAAAACAATTAAGAATCTGAACACTATGAAGAAGAAACGTGCACAAAGGGGCACAAATGTGTCTGAGACTCTGACTCGTTATCAGCTCCCTAACAATTAGAGTGAAACCACCCCACGGAAAGGACAGCCAACAGGGCAGCTGCTCTGTCTCACCTGACGCTTCGGAGGCTTCAGCTCATCTCTTGGGACGATGTCAATCAGAAAGTCAAATTGATCAAACTTTGTAATTGCCATGGCAATGTCGTTCCTCTACAACAGCAACAAGAAAAAGCACTTTTCAGCTTTAGAAGCGTGTTCTGTCACGAGATAAACAAAGCAGAGCTTTTTAATCAGGGGTGTTCATTACACTTCAGCTTTTACAGAACCTCCCCTAGGTGGAACCTACGCGTTTGGTGAGAAAAAGACACAGAATTACAGGGTCTTATTTGGGGCAGGGGAATCCTGAGAGATGTAGAGAGAACAAAATGCAGCCTGTAGAAGGGCTCTTAAGAGAGAGCAGCAAGATTAAAACACAGAGTTAGCAAAGTGGCCAAAGGTATCAGAGAAAGGATGCGCAAGAGCCAGTGAGCTTCTAAGAAACACTGGCAAGGCAAACAGCTTCTCCAAGCTGCTTTCATGCATATAAGGATAAAAAGTTTATCTAAAGAAACTTTTCTTTCGTATCTTCACCAAAAGAAGAAATCCAAACATGAGCATTCTGTCAAAGTGCTGCTGACCTGAACAGGGGCAGCCAGCAGAAGGCACCACTGCAGGGTTTGCTTAAGATCTCCAGCAACCCCACGATTCAAAAAAAGTGAAAAAAGATTGAAAGTCTTAAAAAGAAAACAATAAAACGCTCTGTGTCAGTTTAACATCCCAGCAAACCACCTTAAAAAGCAGGGCTGACTCAAGAAGCTCTTAAAAGCCTCGTTTTCATTAATGGAAGGTAAATTTGTAAAGCATTTCTATGAACAGGAGCTGGGACAGCACTGCCTGACGCGTGGTGACATTACGACCAGCCATCCTCACATTTCAGGCTAGCTGACATTTCCAAACCCTGCGCTGCCTTGGCAATTAAGTGCAAACAATGATCACCCAGAAAGCACAAGAGAGACATTTCTGTTCCACGGGCAGCATATATTACAGCAGGATCTTCACCAGGAAGAAACCTTTGACTGAACAGATGTCTCTCCCATTCCGTGCTCCGTGCTGAGGGCTGGGCTCAGTCCAATTTCCTCCCATAACTCAGAGCTCTCCACTCTACATTTTTTCCCAAATAGTTGATAAGCAAAGACTGCATTTCTCCAGCTGCACTGCACTGCCCATGCGGAGAGCAGCTGTTCTACGATGGCAGCTGCTGGGGAAGGCAAAGCGCTCCTACATTGAAACCTGGGTCAATTAAAGGTCCTGTACATTAGGATCAGGATCTAAGTGCAACTCTGAAATAACAGCTTGAAAGTTGTTAGCAGGACATGCCTGAGTCGACACTTGCTGCTTACGCAGCGCCTTGTCCTTGCTCTGTGCATCAAATACATCCTTCCCACAGTAACTGCATTAAAATCCAGGTTAAGGAACTGGCACTGGCCTCAATTAGTGAGGATTCAGTGGTCAGACACCCAGCCAACAGGACGCCTTTGGGCTGGAATCACACTTGTCTGCCTGCCACTATGGCAATCCCTGCATCAGAGCGCAGGAGGAACCATTTTTGTTCTCATCTCTGGACCCCAACTAACATCTACAAGCCTGCCTTAGGAGAATTACTGCTGAAAAACAAGACAGCCAGAAGTCCGACAGACACAGATATCCTAAGGCACTAGAGCAGGTCACCATTAGCAGACAGCTGCTGCTTTTTTTTCTTTCTTTCTATGGCTGTTGTTTGTTTTTAAAACCAAGTTAAGCAAAAAGCACTTAGGTAGCACAACCACAGTGGGCAACGCGCTTTGTACCCAGGTTCCTGGTGATAGAAGCCTCTGTTTACAAAGCATGCCTCCTGTTATGAAAACAGAAGTTGGAAACAGTTTCTGAAGCTGCTGAAGGCCAGGTAGGAGCTGCTGTTACCTGCAGAGTCCTGCGCTTGTTGTCTTCTGTGTGGATCCAGGCTCGCAACGTCAGTTCTGTTATGAATATCTGAGCTGCCTTGGCGAACAACACAGGGGCCTCCGCACTGATCATCTGTAATTAAATGCACACATTTTTTGAAGTTACTATCAAGACTCCGATGCAGCAAAGTCGAGGTGACTGTGTGACGTTACTCAAATCTGAACGGCTGTGTTGCCTACCAGTGAAGTTTGGGGAATTTCCCCATCGGATCCCCGGTCTGACGGCCCAAAGAGCCTCCAGTCAGACGCAGTGCCAGAGCACTGACCACATGCAGTTTGTCTTCACAGCCTGCTGCACACACCTGGCCAGGTGCTACCTCTTCGTGTCGGGTTGTGTTGAGCCAGCAGCTCTGAATTGCTGCACCAGGCTGTACTCAGCTGTGAGCATCACCCAGCAGCTTCTGCTGGCAGCGCTGGGCACACGCAAGTGGTACTGAACGAGAAGCTGAAGAGAGCCTGGCCCTTACTTTATAGTTGTAACACTAAGATAATCTGAAATGAATGCAGAAATTGCAAAGGAGGTTTGGAGACACAGATAAAGACCATGCGCCTCACCAAATTCCTTTCCCTTAAAAAGCATCTCGCTCAAGTTTTGCTCACGTTGAGCAGTTTCGTTATTAGCTGGCTTGGCATTAGTGCTGAATCCCCAGTGCAGGCTTCTTAAATAACACCAGAAGGAATGCCAAAGACTCTTTTCCCTCTTAAATCTCACCTTCCCTTCATTATCACAAAGCTGGCACTCACTCGCTTCAGACATAAATTGGGACCTGAGGGGGTTGGGTTCCTTGTGGCTGCAGGCTGACAGAATAGCTCCCTTGGACAGGGAGACAACACACGCCTTTTTCTGACTCTCATTTAACATTTAAAGGCTGTCCTAGGAGAAGGATGGTGTCACATTGAGAATAAGAGTGCAAACCATTCTTTTCTCTCTTAGGAGAGCCACGTCTGAGGGCCTCTTCCTATTCAAACAAACAGGAGGGCTGGGGCAGCGCAAGACTCAACACGCGCTCCATTCTCCCCCCTTCTTTTTACGCCTCCAACCTTTCACCAGTTGACTTTATCAGATCCAAGTCAAAGATTCAGCTCGAGTATCACTACCAAACCAATGTTACCTACCTAAGTTATTACTTTTCCCCACTTTTCCACAGAACAGCACAGCACTTTTCAGTGCTGTCACTGCCCACGTTGAACCTTCTACAGCTTTGTGAAAGTAAGAGTCAAGAAAAACAAGGAGACGTGAGAAAAGATGGATCAGCACTAGGAAAAAAAAAGCCAAGCAGCCAGGAAACACCCAGAGTTATGCAGCAGATTGGTGTTTAACAAGAGAAAGCAGAACTGAAAAAGTCTTCAGCAAAGATCCCAAGTGATCTTGCTTCCCCAGTTCAGTTTAATTACACCAGGCCAGCTAACGGTGCATTCCAGTAATTGTTCTGTAAAGTACCTTAAAAATAATGATAAACAACGACAATAACAAGTAATGAATTGCAAGGAATTACAGCTACAGCATCCACCAAAAGGGTCATAAACACTTAAGACAGAAGCCATGAGGGTACCTTCACATCTTCATCCAGTTTCATTATCTTCTTAATCCGAGCCAGGGGCAGCTCCTGAACCCTGAAGTCTTTCTGCAGAGAGATCCACATTTGAGACAGAGGTAAGAAAATTAAAACAAATTGCTGTTGTTTGAAACTGAACCTGCTAAAACTCGACAGAAACGACTCCTTTTCTTTGAGGTGGGGCAGCTCCTCCTCAGATCTGAGCATCCCCAGCTGCCTTCCTGTACTTCACACAGCACAGCGGTACCTCAGCCCTCTGTCAGACACTTGCATTTACAGTTTCACCTCGAAGTTGAAGTCCTTCTGCAGAACAGAATGTTTCTAAAGTTATAAATAGATGCAGAAATGTGTATTTGAAGCAACTAATTCAATTAGGTGCCTTAGGACGGAGAAAGCAATGGAATTTGCAAGGACTCACTAGAGGAAACGAAGGCAAATAAGAGCTATGTTGCCATAGGATGAAATCTCTGCCCTACCTGCACTTCCCTGCTCCCCAGTATCAGTGTTAGTGTCAAGAGCCCTGCAAAACCTTGTCTACTCCTGTATTTAAATGGATTCCTTGCCATTTTCCAGCAAAGGGAACTGCTGACTCAGAACAGGGTGAGGATGGCTCAGGAGGCAGCGAGGAGAGGAAGCCATCACTGCAGTGAATCACCCTCCCTGCTCACTGCTGGCAGCTGCTCAGCAACAGAGATGCACTGAGACGCCAACACAAAGCCTGAGAAGATGCAAGGGGCGAGGGAAGCTGCGAGCTTCAGTGCAGCACTGCCTGCCCTCCTCTGCAGGTGCAGAAGAACAAGAAATCCACGCCGTGCAGCCAGCAGGGGCCCCTTCAAAGAGGGAGAAAGGTGAGGTTACGTCCATTGCGCCAGGATGCAGAATCCCTGTGCACACAGGGCTTCTACAAAATGTCTTCTCCACAGAAACGGCACAAAAAGTAAAAGGAAACTCTTCTCTGTGGTAAGAGAGCACTGCCAGACACGGTAGTGAAACAAAAGAGGGAAAAAAAGTACTGAAAATGCCATTTTCTACTAAAATAAAGTACAGAAGCTGTATGTGGGACAGCCAGCGCTCCGGCAGGGGGTGTGTGATCAATTCAGGTATGAAAATGATAGATGTGCATTAGAACACAGCAAAACCTTTGCGTTCTCACTGTGGGAAGAATCTTGGACGTGGCACGTGCAGCAGGAGGGCAGAGGCCTGGTGTGGAAGGGCTGGGAGAGGGCAGCAGGCAGGAGCTGTGCTGAGCACACACACATCAGGGTGGCACTTCCCACCAGCCACCATCACGTAAACAAGTCGGGAGGTTGCTAGGGCATGAAAAAACATCCCAGAGATTTCCTTGAGTTTATTTTGTTAAGCTCATTCCTTTTTAAAGTGCCCCATGAGCTTCGGGCCTCAAGGAAAGATGACGACAAAATTCCTAATTGGTGAAACTCGTAACGGTGCTAATTATTTCACTTCCAAGAACAAGAGAAGTGCAAGCAGACACTTGCAGCTACAAGCACACTGCACAAGGTGCAATGCTATTAAAACCTTCAGAGAGCAGAGACAGTGGGAGAAACCAGAGCAATTTAAAGAGCCTTTATTCCTTTAAGGCTGACAGGCAAATGTCACATAAATCAAAATCAATACGCAAGTACCACGGTGAAGGGAAGCGTGACCACTACTGGCTACTGCCCAGCACAACGAACTGTAGAACCAATTCTTCATCTTTTCTTTTTTCCAAATTAGGTCTCAATACTTTCCCAGGCCACTTCTAGCTCTCTGCGGAGCTGCAATGCTTGTTTCAGCCTCATTCTGCCTCCTGCTTCTCCAAGAGAAACCTACAGCCCCTTGTCCTGCGGGACGGAGGGCAGCCCAGTGATCCCAGCTCTCACAGAGCAGTTCCCTTTTTCCTCCCCTGCATTCCAGCCAGTGGCAGCACGTTGCAAACGCCCCAAAGCAGAGAGCTGTGCAAAGCAGGCCTCCATCACAGCTGCTCTCAGCTGCACAGCACACACAGGTGAGCTCCGAGCTTGCTTCCATCCACACGCATGGCAGCACAAGATGCACACGGGTGCCAGGGTTTGGTTGTGCTGGGAACGGCCGCGTTCAGATGTTCTGCACTTCATCCTTTTCCCTGCTATCTCTGCTCCAGTGTCTCCAGTTAATTTCCAGCGACTTCCTACCTTGCCATGCGATAAATAGCTTCACAGAGCAGTTAAAAATTAAGCTGCCCGTATTTGATAAGCTGTGGAATAAACCCCTTTCATGTGGAGACAAAGACAAACTACAGCTCCTGAACGCAAGAATTCAACGCAGTAAAAGAAGAAAGTAATTAATTCTAGTTATGCATACAAAATTCTACATCTGTTTCTTCAACCAACTGTCTGCATGCAGGCAGAAAAAAAAGCAGCTTATCTTCCAACTACTGGATTGGGGTTTTCACTTTGAACAGCCCGTCTTCAATTGGGGCTCTTTTGTTTTCACTTGCATTACAAGCTCAGGATGTGCCTGCAGGACTGCTGCATCACAGCCATCTCTCCATCTCTCTCCAAAAGCCAATCTTTATTATATGCCCTCGTTCCCAGGCACTTCTCTTCTGGGGATGGAAAAATAGAAGCTACTTAGTCCAATTCCTATTCTCAGCCTCTATGTGATTTTTTTTTTTTTTAATGAAATGTCTTTAAATTAATAAGGCACGTGATAACGATGCACTTGGCATTCAAGTGATTTTCAAGACTTGTCAAAGGAGGCGGTTCTGAAAGACCATAATTGTTCTATACAGAAAATGAAATCCAAAAATTCATTCACAAAATTGCCACCGTCTGCCAATAGCCAGATGTTTGAATTTACAAAGGGGAAGGAGGGGGATTAAGAGTGCTCTTACATGGAAGTAACTCTCGTCACTTATTTCGTATTACTGAAGCTGAGAAGCAGCAGAACAGCGCGAGTTACCATCTGAAATCCCTCAACCTCCTGTTAGCTCAAAGCACCGAAGGCAGCTACACCTGAAGACATTCTGAAATCCACCACGGGTTCTCTAGAAGCAATGGGAGCCACTGAGGCACTCACCACTGTGAGGTTGCGGATCTCCTCCATGACGCGGGGCCAGAAGGACTGCAGGCTCTGCTGGGCATCGCTGCTGCTGCCTGTGCCGAAGCTGCCATCTGTAGACATGCTGGAAACTGGAAGAAAGCAGAGCAAGCATCAGCAATGAGAAGGATGCAGGCATCCAGAGATCCCCCCCGAGTGCCAGGACTGCAGGAAGAGCCCAGCCTGGCCAACCGACAGGAGAAGTGCTGAGGTCCGCCAGGCCGCAGCTCAGCAGCCACATGAAGATACTCATAATACTCATGACCTCTAAAAGTGGGGCTTTTTTGTGCTCGTTGTTTGCTTACTTTTCCAAAGATTGTAAAAAGAATACACACACAAAAAAGAGTTGAAAATAAAAGTGCTCTCCTCATTCCCTTGTTAGAGTTCTGCCTTCTCACAGGGACTTACAGAACACAACGGGTGCTCACAGCCCACACTGCGCTGTGCACCAGCGGGAAAGTCATTTACTCCAGTGCTTCTTCCAGCCAACAACAGTGCAGAATACAGCAGCAAATCCCCTCAAGGTGAAGAGACAGTGTCAAGGTCAGCCTGGTATTATTTCTAAAAAGCTTAATTAAACAAATTCTTCTGTGCCTGTTAGAAAGGTGTCATTGTGCACAGAGCTCGCTATCTGGAAGCACGGCAGGAGCCCAGCAGCACCGCAGAGCAGGCAGCCGTGCCCAGCAGGGTGCAGGACCTGATGTTCCCAGCACAGAAATGTTTGGGTGCACACCAAAGGAGTTGGTGAGCACCTCCTGAGTGAGCACAAGCACGGGGCCCTGTGTTAGTGATGCTAAACGCTCCTGGGGACACCCCAAGCAGCTCCGAGGTCCCCACAAGATGACAAGATGCACAAAGAATACAAGAATACACCTCTGAGCTTCTCCTCATACGCAGCAGCTGTGAAGAGAGCAACGGTGTTACAGCTTCCATAGGGAAACACCTCCAGAGCCGTGCTGTCATTACCGTGGCAGGGCAGAAGACAGCAGCCCACGTTCAGCTGGGACACAACTGGCGCAGCTCGTGTTGCTGCCAACCCTCAGCCCTCGGGCCAAAGGCAGCACAGCCCCAATGCAGCACAGCAGCACCGAGTCCAGCACCTACAAGGCCAAAGCGAGGCCACGCCATGAAATCCTATGAGCAGATCAGGGAGAGGGGCACCTCCTGCAGGCTGTGCTCTTCAGGATCCTTTCCCCTTAACCAGCCTGGGAAGGAGGAGCTGGGGGGAAATTTGACAGAGCACGGCAAGGAGGAGGGCACAAGACCACAGAGAAACAGGTGCTGAGACAGGAAGAACTGCAGGCAGGGCACCTATGGAAATCAGGGACTGACAAGCTGCTTGATGGCTCTTCAACAATTGTTTGCATTATGATGCCATCCTCCTACAGACGAAGATATTTCAAGTATTTGTAAGAAAATACAGAGAGAAATATTCTAACGAAAATTTAACATTGGCCCTTGATTCCCCCCCATGATCTGCATCGTCAGATGCAGACAAAAAATAGCATAGATGCACAAACAGAAGCTAATCCTTTCTACCTGGCAATACTTCAACACTGGCACTGATGGGGTCTTTGCTGCAACTGGAGATGCCATTCATCCTGGTGCCGAACCATTTCTCAGGGCTGACTCAAAACCACAGATGTCTTGCTTTCAGCCTGCTTAAACACTGCACTGCAATGCAACAGAACCCTAAGAAGCAACAGGTTAAAAATGGAGCAAAGGGGAAGAAAGCTCTGGCATCAACACAGTGTTACATCAAGGGCAAATTAAGCATTAGGTGTAGGCCTCTGTCACACTCATCCAAACTTGGAAGGAGGAGCTGGAAACGGTTTGCTTCGATCACCCAGAATTTAAAGGGTCCTCCTGAGGAAGGCAGAGAGTTCCCAGCTGCAGAGCACACACAGGACTGGTTTCAGAGCAGCGAGGGACGCCTGCTATGGAGAGTGACTGTGGAGGAGAAGTGAGAGGAGGCTGCCTGTGAGCGGGGAGAAGAACTGCCCACAGCCTGGTTTCTTCAGAAAACTTACAGAAGGAAATAATGGCAGAGTCTGAAATAAAAGCCTAAGCAGGTGAAAGCTAAGACATTATTCCAGTTCTTGGTTCCCACCAGGAGAGATACGCGAGGGACCTTGAATATGCCTGCAAGCATCAGAGAGAAAACAGAAAAACCCAAACTTCCATGCAAACCCTCGGCGTTGGCTCCATGACACCAACTTTAACAACAGAACCATTCCTGCCCCATTAGGTAAGCTCCTTCACCCGGGGGAACTGCATTCCTGCGTTTTAAGAATGCCTGCTATCAGGAACAGCACCAGCAGAAAAAACACCGCGGGGCTGGAGATAAACCCCCCTGAGCCAGCGGGAAGGCAGCTCTGTGTGCTCGTGGGATCAGCATCTCACCCCGTTCATCTGCTTTGATATGCAGGGAGCTTCCACAGCTCCCTTCCACTTTGCTTCTCCCACCCCAGGGCTTCCTCCACAGGAATCCACTTCCCCACAGGATCCACAAGCTCCAGGCTCTCCCACCTCATCCTGCTGCCGAATGAGGCTCAAACCCATCTCACATAACTCCATTAGGCACAAGCAAACAAATCCCAAAGCCTCCGAAGCACACACCAGGTAAGAAATGGGCACGTAGGAGTGGGCTGCATCCACCCTGACACCACGCATCCCCTCTGAACAGCCCCAGGGTGCCCCATGAAGGATAACATTCTGTTTCCAGACACAGGGAAAAGGAGGCCAAAACGCTGAGGCCTGGGCATAAAACGCCTGGAGGTGATTACAGAGCAGATTAGGCAGCACATCTCAAGAACTAAGGCAGCAACACTCTGCAATGAGAGCTTTTCTGCTCACCAGAGCAGAACACCTTTTGCAGACGTTCAACTTAAAAAAAAAACCCTGTGGCAGCTGACAAGTGCTTAAGGACCTCAGTTTGTAGGACACAAAGCAGCCATGAAGACACCGCTGCTGTCTGTGGTTGTTTTGTTTTTAAATAGAGCCCCAGCAAGGATCTTTCTTTAATGCCTGGGAAGGGGAAGCAGCCAAATGAAGCCATCTCCCCCTGGATGCCTTGATGCACATTCAAGCAAGAAGTTGCTACTGGCAACACAAGCTGCAGAACAGCTGCAAACTAAACTCAGAGCTCTGATCTTGCAGTTCCACCTGGAGCTCCTCAGCTGGAAGAAGCGGCCATGCGGGGCAGGAGCTGGGGCACTGCCACAGGGCCAGGCACAAGGACAGCCTCCACCTCCCACCTGCAGCCCCAAGCAGGCCGTGCCCGGCAGCAGCTGAACAAACCAGGTGGGTGGAGAGCAGGTCTAAATGCAATTTATCCAAATATCTGAGGGGATATGCAAAGCAAGAGCGCCGGAGGGACGCGCTGAGAAGCTGTGAGGCTCTCAGGGAAGGAGGAACCAGCTCCCACCGCCAGGCACCTGCTGCTGGGCAGAGCTGGCAGGTGCTTTGCATGGCACAGCGCTGCTCCCAGCCCGGCCCGACGACACAGAGCCCATTCTGCACAGCGCTCCATGGCAGCAGGGTTCCTTCTCAGCGCCTCCAGGATGCGGCTCAACCTGCAGTGAGATGGAGGCTGTGAAGAAACAAGGCAGAAGCACAGACAAGTGCTGTGCCTCAGCACCCCCAGCTGCAGGTACAGACGTATTTGTTTCAACTGAAAACTGCCATCGCACGTCCTCCCCCCGTCAGAGTCTATGGCCATTCCTCTGTGGAATTACCACCTCCACAGACAGGGCTTTGAAGAACCACCACCCAAAAAGCCACACGACTCTGCTGGTTTTACGCTTCCTATCACACAAACTCCTGAGAAGCCTAATTATTGGGAAGTGGTGCTACAGGAAAAAAAGCAGCACTGCGCTTCCTTTCATGTCACTACTTTTTGATATAGCAAAGAATAAAAACCAATGCCTCTGCACACAGCAAAACCCTGAAGTACGAAGAACGGATCCGCAGAGCTGAAAAGCGAGCATCTGGAACAAACTCTGCTCTGACATTCAGCACTGCTCCCAGCGTGATGCTCTCACTGCAGCGCTGTTTTGGGAGCCTGTCCCTTGATTAAAAAGTAAGATGTGCACAGCCCACTTGCATATCTAAAGAATGAGCTCTGCGTAGCAAGAAGTGCCAGACACCTGATCCTGCCCAAATCAGGAGGAACAATCTAGCGACGCTGAACTAGTTTCACAAGAGGCACATACAGGTTTACACGAATCCAGTAACACATCTCTGTAAATGGTGGCACAGGAGGAGTCTTCAGTGTATGACAGCCACGTGCCAGCACCCCCAGGAGATCCTGCTCTCATTACGGCCATGAGGGCATCCAAGGGAGCAGCAGAACCCCAAACAGAGCATCAGTGCAGTCTGGAATGGGCTACACCAACCCTGAGACTGGGCAGCTCTGTGACGGCCGATGCTGAGCTGGCAGCACGCCTGCATGCTGCGAGGAGCTGCGCTGCTCTGCGTGCCATCGCACCCCGTGCGGCCTCACTTCAAAACAAACCTTTGGAAGTCGTGCCACTGAGATGCCTCAGCTCACCGCCCAGCTCCTCTGCTTTCACAGCCACTCAGGATAGCAGGTAATCTTCTAATTCCAAACCTTTCCTGAAATAAGGTGGCGTTTATTGCAATTCTAAGGAGACATCGTGTTTGTATGCAACCGTTTTTGAAGCAAGATCAGCCTTGAACAAAACCAACCAAACAAAAACCAAGCAGGAAGCGCAGATAACAAGCAGGACGTTCCAGCCAAGAGCACAGCCAGGCTCCACGTGCTGCTCTGCACAAAGCATCCAGACACACGTGTACGTAAGTGCGAGTGATCAAAACACAGCAGCACAACTTCGCTCCTTGCAGCACACTCTGGGTCTGCTCAGAGCTCCAACTGCACCAGAAAATAAACTTCAGGTGAGCTGAATGATCTGGTTGATACTCAGAAAGAGGCAAAGACAGCAGGGTCAGCACAGCGACGTTCAGCACGTGGCAGCACCAGCGACGCTGCTGTTAGCAAAGCGTAAGAACAACCTTTAACTGTGGGTAGCAATCACACATCAAGTCACAGCTAAAATGCAGGCCAAAATCATTTACCCAAGCGATGCAGGAACTCTTCTCCATTTCTGCAGAACAGCCCTGCAAAGCCTTGCAGGCAGTGGGAAAAGGCCATGCTCACAAACCTACAAAGATTCTCAAGTTCTGCTCTCGATGAAAACAAACTTTCAACCTCTTACGAGCAAATTCCAGAGGTTTCTGCATAACCACCATAATTCAAAACAAGCACTTCCTTTGAGTGTGCCATTATAAGAAGCTTCTGCAACCCCATGGTTTATTTTTAACCTTTCCTTCTTGCAGCATTGCACACACAGCTGGTCCCGTCACCCCGTGATGTCGGCATGGAGGATCATCCAGGGCTGGATAAGGTGTACATTTGTAGATTTCTCGTTTGGTTAAATGAAAATTGACCACAACAGACAGGGTAGTGGAGCTGGACTGTTACCTGTGGAGGATACAGAGCACATCTTGCTGCAGGTTGGTAAGAAAAGGCTGCACAAACAAGTCAGAAAGGGCTGAGCTCGAGTTGCTCTTGCCTTGGGGCAGAAAAACAAACAAGATGACCTCTTCAGGTGCCTTCCAGCCCTTTCTTCTTGAACCATTTAGCAGTATATATTTTATCTTCAAAGCACTGTTTGAACATTAACTCCCTCGTACCTCTAACGCGTTACTTGTTTTCATTCCTGCCAGGCACAGCGTTTGATTTCAGCCCAAATCAGCCGCAACGCCCAGGAGAGGCTCCGGATCTGCATTTCTACCGGCACCCAACTCCTCAAACGCAGCTCCTCTGGCACCCTGGCTGGGCCCTGCCACCAGGCACGCTGCCCACGTGCCCCATCTGCCCTGCACCAATCCCACTGTACTCCCAGCACAGCCCCTGCCACCCGCTTTGGGCAGTCTGGGGCTGGAGGAGCGCGGCTGGACTCGAGGCCGTGCTGCAGCTCCTGCAGGGAGGAGGCAGAACACAGCATCCCGCTGGCTCCATTCACACAGGGCACAAACCGACCAGAGAGCTTCTCCTGATATGGAATTACAGCCCAGGTCTCACAGAGCCGCACAAAAGCTTCGACGAGCTCCAGGCTGTCACTGGATCGAGAGCTGGCACTTCCCACGCAGGCTGCGCAGGACGAGAGCTGCAGCGCCGTGCTGCCCTGGGCGCTCAGGATGGGAGCACTGCTGTGCCACGGCGCCTTGCTGACTTCTGTACAGGACACGGCGTGACCCAAAGGCAGCGGCCGTCGCAGGAGGTGGGACGGGGCAGCGTCAGGCTGCTGTCAGCTGGCTTCACTCCTTCAGGACAGGAAGATAACAGCAATCACGCTCACACTTTGACCGAGGTCACCGCAGCGCACGAGCTCCCTGACAGCACTGCTAAAAGCCCAGCAGGGCCCACAGCCGCGCACGCAGATCCGCCAGGCTGGTATCACAACCCCAGCACGGCACAGAACTGAGCTTCGGCTTGAGAGCTGCCTGCACCGAGTCCAAAACTGGGCTGCAAACCTTCAACCACCACGTGGAAAATAACGCCGGCGTAGTTCTCTTTTGGAAGGTAAAGCAAACAAAATAATCTGAATCGCTGTTTGCATTGGTTATTTTACTCCCCGTTCTTCTCTGAATGAAAGAGCACAAGGGTCACACTCGATATTTGGTATTTCAACAGTTAAACATCATTAAATCGTTGCTCATCTAGGGCAGTTATGCTCCAGTTTTAATGTAGCCTTAAGCGTTGTGTGTTTCTTTGCTCATCTGCTGCACTTTTAGGCTCAGTCACCACCGTCCTGCTGGAGAGGGAGGAGGGCAAGGCAGAAGGAAGGATTAAAAGCACACCTCAACCGCAGCAGATGCGTGAATGGCAAACAGGAGGTGCTCACAAACCCTTGTGACAGCTGTAAGCAGAGGGAAAGGCCACCAGCTCTAAGCACTGCTTCTGAGAACTTTGCTGCTCCTGGTAGAGAAATGAAATGAACGCACGGCTTTTAGGGGCTGCAGGGCTCTTTGTCCTACAGGGATTATCAGAACACTCCATGCTCTTATTTCCTTCTTCACTCCATTTCATTAATTAAATGAACAAATGGCATCCCCCAGAAGTTAAAAGTAATCATTTTTATAACACGGGCTCAAGCTTTTTGCCTCCCAAGGTCAGAAAACCTCACTTAAAGCACAACCTACAGTGCTCAATAGGCAGCAGAACGCTGTCATGAGGCCTTTTTTTTTTTAATGGTCTCCTGCTATAAACACCCAAATCTGCACCCTTGTGGGTCACCTTCAATGAATAAGGAAGACAGCTGAGGGTGACCCACTTTGACTCATCAAGCAGTGACCAAACAGGACAGCAAGCCATAGACAACAGGAGAAAATCCCCACAGCGAGATCTCAGCACGCAGGAATTCTTGGGTTCTGAGCAATACACAACAGGAGCTTCCTCAGCAGAACCCAACGTGTGGTCACACAACAATGCCCCCACAGCGGTTCTTTGGCCACTCTGAAGCACAACAGCAAAACAAGGGAAGAGTTGAAGTTAACCGTACCGATCTGATTCACTTCCAGTGCAGGCAGCCCTATTAAGCTGCTTCCTGTACCCACACCGCTGGAATACAGATGCCACGCTGCATTACATAAATACCAGATCCCAGGCCAATTCAAGGAACCCAACAATACAAACACCAGCACCAGCTCTGAAGGTGACCTCCTGCAGGCCCCCACCAGGCTCAACCCGTAGGCAACAGCTTCCCACAACAACCCTGCGTCCTCTAAGCCTCCCCTGCTGGTGCTGCCAGCTGCGTTAGTACAAGAAACAGCCGTGGAAAAGTCCTCAGAGGAAACCTAAGGCCTGGTTTGTGGGCCTGCTCAAAGCAGGGGCTTTTGAGGCATGGAGAACGCACCCCAAGCCCACAGAGCAGCACAGCTGGGACACGGGAACCTTCCCTCCATTCCACAGGTACCAGAAGGTCAGAGTGGGCAGAATGCGTACGTAAATCCTTTTCTGTGCTGGATGCTTCATGGCTTCTTTTTGCCGTTTTTCTGCCAGGAAGATCAAGCAGCACCTACTGCTATACATCCACGGCCTCCTGCAAGCTCAAGATCTGAAATACGACGAATGCTGGATGTAATGAAGGCCCTGGCTACCTCTCAAAAGCATGGAGGAGTTGAATGCATCCAAAATACATGGAAAAAAACAGCTTAAAATGGCTCATGTCTACACGTAGAGGCCAGCAGTGACCTTGCTGGCAGCAACACCCAGATGCCCCACAGCCGCGTCAGGTGCTGCTGCTGCTCCACCAACGATCTGGAGCAGCCACTGGTACCAATAGGGGATGGTTTCCCTCTGCTCCTGTCAGACTTGAAACCACATGAAGCCACAGAAAGCTTGAGGAAAAGGCAATGCTTCCCACCAGCTGTAATGGAATTAAAATACCCAGTGACACTCAGAGGCTGCAGCAACTCAAAAAGCACTCAGGTTGCAGCCAGAGCCCAGTGTGGTCCCTAAGTTACAGGTGGCATCAGCCGAGCTCAGGGAACGTACCCAGCTCTGACATCAGGTGCACAACATAATTACCTCCAGTTCTGAGAACAGCAATTCTGAAGCCAACAATTAGCAGCTGAAAAGCCCTGAAGTGGGCAAGGACGTGCCGGCAGCACCCAACATCCCGCTGCAGTGCAGGGCGAGGAATGCCTGCGATGTGCACTTCATGCTGAGCAGCACACCATTCCCCATGCCCTCGCTGCCCTGGGCGAGGGGAGCAGCTTCATTTTTCAACTCGCATTCTTTTTTTTTTTTCACAGCCAAAGTGCCATCAACAAACTTTGTCCTTCACTCCGGAGGCCGGGAGCCGCGGCATCTCAAGGTCACTGCTGCTGATGTGGGGAGGCCTCACTCGGGCACTGGGCTGCAGCTCAGCACCGGCTCCAGGCCCAGGCTTGGTTCCCCCGGGGCTGCCTGCTCACCCGTGTCACTCTCAGCTCGCTGGCTGTGCCGTGTGCCCGGCGGCGCTCGGCCTCTCAGTGACCTTCAGTGTTGGGTGGCAAATGGGAGAGAAAACAAAAGGGCTGCGGGCAGAAGCCCGGGGGCGGCTGGGGGCCCAATGCCCACGGTGCCGTCGGGCCGCAGAGGCCGGGCGTCAGCGCCGGCTCCCGCATCCCCCTTCATCTCCCTCCCCCTTCCCCAGCCCTGCAGCTCGGCGGGCACCGGGGGAGGCGCTGCCATTTTGTGCCCCCCCTCGATCCACGCTCCCGGTTGGCGGCGCGGCCCCGCGCACAGCTCAGCCCGGGATGACCCCTCCGTTCGCCCGCCCGCACCCCCCGCCTCCCCGACGCCGGGGGCTCAGCCCGGGGCGTCGAGCCGCGCCCGCACCCGCAGCCCCGTCCGTCGTTGCAGAGGGGAGGCCCCGCGCGGTGCCGGGCGGTGCCATCTCTGCGCTGTCACCGGGCCGCGGCCGCCCCCCGCCTAACCCGCGCGGCCCCTGCCAGCACCACCAACTCACCGGGCCGCGGAGGCTGGCCGCCGGGCGAGACGGGATGATGCCGCGGGGCCGCGGCCCCCGGGCGTCCCGGGCCGGTCCGCCATTCCTTTGTCTTTGAGCTGACCCCTGCCTGCCGGGACTCCGCGTCCCCGCCGGACCGGGGCCCCGGCCCCTTTAACAGACGCCGCTCAGCCTACCCTGCTGCGCCCGCCCCGCCGCGCCCATTGGCTGAGCGCCGCCGGGGGGAGCCGCGGCCCCGCGCGCTCATTGGCTGTCGCCGGCAGCTCGCCCCGGCCGTCCGCTTCCTGCTTTAAAGTTACCTTGAGAGGCAGCGCAGGGGTCAGAGCGGCGCCCGCCCGCGGCCCCCTCGGTGGCGCGGCCTTGCGCCCTCCTCTCCCGTTCGGCGACGCCTATTGGCCAGCTGACACGCGGAGGGGCCGCGCGGCGCCGCTGATTGGCCAGCGCGGCTATCGCTTCCAGCAACGCCCGCCCCCTCCTCCGGCGGCGAGTCACGGGGCCGCGCGGGAGGGCGGAGCGCAGAGCCGTTCCCTGGGCAGCGCGGGGCCGGGTTGGCGGGCAGCGCTGCGGGGCCGCCAGTCAGGGCACCCACCCGCCGCTCGGAAGCGATGCCGGGAAATCGCAACAAATAGAATGAAAGCGGAGGCTCTGCCCGACCTCTGCATCCCGCGGTCAGCGGTACCCGCTGCACCAAACCCAACGGTCCCACAGGGCCGTGCAATGCCAGCAGCATCACGACAGGCTGTGCCCGATCGTCACCAATGCACAAGGGACAGCGTGCTGCGCACGGTTTTAGGCCAGCAATGAAATGAGGCTCAATGTAATAACAGCAGCTCTGACCAAAAACATAACCTCGTTTAAAAAAGGCATGGATATACCTATCAAAAGACACGCGATGTTGCCACGGGCAACGGCAGTGCCTGCTGTCTGATGAGCCAGGTGTGTGTGCTGTGTCTAAGACCATGTTTGCAGTCTGCTCTGCAGAACCAGCTGGACCCCCATATCGGCTGCCTGCAGACAAAGCACCACGAGGAGGCAGACTGCAGACCAAGGGGCCACCAGCGCCGTTCGTTCCCTGTGAGCGCTCTGAGCCTGCCGCTGCTCCACAGCCAGCAGATAAGGAACACTACGGCCTGAATGGAACCGAGCCGACCGCAACAGCTGTTGGCCCTGGGCCGCGCTTCTGTCCTTCTCTCAGGAACCGCTCAGGACTCAGCACAGAGCCGCGCACACAGCACAGTTCTGCCCGGCCCAGCCCCTCCTAAGGCGTTCGGAGCAAAAAAAAAACCAAAACAAACGGGTATCGGTAACAACTGGTAACGGGACGCGGAACCGAGCTGTCCGCAGCAGGGCCCACACACGGGCACAGACCCGCCCAGGCCTCGCCGCCCCCACCCCGCGCTGCGCGGGGAAACGGTTGGGCTCCCCGTCCTCTCCCCGGTCCGCCTCTCAGCAGCCAATCAGCGCGCGGCTTCTTTCGCCC